>NC_089981.1:75247267-75550297 GCF_036417845.1 Apteryx mantelli | reverse complement strand
CTTAGAACTGCCTATTTGAGACATCTCAATTCAGCTGACAGAGCAGCGGACAAGAAGTCAACCTGGGTGTAATCTAAAGCCAAGTAGAATCAATGGAGACATTTGTGGAGGGGAGGTTAGCATGACAGTCTTTAGTAATGATTTCTCCAGAGCTCTCTCTTACAGTTGGTTCACCATTGATCTGATTTTTTGACCTTCGTAGCAAGCTGAAAAGCCCACTTCACTATTTCCACTCTGTTAAGAAAGGCTGAGCTGAGAGCTAGAGGATTGGAGGAATTTTTGGTTGTTTTCCTGACTTTGGGCTGGTGAGTATTCACCTACCATCAAACATGGACAGGCAATTCTTTGAATTTTGGGAGGGATACCGTGTAAGACAGTTGATTATTGAGGGTTTTATAAATATAAATAAATAAACTAAAATATACTTGTAAATGGCTATTACAATTCTCTCTCCTACCTTTCCTGAGACATGGCTTTCTTTGTATTTTCTACTGCAAGAATAACTACTTGAAGCAAATATGCTTTGTAATATTGCACTGGGGCGCTATGGATTTTTAAAAAGTACCTCTTCTGTGATATGTTAAAAAAAAATCTTGGCTGATTACAACTTGTTAGCTTTGCTGCTGCTCCAGTTCCGTTTAGGAAAAAAAAATATGGCTTTATATTCCCTCCCACTGATTTTCAACTAAAACAGAACTTAGTTGCCTGCTGATCCTGCTGGCTTTTTTAAAAGAAAAACTTATTCTTCTTAAACTACTGGAAAATTATGTTTAAAAATCAGCATAATTTCATTGCCTTTTATTTCTGTCTGTCATGAAAACTGCTAGGCTGCTTTCCGGAACAACCCAATATAATTTAATGCACAAATTTAGTTATAGTTATGAATATACTGACTGAAAAATATTTTAATGATCCAGAGATATTAGTCACTCTACAGTGAAACTGGCTGTGTGCATACATTGGGAAAAAAAGATCTATGTGTATAGGTGCCTCTATCTTCATAAGAGATAATTGCATAAGATCGAGACTTGGCAGGTTCAGTAAGGAGTGACTTTCCCTAACCAGTGCACCAGATGTGGTTCAGCCATTTAAATTGCAGAGGTTGTAGAAATTAATTCAGAATGATGACATCACGTGCCTGTTATTTTTAATAATGGAAGGGTCAGTCAGGAGAATAGGGAGTAAAACATATCACTTGAAGATAGACAGAAAATGACAGTATTTCTAATTTTTCAGACTCTATGGGTAAACCATCCATTGCATCATTCCCATGTCTTTTCATAAGAGTGAAAAGGAACATAGGGAGAATGTACATAGGAAAAACCAACAGTGGTGAGGAGTTCAAATCTTGCAGAGATCAAAACTCAAATGCTGTTCTGTATCTCATATTTGTGAAAATCTGGGGTGAATTCGGTGAATTTTCAGCTATTCCATTTCCATTTTTTATTCCTGGAGTGACTTTGTACCAGTCCTTTTCAATTCCAATATTTTGCAGCAAACAATTGTCCATAAAATGAAAGATGCAAGTGTAAGAGGTATTTCATCTGCAGCTTGATAGATCTCAATGTGATCTCTAGCAAGCAGTTCAGTGCGCAAGTCAAGGCATGGACTGCAAGACCAGGAGAACCATTATGACCTTATATAAGCTGGTGAATTTCACCAGAGGATTGTTCTGTGTCAAACCCTTAATTTCTGAGTGAGGAGTGGGGGAAACACTGACTATGCTCACTGAAGTAGTTCATATGATGGAAAATCTGCTCCAACTCCTATTTTCTAATGGTAAGTTACACTTACTGTTCAAACCATATGCCTAACTATGGCTGAAAAGATCATAAATACTTGAAGTGCACAGCTTGCATAGTTTAAATTAAGCCAACTGATCTTCAACTGATCCTTAGTGGAAAGTTCAAAGAAAATTAGTATCTGTATTGCAGGTTTCCAGTTCTATGAGAAATCTCTTTTGACACCTCTACTTTCCCTTCCTTTCTGTACTATTATTAAAGAGAAAGTATCATATAGTGCTAGCTCAGAACTGCTTAGTCAGTGTCTAAATAAAAATTAGGCAGGGAGGCAAACAGTGGACATCTTTTTTGTCTTTGAGTGACATGATTTTGTCACAAAATTCTGGCCTAGGCTGTGTGACTAACATTGCAGGAGTTTGTCATATGCTACTTATATTAGGTTTGTAAGAAATGAAAGAAAAGCACTTTTATCCTATTACTTTTTGACTGTGAAGGAATTCAGCTTAGCTTGTGTCTCTTCAGGTTTCTAGAAACATTTTGGTCACTGATGGCTTGCTCAGAATCTGAACATAATTGCTAGACAGTGACTGTCATATTAACAAGTCTTCAAATCATTTGGTTTGCAGGAGTAAAGTGACTGCCATAATAAATTAGAGTAGTGACCCAGAAATCCTAGTGTCCTGTCTTTAAGATTGCCTAGGACCAGATGCTTCGAAAAAAAGAATAAGGAGTATTCTTACTTAAACTCCATTTGTTGCCTTATTTGCACAGTCACTTTTCTACTAGTAACATGACACTCATGCTTAAAGTGGTGGGAAGTCTCTTCCACCAACCTAGACTTGATCTGTTTCTTCTGCAGTAGCCTCTAACCATTTCAAGGAAATAGACACAGTCTTATAAAGTTCACTCTGCTGCTGCCTGTACTCATCAGAGAATGTTTCTCACTCATTACCGCAAGTGGGCGAGTGCCTTTTTCAAGCCCTGTAAAAATGGAAAATCTAACAGATGGTAGATATGGCCTACATGCCTAAAGTCCCTTCACATCACTCTGTCATGTTCCCCAAACTACCTTTCCAACGTGCTTTCCCTTGTAAATCATAGGAATATTCCTGTTGGATTGGATTATTAAATTTCCTTCTCCATTTCCTTTTTTTTTTTTTTTTTGGAGCTGTAATTCAGAAAAATTAAGAGTCTTTTGTCATTGTGTAAAAATAGTAGATTTTGAAGTTTCGAAGGAAGAATAGCTGGTCAGGCTAAGACTCGTATCTCCTACTACGCTTCAGAGAACTATAAATCACTTCCAGTGTGATCCAAGCTTATATCAAACCTACTGATTCTATTACTTCCCAAAGGCTATCACTGCATAGTTTAGCTTGCTTTTCCTACTCATGTTATGCATTTTGAAGCTGTGGCATATTTGCATTAATCTAGAACACTGACTCGTCCAATATAGTCATTACAAATACATGTGTGGCTTACTGGTGCTAGAGATTTCTTTCACACACTGGGGTCAAAATATGATCTTAGAATATGTTTGGCACATGTGGTAAAAAAAGGGTCATGGATAAGAGAGTTGTACCTGTTTGCATCAGCTTGGATCTCACAATGATGTGAGCATTGTGACCTCTCTGTCTTACGCCACAGGGTTGTTATGCAACATAGACATTAAGCCTAGGAAGGATTTATAAAACAGAAGTCAGTTGCTGTCTACTCCTAGTACACTCAACAGTTGCTGAGTCACTTCTATCAGTGTTCGCCCAAACCTTAGGTTGTCCTCAGCTAGTTGAATTTTCTGCTGGTCATATATGGCTTCAATTGATCACTTTTGTACAAGCTGGATAGCACAAAGATGTTTCATCAAAAAAGGCCTTTAATTTTTTAGCACATTCCTTTCTGTAATTACCAAGGAGAAAGTTAACTCCTTCATGGCTGGTAGGTTACACATCTGGGCTGTGGCATAAATGCAGAAGGATGCAAAGGGTTACTCCATTATGGCCCCATTGATAATATACTGAAATATCATAGTGAAGTACATTTGAATACTCTGCCACGGAAGGTATTTTGATGATGACAGCGCACTGAGAATTAAATAATCGGAGTTGTGCAGTTCAGATCTATGTTCCAATCCATACTTTAAATGCCAGCAGTTTAGGCTCACTGTATTTTGGGGTTTCGTTTATCCTCTTCTAAGTAAGAGTCTATACTTATAACTTTGGAAATAATTTTGCTTCTTGATCCTCACAATATTGGCAGATGCTTAAATTCAGAATTTTGGTTCTTCTTTTTGGTTCTTCTCTTTCATCTTAAGTAATATACTAATACTGAAGAAGGAATTTGTGTGTATTTGTTGTTGTTCTGTAGAAGTACCTTGTGTCCGGAAACAACAGAAGATTTCCATTGCTTCCTACAATTTCATAAGTAGAAATGCTTTTGTATTAAGAAACACCATAGCAAACCCATACATACATAAACATCACATAAATTGCTATGAAGATTGTTTAAATCTAGATTCTGGCACATGAATTAAACTGATGAGAAAGGAAGAGCTATTTCTCCCACTTTGGAATCTACATTTTCTTGCTTCTGATAACACGTTCCTATCAAATTCTTAAAGGTCTTCCTGAAAAACTAATTTTTGTCCTTGTAATGTACAAACACAAGACTGAACAAAACGTAAGCTAAAATTTCCCTGGCCTGTAGATTTTTGTATTATTCTACATTGTATGCCTCCATAGAGTAACATTTTCAGTCTACAATGAAATAATAGCTAAACAACAGCACTGGCTTTTTCTAGGTAGGCAAACTCATCTGAATTACTTTACCTATACTTTGTACTCATACTTTGAGGATAACTGGAGAAAGGTTATTTTTCCATTTATTAGATAGTTAATATTTGTATAGATATTACTGAGGCTATGAAGTACATGCATGTTGGGATATATTTAGATATGCCTGAATCTGCCCCATTTACTTTCTTGCTGTATGTGCTCAGAATTTTGTGTCTAAAAGTTTCTAAAAATCAACCATAAAGGAAATCCCAACAAACACAAACTTCTACTTCCTCAGAATAATATTTTTTGCTTAACTAGACAAAAATCTCATAAAAAGTGTGAATATTTTTAATGAAAGGGGAAAAATTTGAATAACAAATTTTGATTTATATCCTTTTCCAAATAGCTTCTAATTCCTAATTCTGACTTTTGCAGAGACAAAATTAGAGAACAGGTTAATTTTTGATAACATAAAAAACTGTACTTCTCTCTTTTTCTCACCTCTTTCATCCAAGTTCTCAAAATTCATTTAAAACATTGATACCAGTGGCATCTATCTGCTTTCTCAACAATTGTATGGGTCCATAATGGTCCAATATATTCACAGTGTAAAAGATGTAAAATTAAAATTTCTTAGACATGTTGTGGAGGGATCTTGCAAGAGAAAAGGGAGGTGCTTTGCTTTAGTAGTTATCTGTCCTCTTTCAGAAATCAGTTATTAAATTTAGGCCCAGGTTTTGCAACAAGGGGCAGCACTGACCAAGCTGCAACATCAAGCTCCTTTCCATCATAGGTGTCTATTGGACTCAAGGTTAAAATTACTGTTGACGTAAAGAGGATAGAATCAGGCCCAGCAGTGCTTGCAGTGCATACTCGATGCTTGCAAATAGGCTCAAAATGTCAGGACTGGAACTTCAAGGACAGTACTGAAAGGGATGAATAGCGAACTCTGCCTGCATGCCAAAAATAAACCAAGGTGACTTTGAGAAGGTGTCCCCAGTACAACTGAGCCTTTGATCCAGGCATCTAGGTTTAAAGTAGTATAGAAGCCCAGCCATAAATTCTGTACTGATGCAAAGCTATAGTCTACCTCGTAGGTAGTTTTTCCTTATCTTCACTGCATATGATAAGGCCTTTCAATATCTGAGTGTGAGTGCATGTGTATGTTTATGTGGGCACATAGTGTTCTTCTCATCTCCTCCCTAAAATGGTTTACTCAAATGTGGCTGAATTTCAGAGCTTGGAACATAGCTAACAAATAGTGTTAGCAAGCAAATTCTAAATTAAATGGTCAGAATTCATTTTTTGTAGAAAATAAATTGACAATTGAATTTTAACAATGCATTAAAGAGCTATTCAAGATAATCTTTTTAGGCCCATTTTCCATTTTGAATTGATGATCACTTATTTACAGGAACAGAACTTAAAGATTTATTGCTATTAGCATTTGAGCCAGCTTGTAGAGTGCTGTCCCTCTGGACTGTGTATGTTGGCCCTTCTCTTCAATGAAAGGTGACCAAAATTCAAAGAAAATAAAGGAATATTTACTGACCTTATATGGTCAGCTTGAAAAACTTTTATGCGGAGAGAATATTTTCCTTTCTGTCAAAGTAGGTCTGTCTTTCCTCAAACTGTGATTTGAATATTCCCATTGCAACAGGTCCAGAATTTTATGACAGTTTCTACTGGAAACTGTGGACTACTCAAACTAGGAAATGTTTGTTGAAGACTGTCATTTTAGTGAATTCCCTAATTAAAAAGAAATGACAATTTTTCAACTGAGAGCATATATTTACATTTGAGATCACCTTTTGGCTTCCAAGGCTTCCAAAAGATAGAGTTTGCAACAAAACACTTCAAAGTCATTTCAGCAAATTTTCTTGGTTTCTCATTCTTACTTCCCTTTTGTCTAATTTTTCATCAGTTCACAAACATTTTCAAAAGTTTGACTTGTTCCAATACAGGATGGGGAAAAAAATTAATTGAAAAATTCTCATGAGATAAGAAAGACATTTTACTATCTACACCTAATTTGTGTCTTCAGCATTCAAGGACATCTCCTGTGTTGGTAAATAGGGTATTAACAGTCAACTGACTATCAGTCCCATTTCCCATGAGCTTAGGTGTTTATGTTCTGTTATGGAATAAGCATTTTCAGTCTCAGTGATGGATTTCTGCAAATTCATCTCCTTCCTTGCAAGACAGTATTTTCTTATAGCTTCTTAGAATTGTGTTCTGCTAGCAAGACCATTGGATGGCTTACGTTGTAGCTATCAGGCCTGTGTATGTGTACTAGAAAAGTACATTATCTTTGCTTCAGGGATCACCACTGCCTGCCTTCATTTATACTCCAACCCTGAAACAGCCACTACTGTACCCTCCAGCCCTGTCATTCCAATAGTATTCTTGAAGAGAGCTTGGTCCAAAGCACATTACAAAATTGCAAACTCTCTTAAGAGAGTTTTGTGGCAGTGTGGCAAAAATGGTTATAACTTCTGAAATGCTGTGGAAATGTTTGCTGAAAGCTAGTGAATTTCCTTGCAAAAATGTCACAAACAAGTGGAATAGAAAATCTGGGAAATCATTCAGATTTTTACAAAGAAAGAAAATTGAAAATTAAACTCCCCAAGCCCCCTAAACCTGTTGGATTTTACCCCTCTTTAGTTAATCTTTTATGACTTCCTTATTAGTCCATAGTCCAAGGTCAGTAAAGTCTATTTTGAATCTTCCATCTGAAAAGGAGCTTTGAAAGGAAATGTCTTTATATGCAGTGTCTGTACAGATCAAATATGCTCGTGTTAGTTTTACAGACTGGTGTCAGTGTAGCATTTATTTATTTGGGATAATGGTGATGATGTGTAAGCCATTTTGCTCCAAGAAAACAATGCACTGGGATTTTTTTTAAGCATTAAATTCTGGTTTACTCAGGGCCTTCTCCACCCACTTTAGATGAGGGAGGAAAAAATCTTGGCAAGCGGATGCTCTGAGGGGGCACATGGAGGCGTGTGTAATCATCTTGCCAGTTTAATTAACAGTGCTTTTGACTGATATGTGTTAATGAGGATAATGTACAGTATGGAGGGAAAGAACCTTGTGTGCTATATTAAAGGGACAGGTGCTGGGCGTACTGGAAGGTTCATGCTACTAAAAGGAAATAAAGTGCATGAAATGACTTAGAAAGTGAGGGAGAGGAAACATTTCTGAGAGTGCTTATAAGGGAATAACTGTGTACATCCTGTTCACATGTCTGGAGGTGACTAGTGAGGGAAAACGAGGAAGTGGAGAAAATCTGCCCCCTGACAATACAGTTCTCCATATACAGACAGGGGAGAGTGGCTTCTGCCACTGGGTGCCCTGCAGACTTCACTGTATCTACTCACCTGTTCTCCTGTGCGTAAATGTTTGCAAGAGTGGGGCCTAAAGTATTTGACATTCTGTGCTACTTCCTCTGAAATGACACCGTTTACAGTTAAGAGCAATCAATGAAAGATTTCCTTCTGCATAAGGGCCTGATCGTCTGATGTTGCAAGAGCCTCCTGCAAGGTGCTGAGTGCCCTCATCTCTAAGTGAAATCAATAGGATTGGGCACTAGCATTTTTAGTTCTTATTATTTATGGGATATTTTTACTCTCTTCCCTATGCTTTGAAAGTAGAACTAACTATACAGGATTAATTGCCAGCCTGAAAGAAAGATAAAAGTTCAGTGTGACAAGCTTATTTATCTGGAAGATATCCTTAAAGATTGGCAATGTCCTATCGGGGGCTTTAGACAATTATAACATTTATGTCTTCCTATGATCTTCACTTCAACAGAGTTGGATACAAGTGTATTATTTCCAACATGAAATCTTCACTTTCAAGAAGCAGTGATACTGATGCTCCCAGTGAATGTCTCAAGTACCCTTGTTGCATTACTTTTTTTCCATGACCTGTTATATTTTGGGTTGTGACCAGTGATGTACAAATATTCTGGTTTTAATATCGCTCTCTGCCTTCAGTGTTCCAGATTTGGAAGGCTTTCTATTTATTTCTTTTTTTAAAACACTTCATCTTTCTACAAGATTTATATTTTATAAATCAAAACATATAAATGTGAGTTGCAATTTAAGGATGTCTTTACAATACTTTATAACTTTGAATGTGGATGAAAGTTCCTTAGGTGTTTTCATTTCACTCTGTCTTAAAACAAAAATCTGAGATTACCACGTATGTAGTGTATTGAAAATTATCTATATCTATATGTGCATGTTTGAGTGACCAAAAGTGAGATGATCATATGCAGGTAGCCTGTCCCCTCTTTTTGAAAAGATGAAGCTGACACCTTTTAGAAAATCTTTTTTCTTCCACCAGTAGTTGTACTTGTTTTCCAGAATCCTTTGCCAAGGTTATACATGGCAGAAGAGCACTAAATGCTTGGCGTAGGACCAATGAATAATATACAGTGCCTATAACAAGGAGAGGAAGATGTCTGTATTATCTTTCAAAAAAGACCAAACCAAACTAACCCAAACCAAATCAAAATGTTGTCTTTGCTGGGAAATCCTTGTTACATGACCATTTCAATGATAGGAAGACAACAGTGTATGCCTTCATAGAACAATGTTTTTTTTTGTGTAAATAGCCTTAAACTGGCTCAGTCCAGAAATGTTGAAGATTTTGGAGGCTAATTTCCTGATTTTTCTGTATTTGAGAAACAATTCACCCAGAGATGACTGATTAGACCAGTGACTTTTCAAAATAACTGTTAGTCAGGGCCAGAAACAAGAGGACAAAGTTATCTTTTGGTTAGGTCTGATTAATTCTAGGGATAGAGTCTCAATTGTTTCCTTGATAGGAGCTGTCTTTCTTCACACCAGGAGGATCCAGACTTCTAGGGTTTTTTTCTCAGGACAAAGGTAAAAGTACGTTTGCTTTAGATTTTGACAGGTCCTAGCAAAAGGGAATAAGTGTGCCTAAAACTCAGGCTGTAGCAGCAGTATGTTCTCTTTCTAAATTGTTATTGTGTCAGTATAACAGTTTTTCAACAATGTAATCCCTTTTTCTCCTTTAAAAATTTTTACTCTGCTTCTTCAACTAGATAGGGGTTAAAATCCAAGACAATGTTGGCATAAGATCAAATGGGTATAAATGGGTTGTAAACACATCTAGGACAGAAATGAGAAGATTTATAACCAACAGAGGACTGAAGCTCTGCAACAGTTTTCAAATAGGAGCAATGAAGTGGGGAAAAAAACCCTTACTAGTTTAAATAAAGATCTTGATAAATTTATTAACAGGATTATATGACCTGGTTACCTCCATTAGCAGTAGACTGAACATGACTACATAGGAGTTCGCTTCTACTTCTGGTTTTCTGAAATAATGATGCAAGCATCAGCATTTGTGCTGCAGAAACACATCAAAGCTTGAAAAAACCTCCCTAACTAAGTAGAAAATAAACCAGTTGGGAATCAAACCTTACCTGTAATAATTTGATATCAATAACCTTTAGACAAAAGACAGAAACTGGTACAATATCCAAGTGCAGGCCCCCCAGATTTGACATTCTTTACTTCTTTTCCCAAATATGGCAGATTTAGACATTAATTTTACTCCATCTCTATTCAAAACAGACATGAGCACAAACATTGGCTGAATGTGCTGTTGTTCATTTTAGGGTCAGTATCTCATCCTCCCTGGACAAATTTACACATAATAAAAGAACTAACATCCAGCAGAGTTGAAAGCTTTCAACAGATCAAGGATCAGGCTCACAGTTTTAGGGTCTGTGCCTCAGTTTAGCAAAGCATCTGTTTAACCCTAAGTGCATGCTTCATTCCAGTTGAAACATATGCCTAAATATTTGGATGATTGCAGAATGACTTCAGTGCATGCTTAAAGTTAAGATTATGTCTAAATGCTTTATTAAATTGAAACCTTGCTTAACCTATAGGAAGCACAGTCTATTAAAGGATGATGCAATTTGAATAATCATCAGTACAATGCTCTTTATTAGTTTGATTTGTATTTTGCGGCTTCTCTCGCAAACATGCATCTCAAAATACTGTGCCAAGTTAATAGTACAAATATTCAATCATCCAGTTACAAATAAGAGGGAAAGGAGAAGAAATTAAGAGGAAGAGGAACAAAACAAAGAGACTTTCAGATAACTTTAAATATCACAATCACGTTCATTATAACATAGTAGCTATTAAACTGTATCAGACGCCTTGTATTTTTCCTGCTTAAATAATAAATAAAACTTAAAGCACAACATTGCACACATTATTCTTACCCATTATTATCTAATGACGTTCCATTCTTTTTCATTCAAGCATTTCTGGTATTTTCTGTTTAACCATCTCACTATCAGTTGCATTCCTGTTAATCTTGTTGCTTTTGCTACAGACAGTTTGTTATGGGATTCAACCAATATTGCTTCCTCTGATAGCAGGTTTTTTTTTTCTTTTTAGCATTCCATTATAAATTTCATGTTACCAATTTAAATGCACCTAACGTTCTCTCCAGATTCTAGATAACTGTTTTGACTGATTTTGCTTACTGGGAATAGCATTTTTTTCACTTTTTGTTTTTTTAAAATCTTCCTACATTATTGTAGTATTTTCCTCTCTTCTGTACTATCTGATACATATTCAGAAACATTTGTGATCAAGTTTTGAAACAGCAGGTGTCAAATCCTCAGACCGAGTATAATAATCATAATGATTTGAAGAAAAACATTGAGCTCCGTGGAAGTGGCAATAAAGTCAAAGAACTAAATATGTCATTTTTCGAGGGATGATGCTATTTACAAATAAATGCTTAATAAACCCAGATCTTGCATTTTTCTTTTGTATGATCTTATGCTTCATATAGAAATAGAATAATTTTATTTCCATTGTAACTTTTCCACTTTAACAACATACAGTCCATCAGCAAATAACAAAGGTAGATATTGCTTTAGAGTTATAAAAATAAGCCCACTTAAACATCCATTGCAATAACTTTTACATTTACCTCTAACATTTTTAATACACAGAAATAAGTATCAATCAAAAATACTGTCCGTTGAGGGTTATGGCTCAATTATTTGCATACATTTTAATTTTGAAAATGCATTTTGCTGTTAAAAATAATGTTAGCGCCTCTGCTAGAAAACAGTTTTATAATTAGGCGAATACTGTACCATAAAATACTCATCACCATAGCAATGTTTTTTCATGGGGCATAAGTAAGTTGATAACAGAAACAATACATTTACTACAGAGACTATTGTGGTTGAATAATGTAAGGTTATAACTTCTAGTAAAGCACCTACTAACATAAGAAATCATGGCACAGTCACACTACATATTGACATTAAGAGTCATTTTAATGAAATACATTAATATTTTATATAGCATCCTCCATACAAAGCATAATAACATTGCAATGTCTTACAACATAGTGTCTCATATACTGCCTCTCATCTTGAAGGGTCATGTGCTTGTGTATGTGCATGTGTATAGGAATCACTTCAACTACTCCTGAAATTCCTTTATTTATTTATATGTATTGTTCTAATATTTACCACTGCAGTATCTGAATTGCCATAAACCTCTCTCTAGAGAGGAGAACAACAATTGTTTAACAGTGGCTTGTGCTCCTACACAGCATTTGAATTCTGGCAGCAAGAAAGGGTTAGTTTATCCAGCTGAAATCCAGAACAGAAATTCAGGTAGGCAGAATGCAATTATCCCAATTTGAAATCAGACATAACATTAGTGATGCTATTGTGAAAATTACTATGAGGTCTTTAATGGAGGCAAATAGCCAAAACCTTAGTTTTATGTCTTCTTTTGACACTTTCTATAACATAGTCAACTCCAAATGCCAGGCAGAAATACCACTTCAATGCTGACTTAGAAGTAACAGTACCATTCACTTAGGTATAACTGATTCTGGGTTCTTTTTCCCAGGTAGCTCTCCCACCAAAGGACTGATGGAATCCAGCTTTGCTGGACTTGTGAGTCATGATAACTGATTCCCTGCAAGGGGGAGAGGAATAGAGAAATAAAGTTTTGCTTTACACAGCTACATTGCATCTTACCCAGGCTAGAGAGCAAAGAGAGCAATACATGTTGGAAATTTGTGAAGGGCACAAATAAGGACAGTAGATCCCATCCTACTGAAACAAAGAGTCAGTCACAAGCTAAACTAAACAGGCCATCATCATAAAATACTGGCAAGCAGAAATAACAGGAGCACCAATGCAAGACTATTGCAAGCTTTACAGCTGTGAGCCATCCCACTGAAATCAATGGGACTTAACTCTTCATGGGCTTACAGTCAGGCACATGCTTAAAAATGGCTTGATGGCTTGAGGCACAGCCAATAACAGGAGCAGAATACTTGTGGAGCTGAGATGTTTCATCTCAATGGGATGTCCATGCTTACATAAGTATTGTTTATAATCATAGCAAGGCACATCATAGTAGTTATTTTTTATACATCAGTTTGTCCTCTTGCCTTTTTTTTTCATTTGATGTTAACTGAACTATTTGTCAAAATTGTTAAAATTTCTTTTCGTGAAATACATTCACAGCATGTGTCAGAGTAAACAACAACTGAGGCAAGCTATAATGGTCAAACAGAAAGAAAGGGTTATGCAACCCACTAAAAATGGCCATAAAACTGGCATGTTCTCTAGAACCATTTGTGACAATGTCCCTATCATGCTAATTCATTTGATCCAAACATATTTTCTAAAATACTAATGGATTAACCTGAGGACTCTTGAATTAAAATCTGAAAATAAACAGAACAGATTTGTAAGAAAAGCTCTGATAGCAGGAGCTATCATCTGCTACTCAAGCTATTTGATCTTTATGACCTGACCATGTAATAATATGATCTCTCTTCTGAGACTGAAGTCACTGAGAACTGAGATTGCTTAATAGTAGGTCAGAATGTGCTTTCCACTTTCAAGTATTCTGAGAGTATCTTTTGGGGTGTGTCATACTTTAAAATTATTTTATATATATTGTTCGTGTTGTAGGCGTACAAAAACTTAAAATTAAGGAGCCTGCATTCCTTTACTTCCCAAAGAGTTTGCAAGCTACCATGTTCTAGTTTTGCATAAGTGACTTTATTTTTTTTTTTAAATAGCATGAGAGATGTTTTGAGGCTTGTATGGTACCTGTGTTAAGAATATACCTGTGAAATAATGTCAGGAAAGAAGAGGGGTAGTTAGGAAAGGCAATGACTGGTTGTGTATTGTATTTCTCTTATGAGGTTTCTAAACCCATGATACTTAAAATGAGACAAAACATTGAGTCCAGTTCTACCATGTGTTTGATATTGGCAAAACCTTTTTGGGTGCATAAAGGGATTCTTGGAGCAGAACTCACATGAGGAAAATACAATCTACAACTAATGTCTTTTTAAAAAAAGGAATGTACTGATGTATACTATATCAGCTAACTTTATAAGTATTCTGTTTAGAAGGCAGGAAACTGCATAACATTTTTTACAGTATACAGCATAAACAGGTTGACATTCTAAAAAAGACATGGTTTGTTTCAGTCCTGTGCCTTTTTATTATCACATCTTATTACATTATAGTTTGAGATAAAAATCACACCTTGGGCAGTTGTATACACTCAGTTTCACCTCCTCCCTCACAGGTGTCCCTCGAGGTACATTGTTATGTTACAGTATCACACTCCTTGTCATATCTTATTGCTTACTTGCTGATTGTGGTAATATTTTGAATCCTGACAGAGTGGGCACAGCCTCTGAGCATCAGCACCAGTTTGCACTAATGTAATGTGCCACTACACTGCTCCTAAAGACAACAAAAGAAAAAAATCTGCAAAAACATATTGAAAGACATCTCAGAGGCATGTAACCTACTATACATTATCTATCAATTTATCTATTTTAGGTATATCTGGGAGAGCAACTTCCATGTTACCTTGATGTTACTGCCAAGAAAACAATATAGGTTGCTGAACAACTTTTGAGTTCAGTCTCTTTTAGGGTTCAGTGCATACACTGACAGAAAGCAAGTCTCAGCTGTCCCTGCTGCGTGGCTGCAGGGTCTGGAGGAGCAGCGATTGCTTGGGTTGGAGAAGGGGTGAACACGCTGCTCAGAAAGATCATCTATGCGTGTTCCCTGAGCAGCATCAGGCAAAGATCAGAGCTGGAAACTGAGGCATCTCCACAATGATTGAGGGAGGAAGAGCTGATTAAGTGACTCTATTTGCTTTCTCACTGTGAAGGCCAGATAAAGAGGAAGGACTAGAGGGGCAGTGTGGTGCAGGTGGTGGTAGGGAATGTTGCTGGTTGCCAGTTAGTAAGCTTGAATAGGTGAGATTTCAGAAGGCAATTCAAGATATGGGACACAAAAGAAAGTACAAAAAAAGAAAAAGGATCACAAAAAAAAGAAAAAAAGAAAAAAAAGAAAAGGGATTACCTATATTCCAGCTACTTTATGCCAAGTGAAGGACATAATGATGCCTGCAAAAAGGCCAGAACAATGCAAAGAGAAGCTAAAACTCAAAGTTCATTGGGTGAAAATTTTCCAGGGGATAAATTATGGAAATCAGTTTTTAAGACTCCTTGTTGGATTTTGCTATAGCAGGTGCTGAAGAAGAGGAGAGGAGGGGTAGGGCTGTAGAATGTAATGTTGGAAGACTGGTAGCATCATCCTGGATGGGGATATCTGGGTGTACTCTGCACATTAGCACTCTTGTACATGAATGCATGTGTGCTTCATGGTTGGTCCAACAGCCACTATCTGTTGTGGTGCTCTTGAGGCAATGGGAAATGATCAGTGTTGGGCAGAAAAAATGGCAAGGGGACCTTCCAGAAGGATCTCAATGTCTCCCACCAGAAGGAGCCTTTGGATTTGGGAGAGCAAATGTGGGAGTACCTGGATTTAGGCCATTCCTGGCAAGATGTAGTTTAGGTAAATGTTGCACAGTCACTTTGACCTATATGACACCCTGGATGTGCTATTGCAATTTAGAAGATGCTGAGGGTTGCCCAAGTTACTTTAAGGGTTTCTTCAGTCCCTGAAGCAGTTTAGGAGCAGGATGATTTCAGAAGTGCTTAAAATGTCTCAGAACACAACACAGCATCACACCTGAAAGCTTCTGATGGGCTTTAAATATGTAAGTATTGGCAGCAGCAGGTGCTGTGTGATGAAAATGATCAACCCAAATGAGCAATTTAGGGTCATGAAAAAGCAGATTCTCTGGGGCAGGAAGCAGGAAAAAAAGATTTAACAGAAAAAAATTGTAGTTGTCTGTCAAATCATAAGCACAATGATGTGCTTTAGCAGTATTAAAAAATCAAGTTTTGAAAGTGGGCCAAATTTGTGCACACATTTTTCATTCAAAAATTTCAAGGTACTCTACTTAATAAAACCAAGACTGCCAAAGTCAACAAAACCAAGCTGTTCAAACTTTAACTGAAGTATCAAACATAGCTTCTTAAAAGGATGGTTGATTGAAGTGACCACATGGTTGGGATATGCAATTTTTCTCTTCTTTTGAGCATTTCACAAATTGATTTCTACTTTTGATTCCACTTAATTGCAACTGTTAGAGTACCTGCTGATGGATGAATTATCGCAGAGAAAGATACATTCTGTGGCACGCTGTACAGTAGAAATTTAGCTACATAACCCCCAATTAATGCTGAAAGGTTGTACTCTTGTTTCTCTTGGGACAGCAAATACAAACACATCAAAAATCTAAATGTATAAAGCAGGGCTTGCTTTTTGTCTTTTGGCTTCACACACACATCCACAGTAATTTTGGGTCTGATTCTGCTATGCTTCTCTGTTCTGAGTAGTACCTCTTTTTTTTTAAATCAATAAAACATAAATAAATAAATAAATAAATATTCCATCTGGTGATAGTTTGATTTGTTTAAAAATTCATCCTTATTGCATTAAAGAAAAGAGGTTGTGCCAGTGGTGGTTTTGGTGGTGAAGGAGTCTGAGTAGGTGATGTAGACTCCCTCCACAAACATCCCAACCACAAGTTTCCACTGAATACTCTGGTTGGGAGTTGGGGGCAAGAAGATGTGTGTGTTATTTTTCTCTCTATCCAGTAAGGGACCATGTGCTTAGTGAGGAAACTTTAATTCCATGTCCCTACACTGGTAGTTCTCTTTCAGCTGTGGCTGCTTTGAAATCTCTAGTCATGGGTGTACAGGAGACTTCACAGTCCAGCAAATTTAAGGCATCTGTAAAAACCCACATGGTTTCACAGTAAGACTAATGTAATTTAAAGATTGGCTTGCTGTTTACCTCAGCCAGCGTCATCCGGGCATCTAACATAGAAGACACCCTCTGCATGCTAAACTGTGTACTTTGTTTTGAGTTTAAACACTGTTCATGTACATGCAAATGGGAAGTGGCTAATGGATCCTAAATGATGCAAAGTTTGCATCCTCTTGCCCAGACTTTGAGAGACACAGGTAGTAGGTAGGCGGCTCAACAGGTACGTTATGTGAAACTTCACAACTCTCCTATTATCAGTCAGAAGGCAGAAATAAACATGGCCCCACAAAGTTTAACCTGCTTGACAATGTAGCTTGTGGCATGAACAAGGTTTAGCGACACAGTTGGGATCTGTCTCATCATTGTTGTGCACTTCCAAGCATGAGAGGTGGTATGGAACAGGCTGAAGGGATGTGAAGGCTGGCTGGGACCCTTCCCAGCAGATTAAGCAAAGATACAGTTGTTTCCCTTCTTTCTTATTTTCTCTTTTTCCTCTCTCTCTCATACACTCTTTTTTTTTTTCCTCCCTTTTTGGGTCACACATGTCTGCAGGCCACTGAGAGTTGAGAAGCAGTCTGGGAGATGAAGAGCTTATGGAAATGAGCTCTCCTCCTCCTCCTCATGCGGACTGCTAATCCTGATTCAACAAGATTTTTAATTCCCCCTCCGTGGCTGTGCAAACAATTTGCTGATTCCTGAGAGTTGCTCCAATCCAAGGCTGGAGAAACTCTCAGGTGCAGCTGTGAACAGCATTTTGGCTAAAGTCAAGTTCATAAATATTTGCCTAGTAAACCAGACTCTTAAAATGCCAAATAAAACAAGCCCAGGATGGAGGGGAGCAGAAGGAGGGAGAGAAAAACACCCCTAAGTTTTAAAATACTCATTTAAATACTTTTCAGTACTGCTGATATTTTATGTAACACTGGCCTTATTTATGTATTTATGTATTTTGCTTTGATGGGGGATTATTTTTCTCGCTGCAGTCTTCTTTTGATTGATGCAGTGTGCCTGCTCACTTTCAGATATGGTTGGAGAAGAAGCAGCATAACTTGGGTGTCTGTATTTAAAATGGGTAATACAGAATGGTTTTAAACTTTAATATTTCATATAGACATTTAGTTTTACAAGTAATTTATTTTTTTGAGATGCAAGTTTCTGCCTGGACAGTGTTGATTTTGAGTAACTCGATGTTCATTTCCCACCTCTGCATATTAATATTATTTAGACTGTGTGGTTTCCAAATACCTTATCTCTACTGGATTCTGTAAAAGCCATGAAGAATATAAAGCAAACTCCTTCATATCAAGATATTGTTTTTTTTTTTTCCATATGATGACTTTAACCAATATATCCTTTGACAAGAAAAACAGCAACATTTACGGTATAAGACAACTCTGTTAATCATGAAAAACATTAGATGTAAGACTGAATAATTTGTAAAATCATGAAGCTAAACTATATACAGTTTGGGTCAGATTCACAGTTGGTATAAATCAACATTCCTCCATCATCTTTAATTAAAGTTTGCTAATTTACACCCACTGAGAATCCTGCCCCTCCTTCAAGTATTTCTTTTTTTTTAATCTGGCAAAGAAGTATCATTTTAAAAATCAGATGCCTCTGAAAGTTAGAATCCTAGTAAAGAGAAAAACAAACAAACAAAAAATTCCCACTTCAAGTCCTTGAAGAGAGTTGACATGTTCTCTCTGTGATTGCAGTATGTTTAATTGAACTTGTAATTGATTCTTCAGAAGAGAACAGTCCGAGACTATTTATATTTGTCACTGAAACATCTATTTTGGAAGGCAGATTACCCAGGTTTTGAACCAGGAAAAAAAAAAAAAGAAATATTGAATTTAATGATGTCTATTGTATTAGTATTTTTTGAAAACAGAGATACAAGCACAAATTACCTATAGAGAAAAGATAATGAGATGTTTCTATGAATAAAATGTGTCCATCAATTGTATGTCACCGAACGGATATATCTAGTAAAAGATTTATTTAAGAATATTATAGGAGTGTTGGGAGAGGAAAAATGTGCTTCCACCACTTATGCCTGGTACATTTAAACCTTGATTATGCATGCTTAATATTTCCAATTCTTCTGAGTTTAAATTTCAAATATGCTTAGATATGGAAATAATTGCGACATGTCATCTGTCTCAACATGGACTGGATCAGTAATGGTACTTAGCATGTATAACACTGCCTAACAGAAATTATCATTACTTTATTAGATCTGAAAGTATTAAATGCTCATAAATATATGTTAGTCAACATCTTACTCTCTTACTTTCTTTAGTAGAGGACTTATGATGTTTTTATTTAAAATAATAAGAATAGTACTGACGATTAAACATTAATCGTGCTTTGACCTTGGTATCTTAGGAAAAGAGAGTGAGTTTGGGACCTGTTCTAGTAATGAAAAGTGGTTTCCATGGAAATCGAAGTAAAGAGGAGTCAGGTTACATCTCTCTGATTCCTGCCATGACTTCTAGGACTTTGTAAAAGCTCTGGGTTAATGTAAGGTTGAGTTCTTATCTTTCAACAGAACAAACCTGATATGTAATGTTTTAATGCTCATATGATTCTCAAAGAGAAACTGTATCTATATTAATATTGTTGTTCTTGGAGTAAAATTGTATGAAGGGGGAGAGCCCAAAATAGGTATCAGACTTAGATACAGCTAACGGTTCATCAGTGTAGGTGGTAAAATACTAGGTAGAAAAGAGAACTGTAGAAATCTTAACATTCATCATTCATATGACTAATTCTTATTTTTTCAAAGGAAAACACTTATATATTCTTTGCGAAGGAACATGACTGTGCAGTTCAGTTCTCTCATCACTTCTGATCATGAGTTCTGGACCTGGCATTGTGTTATAGCAGGCTGTGTAGACATGTTGTTTTGCTCTCTGCTTACTTGAGGCCAAAACCTTCATTCATCGCTGAAGAGAATAGTTTCTGCTAACCCACATGAATAAAATGAATGAGATTGGGCCTCCCAATAATGATAGCCATCACATTAAGAAGCATAAAATATTTGACAGGGAGCTTGAATTCCATGTGACCAGATGGAACAATGAACACTTTGCAAATCTTTCTTTCCAGGTTCATGCTTTGATGTTGATTTTGTACCTTTTTATAATGTGAATTGCCACATCTTGTCTTATATTCCACCTTTTCAAGATGTAATCCTGTTGGCATTTTAGCTCCTTCTGCCATCATTGCCTGGAGGGATTTGAACCATTGAGAATCACAGGAGCTTTAAGCTGGCTTCCCTGATCGCTTCCTTTGTCCTTTTACTGACCAAGTCACATACTGAAGCTTATGGGTCTGCTACTGCCACTATGTTAGTGTTCTCAGTGTCACATTTTAAGCGTAGTTAATATAAGAATGGCCATCCTGGATCATATCATCTAGCCTAGTCTTCAGTCTATTACAGTGGCCAATAGCTGAGGCTGATGATAAGGGCAAGCATTTAATTCCTCCCAGAATATTCTGCAAGCACTCCAGTAATTCGTAGTTTAGGGATCTAGAGATAAAGTCTAGAGATTTTTCTTCCAAGGACATATTCACCCATTTTAAGCCAAGGTGATATCTTAGCAACTGCAATATGTCATTGAAAAGAGGTCACTACACATTCTGTGAAGAACAGCCTAACTGTTTTGAACAAACAAGTCTCCAGACAGTTTCATCTGATGTTCCTAGCTCTTGTATCAGGAAGAGCAAGGAACTACCATTTCTTTTTCAGCTTTAGGGCCTTAAGCTGCAGAGAGAGGATTAACCAGGTTTTCAAAAGCATCTTGGTTCTGAAACCCTGCCAAGAATGAAATTCCACTTAGTGAGACTTTCAGAACTGCTGTTTGAGAGCGTTTTTTTTTTCTAGAGGTTGGTGGAAGCAAGCCTGATATGAGTAGCATGTGCCTTCTCCTCTTGTTGTGCTGCAGTGACTGATTTCTGAATGTGGGAAGAAAGAGCCATGAGCCCCCTTTGAGCACTTGCACCAGCCTCAGTCTCCACCAAACTTCATCCAGAAAAACCTAAACACCTTGGTTATTTTATGTGGAGGTTTATGTTTCAGAACCTGAGCTACTGGGCTAATATACCACTGATGACCTTAGTGAACAAGCATTATGACATTTGCTTTCTTGAACCATCACTTCTGCATGAACATTTGGTACTCATCATTCCTTACTGCTTGTCTTGTTTCAGCATTTTTTCCCTTTGTTTTCAAACAAAGGTAGCAATCTCAACAGCTAGGTTTCCCCCTTCCAGCTCTAATGCAACTGATGCATTTGAAACTTAGCTCTCTCTGCTTTGTAACATTTTGCCCTGATCAATTTATTATGCCTCTTATGACAGGAGCTCTTGCTGCCACTGCAGTGCCTAGGAAGGCTACTCCCATCTCTTACTCCCACCCACCTCTTCCTAAGATATCTTTGCATCTATTTCGCTTTTTTATTATTAGTTCTCTGGAGGCCTTGAGTGTCCTTTTGTTGCCCCTGCTGGCCTTACAAAGTTGAACATCCACTTGGGGTTTGTTAAGTTTCTTAGTGGCTCAGAACTTGTCATTACTGAGCAAACAGTTCTGGCTTTCTCCAAATCATATTCTCAACAGCACTGCATAGGGTTGAACAAGAATCACAGAATAATTTAGGTTGGAAGAGACATCAGGAGGTCATCTAGTCCAAAATACTGGTCAAAGCTGGGCTAACTTTGATGTTAGATCAGGTTGCTCAGAATTTTGTCCTGTACTCTGTGACTATAAGTCTTGTAAGTAATTCAGGAGGTGTAGATCAAACTGGAGTTAAAATAGTGAGGATTCTGCAAACATAGAAGTAAAGGTGTAGGCCATGTTCTTTCTACCTGCATATTAGATCATATGTGTTATTTCCCTATGACTGGTTACTGGTGCATTTACCTAGTTCACCTGCTCATAATAGTAACTCTGAAAATGGATTTTCAATAACTATTATGGTTCAGAAAGTGATCTTTGAGAGCCCTGGTGATTCATTCATCTCTGTAGAACCCAATGACATTTTAAGCATTCTGACAAAAATGAAGAAGAAGAAGAAGAAGAAGGAGAAGAAGGAGAAGAAGAAGAAGAAGGAGAAGGAGAAGCAGTGGCAGCAGCAGCAGCAGCAGCAAAGAAAACAAAAACAAAACCAAGCAGTAGCATCTTTAAGTATTCAGTGGCTCTGGAAATCAGGGCACTTATTTAGCTGCTAACCGTAAGCACCCACATTTGAAAATACAGGTCATAACTTGATAGAAAAGTGACATGAATCTCTTTTGCTAGAGTTATAATGTGCGAGGCAAACAGTACACCCCCAAAATTAAGCCATCTGCTTAAACAAGCCCTGTATGTATTGTGTCTCTCTATACACGTTTGTGTGATCCCACTGAGGGCAGTGGGTTTGCATAGGTGTCATAGATCAGTATTTGGCTCTGTGAGCCCAGAAGATTTGAAAGGTCTCTGGCCTAGCCTGCTTTCTGATTCATAACAATGATAGAGTTTCCTGATGTTCTGGGACCTGCTATTTTTTGTTGTTGTTGTTTTCTCCCCATTTAGTTACTTTCTGAGGAAATACATTACAAATAAAGCTACAAATAATATTCGGGTTGTGGCACCTTGGAGAGAGCTTTCACAAAACATCGTGGAGGAAATAGGCGCACACAAAACCTGTGAAGAAAATACAGTAGGTTGTACATACACTTCTCCCACTCATTGTTTGCAATTTGCGCCATTTGTGTCAGTGTCTGTAGGCAGCCCAAGAAAACAAGCCGCTGCCTCACTGTGAAATGTAGCCTTGGGATTGAAAATATTAAGGAGCTCCACTTCATTAAGGACTCCACTTCCTCTCCTCTGCTTTACTTGCTTATAAAACCTTGCCTGATTGCGAGTGCAATTCTACCATTGTCCACTTAATCTACACCCTTAATGTGAGTTTTATGAAAACTTCCCTGTAGAAGTATATCCATGTAGAAAATCTTCCAGCCTGCATTGGGAAATGTATGCATCAGCTGAGCCAACTAGCATGGGTTACAGACTGAATGCTTCTCCAGCACCCAGTGTGACCTACCAGCTTGTAGCGAGAACATAGCCCAAATCACTCCACTCCAATTCAGGCAAACTGAGACTTGAACTTGGGTGTCCCACATTCCAATGAATGTCCTCTCTCTCCCTCTGCTGTTGACTAGAGAATAGTGGGGAAAAAAAATCCCAATCAATTCTTGTGATGAGAGATTTCTTCAAATTTTCAGACCTACTTATAACAAAATCTGATGATTGAAAGGAGACAAATTTGGATGAAAGTTTTTCACCTCATTTTTTGGTGTTTTTTTGTTTGTTTGTTTGTTTTTCAATAGGGAGAGTAATTATGATGTACTGCAATGGATTCTCCATCCAAGAAAGACTTATCTTTTTATAAAAGTATTTGAGGAAGACCTAAATCCTGTGATATATAGATCATCTTAGATGATCATGACAATCCTTCCTGACCTTCAAGTCCAAAGTCCTGATTGGAGACCAGGCAACTGCTGAGCTTGGGTGATACCTGTTTCCCCAACCATCTCTATTATCTTCTCCAATCAATCTCTTGCTGGATGCACCCAGCCCACATGCTAAAACATATTTGCTTTCATTTGACACTTTTGCAAATTACAGAGTTACCGCCTCAACTCACAGGCTCCTGACAGCAACTGCAAGGGAAAAAAAAAAATTAGCTCAATTGCATATGTGAGTTTTTTTATCAATCTAGCCTTAGGTGTGCAGGGATCTTATGCTCATCAAGCGTATTCAAGTATGCATTTTAGAACTGGCACTTTACAGAGCTAATTTTCCTTGTCAAAGCAAGCAAAAGCAATTATATAATGTAAACATTTGATTCACTTTCATTGTGTAGACTGTATTTTTGTTAACCCCACATTCTTAAAAGCACCTTCATTTCAATGGAAAGCATCTGCATTTGAGTAAAGACTATGAGGTCAGTTCTTTCCATTGGTGCAGTCTTGCTGCTCCCAGTGCTGCTAATGGGAGTTAAGCATGTGCATCAGGGGGATAATATACAATTGACGGGTTGATCTCACAAATTGTTTGGTAAGTCCCTATCCCTGCACTCAGCTTCTATGACATCTCTACGTGGTGTGAAGAGGTTTTTAATTGAAAAACATATTTCCAGCATTCAGTGCTCAACTCTGCATTTCAATCTAATGCACTATGCAAAGAGATTTATTTATGGAGCAGATGCCCTCTGATGGAAGCTAAAAAACAGTCTTAAACTGACCTTATGCTGGTTCATATTACAGAAACCATTAGCTCGTATTATCACTGGTTTGTTGTGAAAAGGCTCTGGGGCATTACAAGCATTCCCCATACTCCCCCAGTCCCTTTGTGTCTCTTTGACATTGTGCCACCCCATTGTTTAGAAATTAAAATATGCAGCATTCCCCGTACCGCATGCAAACAAATGAGCATTCACGCAACCCATACAAAATAATGGTGTTGACCTTGTTAATAGAAAGATATCCTCCATCTAAGACTAACTTCCTACTGCAGTAGAGAGCTACTAAATTCCTGCTTTATATATAAAAAAGAGAATAATTTAGGTTAACCTCTTTGATAGCTAAAACTATATTCCAGCCTACCAAAGGACAGCAGATAGTTCTTGTCTGTCTGTAGAAAATGCATAATCATGCCCATCCCTTTGTGCATCCTATATTTGTATAAAAAGAGTAAAGCTAATACCTATGGCTAAAAATAATGTTCCAGGATGCTGTTCTGAACCACCTCATCACAGTTAGCCCTGTCCACAGTACTTGTTGCATACACTCACTATGGAAGTGACTCCTTTATTCCCATTTTAAGAAGGTTCAAGTTCTAGGGTGTTTTCTGGAGAGATCCGGCCCTCTTGCTTGCCTGAACTCTCTCACGCTGCAAGTGTTCTTTAGGGACAGACTAGATTGTGTTTGCACCAAATATGCTGCAAGTATGCAGCTATGCAGTAGGACTGTGCTGCATCCAAACATATGCCAACACTCTCCTTTCTTCACAAAAGCAGACTATAATCGGTGTAATAGCATCTCTTCCTCAGCTAACAATTCTTATTTTGGGTGGAATTCAGACCAGTGCAGAAGCCTCAAGAACTTAATTGGTGCACAAGCCCTTTCCTAAGGCTCTTCAGATAGCGCTGGATTTCACCCTTAATGAAGAATTGAGTGGGCTGTGTATGAGTCTCAGGGGAAAATGTTTTGGAGTGCTCTGGCACCATTGCTCCCGCTTTATGTAAACCCACTCCAGCTTGCTCCATGCTTCTGGCTCAGTGCCTAGCTTTGCAGACAAATGTCAACCTGCCAAATATCTTCCATTTGCATTCCAGCCCATTTCAGAGACCATCCAAACCAAACAAAAAAAATGAAAGGGGAGAGGCAGTGACTTGTCGAATTTCCTTCCTTGATCCCTTAGGGAAAGGGGTTATTATGGAGTGTTGTTGCACAGGCACCACCGTGAAGAATATGTGAATGGGAGGGTGGGAAAGAGGTAGGAAAAAATGCCTTTAAATCATAAAACTGTCAGTGAGCTTAAAAACATAGAGCAACATTTCAGTCTCAAAGCTGATCTCAACAGTAGGAACTGTTGTACATGTTATGGTTTCTGAGGGACTTATTTGAAGACTATACTTTTTTTCTTCTGAATTCATCATGTAGTGGGCATAGACACTAGTGGACAATTAATAGGTTCCTGGGAATGTGTATTCCTTAATATATTGACATATAGAAATGTATAGAGTATTAATCTCTGACCATCAAAACGGGTTTAAACCATTGTTACGGATACTGTAAGCTAACAATCTAGTGTTCCTGAATATGAGAGGCTCTTCAAAGGGTAATTCTCAGGAGAAACTAATTCACATGCACTGAATAGTCCCCTTGAGCAGCTCACCTGACTAGAAAAGGAATTGAGGTAGACTAGTTTCCTAACTGAGATAGCTAGAGTTTACTACTGGGGAAATGAGCCTAAGATCCTTACTCATCTTTTCTGTACAAGAATGAATAAATGATACTGCAGTTCTATGGCTCCATATAATATATCTGACAACTGAATATATCTGAACTGAAGAGACATCTGACAGTGTTTGGACCTGGGAGAGGGCACCATGCTGAATTTCTGAATTAAGACTAATCAGAAAATTGGACAGCTGTGGGGAAGAACCATTGATCCATGCTGTAGTTGCTTTTATGACTGGGCATTTGATAAGAAATAGGGCCAAGTAACTCTTGCAGTGACGTTCTGCATCTGGCCTGCACCTATGGGAAACCTATGGGAAACTTGTTTGAAAGTGGGTGGAACTTATGCTGTAGTATGAAGTTGCAGGCAGCAGGGTTACCTCCTTCAGTTCCCTACAACATATACTATTTGCATTCACCTCCTAAAAAAACATTCTGCCTAGACCTGCTTATTGTTGAGCTGACAAGAATGGGGATCCAGTTCAAGTTCGTTTATGTTTCTAAAAAAACAATGATAGCTAGAAAAGTAACTCCTGAGTGGAATAGTTCAGGACTCAATGAGCTTTTGTCAGTGCCTTTTAATACACTCTCTGGAAAGCCTCAAAACATGTTCATCTAAAGGGAAACAGTGTGATTGTGCCTCACAGACAGGCAACCTGGGGCTTGTGCAAACTTATCAGTTACCCTCTACCCACATGAAGCCATTCTCTGTCAGTCACTGCCCTTTTTCAAACTTTATTCCGATAATTAAAATATCAGCATCACGAACAGACTTTACCACCTCCGACCACTGCAGGTAAAAATGATTATGTTATAAAACGACATCACAGAAGCCAAACAAAAGCCACATGCCACCAATGACTAAATAAAGTGACTTCCTGCTTAAAAACACCATAACACATGCATAATTAGCTAATTAAGCTACAAAATAAATAATTATCCAGTATAAGACTGAAAAGAGGAAAGAAAAAAAGAGTTAAAAGGTTACATACAGCCACATTGTTTTCCTCTGGAAAGATAACTAAATCGTTATACCAGGAACTCACCAGCTTTATTTGTGCTTTTCATTCAGGACTGTCTACTGAATGGTTTGCTAATTACATATATCCACTGGAAATGGCAGTAGTTGTTAGCTGCGATCTTTCTGGGTGATGAACAGTCTGTCTTGTCCAGCCTCACTACGTTCTTTTTTTTGTCCATGAGAAATTGCATAGGAATACTTGGGAACAAAGAGGTGCTCTGGTTGTTAAGGGCCTGAGCTGTGCTTCAGGAGATCACTGTTCAGTTCTTGCTTCTTCTCCAGACTCCCTGTGTGGTCTTTGGCAAATAACTTGGGGCTAGATTCAGAAAAGGACTAAGGCTCCTGCATCCTGGAAAATTCCCATTCAAAACTCCCGCTCATCTGCCACCTACCCAAAGTTCCTCGGTTCTGATATTAGAGTTCTCCAAGTGCCTCAAGTTCTGCTTCTGGGCCTGTCAAGAAGTGTCTTAGTCCTAGGTAGCTCAGCACCTAATTCATGCCTAGCTGGATGGGTATGTACTGACGAGGTATTATTTTGTGTGTGGTCCCCTTAGGGGCTCAGTCTGATAGGTGATCTCAGAGCGTGCCTCACAGCTCTGCTCAAAACACAGCTACCGGAGGAAGCAGTGCCACTACTCCTGCTGTGAACCAGTAGCTCAGAACGGTGGAGACCTCAGTTTAGTTTCCTGATCTGAGAGCCTTTGAACCCACATCTCCTGTCTCTCTAGCAAACAGGGAAAGGCAGTGAGGGAGGGGTGCTCTCCCAATCTTCACTGTGGAAGCTGTTCCACTTTGCATCAAGTAATTAGATTCATTAGAGAGAGATAGGAAGATAGCGAGACAGCAAGACCAAGCATGACTCTAGTGATTTGGGGCCCTCACCTGGAAGGGGAGGGGGCAGATCTGGGCTGCAGTCCCTGCTCTAATGACTATTTAAGTATTTTTATCCAATGACTGTTTAATATAAACCACACAAACATTCATTGAAACAAGAGACTGGGGCCCAGGTCTCCTCCCTTCCAGGTGAGTGCCCTAACCAGTAGGATAGAGAATCATGCTCGGTCTTGCTTTCTCTATTTGGCCAAATGAATCTTTAAACATTTCTTGCAAAGTGAAACAAATTCAACAAGAGAGACTGAGAGCTCCTTCAACTACTTCCCAGCTATAAATGGTTGGCCGGCAGAGTACTCCCCTCAGAGGTTTAAATAGACTCTGAAAGCAGGAAGCACTGAATCTTCAGCTCGCAAGTGAACGCTCTCACCCTTCCTGACGAGAGGTTGAGAAGGAGGGGAGAGGGAGAGAAAACAGTGTGGGGAATCCCTGCTATCTCCCTCTGCACTCAGAAAGGAAGGTGCCTAATCCCAGGGGAAGGTGGACTTTGTCCCCAGTAAGTCACGTGAGGCCCCACACAGCTGGGTGGATCTGCATTCCTGGTGTTTCCCTCCCCTCTCAACACAGTTCTGGCTCTGAATCCTGGTCAGGGACATCTTGTGAACTCTGCTGCACAGAACAGGCACTGAGAGTTTCACCCCTGTGCCACTGAACATCTGTGCTGACTGAAAGTCAACAGAGCTGACTTTCTGTTGCATGGACTCCTCAATCTTCTTGTGCCTCAGTTTCTCATGAACATACTTTTTCCACTGTTTGTATGGCCAATTTATTTTGGTGATCAGCAAGAAATCTCCTGCTGTGAAGACATACAGCACCCAGCAGTGCAAAGTACCAGTTTCAGTCTAAGCCTTCTAGGTATTTTCAGCTTTGATAATAATAGTTACTGAAAAATACTCTCCTAGAATCAAGATACTTAGAAGTTTAGAAACAGGGCACAGAGGGCATCTTTGGGCATTTTGTTTCAATATGGGGTAGCACTCAGGCTTGAGCTAGATTTAAGAAAAGATCTGACCCTGTACATTTGTTCACTGAGCCATGATCATCAGCCTGAGACTGCTAGCCTAAATTATCTTCTTACAGCACTTATTTTGATTTGGCCTAAATGAATTGACTCTATGGTAAATAGATGCATATGGAGACATAGGTTTCTCTTAATAAAATAGGATACTAAAATATTATGGCAAAAGGTTTATCTGGGTAGTGAGATCATACACTTGCCTAGATTCATTCACTTGAGTACTGAATGTTTTCTCAAATATCCCCTAGTGCATATCTGGCAAGATCTCAAAACATTCTTAACGCAAATTGTCCTTGGTCAATAAATACCAGAACAGAAGTGTCCTAGAGGAGAAGATTTATGATATGAGCAATACAAACACACCCATAAATCAGGACAGAACGCTTTCAGGTAGCACAGTCGGCATTTATGCAAATCTCAGTAAAGGCAAAAATACATGTATAGGACTTTTAACCAATGA
Source organism: Apteryx mantelli (assembly GCF_036417845.1). NCBI lineage: Eukaryota > Metazoa > Chordata > Aves > Apterygiformes > Apterygidae > Apteryx > Apteryx mantelli. The sequence continues at coordinate 75,521,129 of NC_089981.1, read as the reverse complement.
TTTACCTTGCAGTACCTCAAATTGACCAAATAAAATGCCAGGACTTGTTTAGAAAACAAGTAGACATAGTCCCAGCTACCTTAACTGTATTGTTTCATTTGTAAATAATACGTTTTGCTCTTCCTTAATTTCACAGAGTTGGTGAATTTCATGTTTCAAATCTGTAATTAAAATACCAACAGCATTGCAAGGAATCTCAATCTTAATTAACTTCAATCCTGCATTTTCTAGGGAGGACACTAAACAATTAATATTCACCATTTCTCTGTTACCCCCCTCCTTTTCTTGTGGAGCATGTCAGCTCTTCTAGTCTGGCATGTATATTTAGGGCAATGCAGGCAATGTGACAAGAAGGTGTGTGTGTGGTGTAAGTGAACAGCAAAGTCATTACAAGTACAAGTAATCGTGTCTAAGGTGCAGTCATTTAATGCTGCAAGAGAAACAAGACAACGCACAAGGGGTGTAGCAACCAGGCTGACTATGGTGGAAAACAATGCACAATAACAATGAAGCAAAGCTCAGCAGCCCATAGGTACATAAATGGGATTAAAGCAGGTGTGCATGTTAATGCAAGACACATATGGGCAAAGGGACAAGATAACTGGCTTTGCAGTTCCAGTGTCTCTCATACTTTCCTATTTCTTATGTAACATAGTCACATAGCAACCCTACATTTTACAACTTGTGGGTAATTTTCTTGTCCATTCAGAAACAAGTAACTTTCTCTTTGCTATCAACGTGTCTAATGCATATATCATGTTGGTGCTGCACTTGTCTGACATGCATTAGATGCACTGACAGTAAACAGGAAGTTATCCAAAGTTATTAGGCAGGAAAAAATATAAGGAAGCCTGTAAACTTTTACAGTGTAAAGCTATCAATGTCCCAAGGATTATTTTTCTGGTCACATCTTAAGAACTATAAATATACGTATTACAAAGCTTTGTTTTCATAATGTGTAAAAGTGATACTAACTACAGATCTCTCTGCTGCAAAGACTAAGAATCTAGGTGAATTCTCATTTCACAGGAGTCAGTGTCAAAATGCTTATTGGCCACCCTAAATCTGTCCATGTTTAACTCTTTAACAGCTTTAACTAGCTTCAGGGAAAGATTGGAATCTGTCTTACTGTTTCCCTACAAATTCACATTTCACCTTTGTTATAGGCCTCCTTATTCTCTCTGCCTGGCAGCTTTTCCCTGTTGCAAACTGTGTTATGACTCTATAACTAGTTGCAACTAGTTATAAACTCTATAACTTGTGCTGTTTTATCTTCTGTACGTAACCAACCATTTCTCTTCTTTCAGACCACTGTATGAGTCCCACAATTTTTACAAAATGTTGCTGGATGGTACTCCAGCCCTGTAAATATCAAATTACTTGAAAATTTCCCCTTCTGCCTCCTCCAGAATTAAGTAGTCTTTCACTTGGCAGCAGCTGGTCCTGAGAAACTTTTGCTAGAGCCATTGTGACAAGATAAGAGTGGATAAGTCCTATGACATTTGAAGGAAGGAAGAGGAGACAAAGAAAAGCAGTAATCTCCAGGCAAAGAAAAGGTAGAAGAATTGACTGTCCCTGTAGGCACTTTGGTGTGGCCTGCCACCACATGATCTTCTAAAGACTGTTTAACGTAAAAGAATGGGAAATCTTTAGACTTCTTATTCAGGAACAATAAATATAAGAGAGCTTGTTCCCCTATATTTTGTTGAGGGCAATAAGATATTTTATGACAGCACCATTATTCAGTAGGGCCAAATCTTGAACCACATATTAGACAGGCTAAGAGATTCTTTTAAATGCAATGTACTTTCTTGGGGTTCTTTATACCTTGGAAATCTTAATTCAGTAGGACAGTAGGATAGGAAAACATAAGACAAACTAAACAAACAGATCAGAAACAAGAAAACATAGCCCATTTTTTCCAAAGTCCTAAATATCCATATTCCCTTGCATTACCCAAAATTCCTTACAGCATTATTATTATTGAAGCCAGACTTCCCTGGTATGAAGCCTTGAGTTTTGGAAGTCCTCTGGCTGCTTAGTAAAGACATATTTGCTACATTGGAAAATAGCCTTTTTGTGCATAAAAAGGTGCGGGACTATATTCCATGATTATGTAGTTGATACTTGGACTGAAATACAGTCATGTGCTGTCAGTATTCCATGAAAGTTAGGTCAGATTTTAATCTCTCTGGTAAAGGGACCATGTTTTTTCTCTGGTAGTGACTCCTTCACTTTTCATGGTGGAGTTAGCAATCATATAGGGCATGTTTAATGTGTGATCTAAAGCATCAGAGTGTAGGATATTTTCCATACTATCAGCTTAAAAAAAACCCCTTTTCCTCTTTGGCACATCTGAAGGCGGCCTCTTATCATTCATAGTACATCTGCAACAGAAGTGGGATATGGAAAGAGCACCTGAAACCTTTAACAGTGGTGGTGAATTTGAGGCGCCCAGGGCACCAACCCTGTAAAAAACACAAGAAAGTTAAATCAGAGTAAAATGTATTTCCATCCCAAGTCTGGGCAAAGCACACAGCCCATGGAGCAGCTGAAAGTGTTCCCATGAAGGATACTTGGAGCAGTGTCACTCCAGGTTATGCGTAACAGACTTGGGATGGTGCATTCCAGCAGTAGGAGGCAGAAGCAGCAGTGGCAGAATCTGCACAAAAAGTGACCCTCAGAGGTGTGTTTCATTACAACGCCTAAGAAGCAAGAGCAAATTTCAGCACTCTGCCTAATGCTACAGTGGGGGCCACCAATTACAGATGAACTTGAATGTTAATCTGAGAGATGTGAAATGTTTGTCCCCATATCTGAAGTTCAGCCAAACCAAGATGAGCTGGAAATTCAAGTCACTTTAAGCTCTCTCACAAAATTCCTGTTATTAGTATTTTACCACAGTGAAATACTAGGAAAAAAAACAAACAAAAAAACCCCAATAAAACTTCTTCCAATCCTACTGAACTCAGATGGAGAAAAGGACGTTGCTGGTAAGAAAGCTCTGGGTTACTTTGAGTTAAGACATGGTTTGATTCTTAATATAATTAGATCTAGGTAAACTGGTCTAAGTAAATGATCTTGCTGCTGTTTTAAGCTTTTCCAGCTCTTGCAAACAGTTTAACCTTTTTTTTCCCCTCCTTCAAAGTTAGTATTAAAAAAAAAAACACAACAAAACAAAACAGAAAAAACTCTGCTGCTGGCTGGAGACACTTTCATGCCAACTTTCACCCTGGAGCAAATTTTTCATGCCTGAATTATAAAAACCTCAGAAAAATAGATGGTAAGGTAAACATCAGAGGACCTCGAATTACAATTTTGGAAAGGATGTTGTGAACCTGACAGGACAAAAGATTAATCAGACAAAAGTCTTTTCATAGTTGTTCATCTTAACTGGGCCATGGTGTGCTGTGGTGGATAGGATACAGATACAGGAGACAGAACACCTCACTTCTACTCATGTTTCAGCTTGCTGAGTGACATTTAGCAAGACACAGTATCTGTAAAGGGGAATAACAAATATCCGTTTTTGTAAAGATTCTCAGATGAAAAATGCTATGTATTTTGTAAATATTGGTATGCATTAGCATGCAGGTTTGCTCTCCAGCTCTTCAGACTTTTATATTGTGAAATTAATTGCTTGTAAAAGCATAAAATATTTTTGGTTTTCCTGTGTACTCTTCCTCCTCTTCTCTTTCTTCCCTAACCCACATAAACTTTCTAAAAATATTCGGAGAGTGTAATTCATCCTGGATATAATTCCAGGGATGAAGCTACTTAGGAAGCAATCTTGTAGAAACATAAGGTAAGTTCTGAATATTTTGAGGCTGGTGGTAGTAAGGAATTTTTGAAAAGGACTTGTTCCTCATTTAGATTCCTATATTTTTTATGACTCACACCTGCAGTACAGAAATGTTGGGCTAATGCAAGCAGCACCTGCTATAGCACTAGAAGATCAACTGTTATGGTGATACTTGGATTTTCTTTTTTTCTGCAAAGTTGTTTCAGAAAAGTAATGTTCTTTTAATATCTAATAACACCTGTGGAAAATCAAGAACAGAAAATAAACTTGTAAACCAAAATCAATAGGGTTAGTACAGCTACAATTCTATTCCAGGGAGCTGGAAAATTACATAAGGATATTATACAAAAAAGAAGTTGAATGAAGACACTTAACCTATATGGATCTTTTCTTCACTTTCCTTTCTGTTTATAGACTGTCATGTCTGTTTAAATGTTGCAGAGAAAATGAATATCCATCTTTTTTTTTTTTTAAGAAAACAAACTCAAGGAATTAAAAGACTGTTGACCTTGGTTCTTATTTTATAATATGATCCTTTTCTACACTGACCTGAGAACCCAATGTGTTCATTTTAGAAGAGTGTGAGATTCAATCCCTAAGAGTAAAGGAAAGAAAAGGAGAGATGTATCCACATCTGTTCTGTCTCATTCACAACTATTAAGGATGGTAATAGTGGCTGATTTATTGTAAACATCAGTCTGAAGCTTATTAAGGCTAAATTAAATTACTTTTCTTTCCTTTGCTTATTCTTCACCCCAAAGAGAAATGTAGTTAGATGATTCAATGATTCACATTGATACTTTGTAACAAAATTAAAGGGGAAATGAATCAAATTGCATGGATTAAGTAAAATACATTTAATGTCATTCAGAGGACAAAGAATAAGACTAAGTAAAAGTACAGTTGGTTAAGTAAACTAATTAACCATTTTCTGAGTATACTTAAATAATGAGCCATCTTTCACATGAAACAATTGGCTTCTCTGTAATTAACCAGAACACTCAAAGTGTTCTTAGTGTGTGGGTTAACCACCATGTTTTTTACTTCCCTTTCTCCTGCACACCATATTATTTTTCCTCACTGAGGCAATTCAAACAGATATTTTTTCTTTTATGACTGTTTCTTTTGTTAAAGAACAACTTTGCAGCACTGAAAATGTTTCACTGTTTTTTAGCAACTGATGCAGAAATAACAAGATATTGGAATATTTCTATTAATTCCAAGTTCAGCAACTTTGATAGAACTTCCAGCAGCACATTTTAGCAGCACTATGAAAGGCAGTAAGATGCCATCATTTATGGGAAAAAGAAGTGGTATTTGGAGACTGATGTAGCTTTGGTAACATTTATAATTTGGTCTTTTCTAATTGATTATTAACTTTATACCGCTGATTTTCAAAGGAAATTTAATTTTGAAATACATATTCCCTTTTTAGTATGTTCAAGTCTTGTGATATAACTTTTTGCTGCTATCTAGATCAGTGAGAGATGATGAGGAGAAGAGAGAAGTGCCAGCAGTTTAGAACTTAACAACATTAGAGCCAGCTGAAATCCTAACCTCAAACTTTTTAAGTTTTGCTGTAAAACTGGGATCTCATGTTTGAAATATTGTGGATGGGCAGAAGACATTCCCACATCCCTCTTAGGTGTCTTAGCTGAGACACTTATTTCTTTATATTTCCAAATTTAAGACTATTCGAACTTGCCTCTTTCTCTGTCATTCTTGCCCTGGCCTACAGACAGTCTAGTTCAAGTTAAAATCTGAATGAAATCAAATAATCTTGAGACTCTTTTTCAGTCCCAGACCTATAATTTATTTTTGAGTGCATGGAAAAAAACTTCTGTCATTAGCCATACAGGATTGTAGCTGATTAAGCCAGGACATTTCTTCTGATCACAGATTTCTTTCGTATTGCCTCTTGTTGGCTGAATGGTGGCTTGCAAATGCTGCTAATTCAATGAACACTGGCAGTTCTCCATTTCTGACATTTCCAGAGCTCTTTCTCCAACTTTTGTGACATTTTGATGTCTGAAATGCTATCCTGTCAACTTTTTAAAATCAACACATGATGTTAAAATTATTCAAAATCACTGCCTTCATTGGACTTCCATCGGGGTGAAGTTGGCCCATGAACTTAAACAAAGGCTTGTATTAGCAAATTTTTAAGAACTAATTTCAATTACATGTTGCAGTACCAGGCAGTATTATGCAGCTGCCTTTGTATGAATACAAGGATGACATGAAACCCATAGTTATTCAACTTTGGTAGCTATACTTATATTCATGAAATGTGGGTAAATTGGAGAAATTATTCAAACAAATATGTTATTTAGAAACATTCCTGTTATATTCTGTCTGATTGCCTACTGTACTGGTGACAGAAAAACTTCCATGGGTTTCTGAGACCAACTTTTCTAAAGTACCCAACAAATACAAAGACAAATTATTCCCCTCAGTATGAAGTGCCAAGTTTCAAGATTTGTACAAAAACATTATAAAACACAACACCTTATGGTTAATTCATTAATTGTTCTTCTGTATAGCGCATTATTTCCTTCTATGATAGTCTATGGGTTGAAAGGTACTGCTATGGTGTCTAACCGCAGGAGTTCCAACAAATAGTAAATTATATTAACAATAGACATCTCTCACTCTTTTCAGTACTCTTCCATTACTTTTTTTCCCCAAAAAATTAGGCTTGCGCAAAAGCTTGACACTGCAGTGCTTTCATTTTGGAATCTGACACAAATCATGCCACAATACTCTCAACAAATGTGGTTTTGCAACACTCTCTTGAATATCATACTGCATACACCATCACCACATCCGATCAGGTCATTTGTCACTGAGTGTCCTAAGTGCAGGCTTGCTATATTAATAAGCTGTGCTGGGAGTCCATGCTATTTCTGTTCATGTAGTGCAGTGGTTTCAAAAAACAAAAACACCCCCCCCCCCCCAAAACTCCACATACTGTCAGACTAGGGGTCCATCCAGCACAGTATCCTGTCTCAAACAGTAACTAAGTGCCAGAGTAGGAACACACCAGGAGAAGACAAGGCAAGCATATATGATCCTTCCCTGTAATACCCTTTAAGCAGCCTTTCGTCTTCAGCTCAAAGGATTTCCTGAGCCTGGTGCTGTTTGTTTAGTAACTTCCAGTGGGTCTCTCTTGCAACTCTTGAACACATGTAAACGCTCCTCATCCTCTTCCTTTGGCAAGGTTCTCTACAAGGCTGCTATCTGCTGCCTAAAGAACCACCTCCCTTTGTTTGTTTAGAGCTTGGTTTCTTTAATGGCCCTTAGTACTTGAACTGGAAGATATAAAGAATAACTGATCCTTACCCAGCTTCCCCATTCCACTTGGGATTTTGTAGACTTCTAGCTCATCCTCCCTACATTTCCCCTTTTCCAGGCAGAAGAGTTTAGCCTAGTCTCCTCAGTCATTCCTGTAGGGAAGCTATTTCATCCTCTGATCTTTGTGATTGCTCTCTGAATCTTTGCCAGTTCTAACATATTGTTTTTGTGATATGGGATCTGAACTCCATGGAGTTGGTGAATCATGGATTTATACTGCAGTATAATGAGGTCTTCTGTTTAGTTCTTCACTCTTTTCCTAAGGATTGCAAACACTTCATTTACTTTTTTGATGACTACTGAGCACTAAACTGATATTTTTCATGGAACTGTTTATTTTAGAACCAAATTTTCTCCACTGAGTATTAATGGTCTGCTCAATACGAGATAAAACACGTAAGAAACATAAGATTGGTTTTCCTGCTGTGCTTTGCTTTACATATATCTACATATATCATCACCCCTTTTTCCCATGTAACCTATGAATGTCTTGAGCAATGCAAGTCCCAGTACTGACTTCTGCAGAATTTCACTGGTGATCTTCCTGCATTGCAAGAACAGGCCCATTACTCCTGCCTTCTGTTTCATACCTGTTTCAGTATGTAGTCGAGATATTTCTGGTGGTGGCTTCTGGATTACTTCTGAGGAGTCTAGGGAAAAAAGCTTATTGCACATATAAAGTTCACAATAGAGACTGCATTTCTTTTGGAGATTGTGTGGGTTCCTAAATCAAAAAAGACTGAAAGCCACTGATTCAGATCATTTTGATAGGGAGTATCTTGTAGAATCTCAGTGAAATTTTGGCCTTTGCATCTGCTAAGCAACCAAAATGATTTTTAACAAGCTCAACTCCCACGTAAGCACTTAAATAAAGAGCAGATTTTCAAAGGTACTTAGTTCTCAGTAGTTTCTGATTATAGCATTCTGGGCCAGTTTTTCAAATAAGTGCAGCATCTTTTAAGAAGCTTACATCTATTTAGTAATAAAATAAGAACAGAATGGTGTTTAAAATCTGTTCCACTTTGTGGGCTCTACATCTTCATAATTTTTCCCTTAATATGAATTTGATATATGCAGACTCTTTAACATTTTAATTAATCTCAGAAGGAAAAAAAATCCTTCTGAAAATTATGTTTTGGAGGTCCATATTACTTTCAATCATTTTCAGATTAAGGATTTCACAGAGACTGTATGGTCTCTGAGACAGAGTATGTATCTCTTTGGATCTCTGTGAAATACCTACCAGCATCCTGAGTGCTAACATGGTTGGGTTAACTATGGAGCATAAGCAAAAGGAGAAGTTCTCAAATTGTCAATTCTGCAAACTCAGGCAGGTATCTCAAATAATAAAAAAAGTTCTTTACAGTTTATTCTCTCCTCTTTCCCCTCCCATCTTAAGGGTAGTGAGAAGATTTGATATTACAGGTTATTAAAAATTAGTTGGAAAGAAAAGTATTATTTTGGTCTGTAAAGCCCACATACCTAGTACATTTTATGATATTTTTATTGTTAATTGTGTGAGCTTTGCTGTTTTTTTAAGTGTCCATTTCAATTTGTCCTATACTAGTTTAATAAATAAATAAGAAAGCATCGCCCATTAAAAAATTTTGCAATCAGAATTTGCTTGATATTTTTGCTGAGGAGGCAGAACAAGATCTGGCTTGATCTTACTGTTTTCTGGCTCCTTTTACAGAGTCACATTTCTATTCATAATCACACAGACCTTAGGCGTTTTCCAACCAAATATCAAATTGGATCATATCATCCCAAAACTCAACAGGACTCTAAAGCAATCGATGTACCATGACCCATTTGGATTGCAGGACATTTTGCTTAAATCTCTGGTCTTCTTTAAGCCAAAAAACCCTGGCAGAAGACCACACAAACCAATTACTTGCATACATTTGCTAAGTAATACAGTAATGCTAACCTGTATATGATGTGATATTTTGCTATTGATGGAAGAAGTGTGGCAGATGAATCTATTAAGAAAATAAGTCAGTGTTCTTCCTCTGCTTGCCTTTTTATTTAATGGATAAAATATTTCTATTTAGAATTCAACACTTTTATGATCCACTGGAATGCCATACATGTCCATCTCTAGAAAACCACAAAGAAAATAAGATTCTCCATCTGCTTATTGTGCTTTGTCGCTTTCTTTTAGCTCTGCAGATATCTTCCTAAATAGAGTATTACATTCAGGTATCACAGAGCAGAGATCATCATTCTAGTGACAACAATGGATTTGTGTCCATCTAGATCAAGGCTCTTAGTTCAGCCAGAAGAAACTGTTAGGCTAGAAAACACATGGCCCAGTTTTTAGTTATGGAAAGGAAACTGATCCTGAATGGCTACAGGAAATGACAGGATTATATGTGAAAGACACTAGCATGATAGACAACAGGAAGAAAAAAACATTCTTTACAACCTACATTGCTGGCAGAATCCTATTTTAAAGGTAAATGTGCAGAAAACATGGGTGCTTTTCAGAAAGTGAATTCAATGATGTTCTTCATTCAAGGTACACGAGGTTTGCTTTGTCATGTACTTTGGAGAGTTGCTCTAATTACTATCAACAGTAACCTGCTGCTATGAACAGTATAATCCTACATACAAAAGTAGTTAGACATAGGGGAAAGAGGGACCAGCAAGCTGAGCCCTTATAGCTGCTGTTTGTGCTAGTCACATAAGAGATGCCTTTTGAATCCATAGCACCATTGCTGCTACAGCACTCATTTTTCATCTGCTTTGAAACCACAGTTGTGAGTTCAGCCTTCAATATGTGCTGTTTAAATTCTCACCAAATCTCCATGGGTTCCTCCGTCTCTTCACACTAAGAGAGATGAGAGAGAGAAAGCAGCAAAGTGGTTTGAAATCTTCTGCCAAACACAGATGGTATCCTGATTGCTCTTTCAGCCTACCTGTGTCTGTCTGTGGAGCTGAGGATGTTCTGGACATGTGTGTGAAGATTTTCCAATGTTAGCACAGAATTCACCCAAAGGAGAATTTCCATCTCACCCAAAAGAGAATGTCCATCTGAGCTTTAATATTCACCTCATCAGACATCTCTGAGAAACAAATACAGCTATTTAAGAGTTATCTATATAGAAGTGTGCTTGTGCGTGTTTTTCTCTTATAAGAGAGAAACAGAGAGGAAGAACAGGAAGACTCTAAAATTACATAGCAGTCTGCTTTTAAAAATTAATGACAAAAGCACTTGCTTGTACAGTGTAGGCAGTCTGTGGAAATCCAAAAAGCTGAACAGGGAAACTTTCTGAGGAAAAAAAACCCCCTTGGATTTACTATGTGGCATCTTAGCATGCTCAGCTATTTGTGCCTCTCCTCCTCAGGATACAGGCACAGAATGGTATATAATTGCATTACAGCAGTTTAACAAGTTAGTGCCTGTCAGCTGACTTGCTATGACCAACCGTGTATGCTCTTTTAGTCTACCACATTTGCAAGATAAAATTCATTAACGCATTAAATCCATATACAATGGATTTCCCTTCTAAGCCAGATTTCAAACTACTGTTTTTGGCATACCTGACACAGTGAGCTGATATCCTTTTCTCAGCACAGCAAATACCCAGTGCAGCAGAGGAAAAGAAAACCTTCTCTCTTTGTAAGGAAATAAATTCGCTGACCAACCGTGCACTTAGCACATGGAGGAAAAATCCTTGCTCAACTCCTATAGGTGATCATTTTGTAGAGTGAAGCATGAGATTTGATTATCCTCATTATCTTAGTTCAGATAGCTTCAGATGTTGCTAGTTGTCATGAAACATCCAGCCCTTTAAAAAATCGAGTTATGGTGTTTGATTCATGGACCTATTGTTGCATTAAATTGCATAGTATGGCAATGCACTGTGAAAATTCAAGTCTTTTTTAGGTGCTACATATACCACCTTTAGCTCAAATGAAGGAGCTTTGGATTTCTTTTCTCTTTTCTTTTCTTTTCTTTTCTTTTTTCTTTTCTTTTTGTTGTGAGTCAGGCTCCAAGGATAGAGAAGGGCTAATTTTTACTGATACCCTTCATGCATATTAAGTTTTCAGCCTTATCTACTCCATTTATTCTCTTTTTTAGGTAAAATTATGGAGGGGTTGCTTCTGGTTTTGGGGTCTGCTTAGCCATTTCTCAACACTCATCATAATGGGGATGTTCTGAGACCTCTGTGCTGAACTTGACTGTAGTGTCAATATAACTGGTAGTAAAAGGCTCATCTCATGGTAGCATATGAAAGCATAGGAATACTTACAATATCCCTTCCTTTTTTGTCAGTGCAGACCTGGCCAGAATAAAAGGAGAATAAAATATATATATATATATTTTTTTGTACCTTGGTCATGGCTGGCATTTTTCTGTATGGCTAACTGGCAGGCCAATGAGTTCAGGCATTCTTTAGACTTTTGCCAGGGGAAACAACATAGACATAAAATAATGGGGAGAAATCAAAAGTAAGCTTTAGATTACCTGTTCCTTCCCGTGTCCCTACCTTTGTTCAGTGTTGTGTGTTTCTTTATGGCATGTGGGTCTATGACCCAAAGTGTCCATATATTCACACACCTTTAATTTATAGATTCTCCCCCCCACACCCCTCCCCCCCCCAGTTGAAAGGTTTACAGGACTGTTGTCACGGTTGCAATTCTTGCTTGGCAGCATTTAAATGCATGCTAAACAAAAGTGTCTGTCTTGCCCATCTCAGATATAGGCAAGTTAGTTGATAAATAGCATTATGCCACCCCAGGCTGTGATTATACTTTGAGATAGCACTAACCGTAGGATGGGTGAAGGCCCTTTGATTTTGGCCTTGTGTCTAATCATGCGTTTTAACTCTTTCCAAGCACTGGGTTTCTGTTGATCTCAGCAACTCTATACATGTTACAACTGATATGGTTACTGATACACCTGATAACATAGCTGGCATCATTGAAGCAAACCATTTGGTCGGGCTAGACAGGGCTGCACCAAGACTGCAGTCATCATTCAGTTAATCTGCCAGATTATTGGCAAACTTTTCCACTGCCTCCTTCTGTTGTTTTCTGCAAAGCATTAATGTGGTTCAGAGCCATGGTGATCCAATCCTCTGTTTTGGTTCTTGTTAACCTTAACACTCTTGGTTCCACCTGGGCATGTTTTCATGAGCTTTCCAGTCCCCTTTGTGCCTCATAGCAAGAGACCTGTATTCTCACCTGTACTCAGGTTCTGTTCTTTTCCCATTTTTCTGGGGGAATTTTCATGAATCCCTAGTGTTGTTCTTCAGCACTAGCAAGTTCAGGCATTTTGGTATGTGGGAAAGTCCCTATTTCTGCCCATTGCATTTATTTGATTCAGTTTAGGTACTGAAAAGTTGTTTTAAAGTAAGAACGAGAAAACTTAACAAAATTATACCATTGATTCATGACACAGTATGTTAAGGTTTGCTCTTGCAATTGCCTTTTACTTCCCTTTTATGCTAATATATGCTTGCACAAGACTGACAGTGTAAAGTTTCTTAATGTAAATTACATTTTCATTGGCTTTAAGTCTGCTTCATGCTATTAGAACAGAGGGTTCTGATAAATAAACTCCAAAGGTTTTACAAACACGAATACACCCAAAAAATAACTAGGCTTGACTTCCTCATATTTACACTGGTATAAATCAGGAATAAGTTCATTAAAGTGGCTGGGCTTATTTTCATTTATACTGTAGCTTTATTGTAGGGCTCTGAAGCACTGTATATTTATGCTACCAGTTCAGTGTGAAGGGGCCATAGTTTCAGGTCCAATGGCCCTACATGGGTGCAAGAGAGAGGAGAATGAAGCATGCTGGGACGATATCCAGCAGTTATTGTCTACAGGACTGGGCTCTTTGATCATAAAATAAGAGAACATGCTTTCCTGGAATTCTGCCTAGCTGTGTCTTTATATAATATTCATTTCTAAATAAGCCTAAACAAACTGCAGAGTCTTTAACTGAAACTTAGACCTGTCACTTTTAGTACTAACCCACTTCCTTAGTCTGTAAACTTCAGGCTCCCAAAATTATAGCTGTTTGATGCTTACATACTTTTACACGTAAAAAAACCACCTCACTTTCAGATGCATTCTGGTTGCAACTCATTCTGGTTGCATAATACAAATGCTTAAGAGTCTGGCTGCTTAAAAAGGACTAATTTTCTAGATTGGGGAGGAGCGGGGGGAAGCCCTTAAAAATGTTCCCACAGATATCTAAATGGGAAGGAAATTGAGATCCGTTTGCCCCATATGCTTTCAGTGGATGTTGCAGAAAAGACATTTACTATCTGGGAGCAAGTTTTGGGTTTAGGATGCAAGGAAATCCTGGAGAGTATTCACAGAGAATGAAATATTATTTGTAAAAGTGTCATTATTACATCTTAATTATTTATGTTTAAAAAAATGAATAATATATCTCCTGAGTGCTTGCTAATTATTAAATGACAGAAGCAACTCCTCATTTCAATTAGCTTGCCTTTCCTGGCAGAAGCTTCAAATAAAAAAACAAAACTCCAGCACATTGCCCTAGAATTCTGAGAGCTCTAGTGTCTCATAATGGTCCAGTGAGGAGAACGATTCCTAAAGCATGAAAATTCCATGCTATTTTGGACCACAAAGACATTCTAGGGCACTAGGTCATTTAGGGTGAATACCCTGCTAGCTGCCCCTTTTATTTTCTCTAAGCACAAGTATTATCAGTGAAGGCAATGGCAGCCATGTCGCTTATGTAGGTGGTAATAATGTTCTGTTTTATACCAGTCCTCTTTCAGACACACAGAGAAATATATGCCCCATCTTAAAGTTCTTGTACTCAGAAAAAACATTTCCACTATAACATCAGCTTTATAAGTTTGGGGCAGCCAATGCTTGTTGCTAACATCTTCAGCATAATGGGAAATATCAATATTGCACCTGGGAGAGAATAAAAAAGAATTAAAAAAAATGTAATAAATCTAAATTTTCAGTGTTTGAATAGGGAAAAAGACCCAAAACAAACAAACAAAAAAACCTCCTAAAGTCTGCTAGTTAAGTTTCTTGCTACAGGTTTTTTACTCAGCTCTAGGCTGTTTTCAGAGAAAGAAGGTTTATTGTTCTGTGAAGTGTATCCTCCAGTATCCCCTAATTTAAAAAAAAAAAAACCTTCTGCAAGGAACATAATTTCCATGTTTAGCATAGCTCTGGGTATGATTTTTTATGAGAACTAAGGGGCAAACAAGCAGTTTCCTCGTGAAAAGATTGACAAAATTTGTGAAGGGTTCATCTGAGAGAAACTTGTTTTCTTCCTTCCCAGACAGAAAAGTCAGTTTCTCCTCTGCATGGCTTACTGGCCATGGAGGGTAGTCCCAAAAACTCACCAAAGCTACTTGGGCTCTGTAGGCAGTCAGGAAAGATATAGAGCTCAGGTAGACCTCCTGGTCCTACTTCCAACTATATGCATGATTAAAGCTGAGCTGTAGTTGGGACTGCTGTAGATTGAGAGAACAGTCAAGCCAAGCCTAGAGGCTTCTTTCTCTGCCTGGAGTTTATCAATTAAGTTGGAGCTTTTTATGTTACAGTTCTAGCTGGAAGCGTCATTTGAACTTCCTCCGCAGACTTTAATTTCCATTTGATCTTAGAAGACACCATCAAATAGTTTGGGTTCTGTAAAGCTGAGAGATAACTTTATTGCTGTGTTTCATACCAAACCTGAAGAAAACATTCAGCGATTGCTGAAACATGATATTCACTGAGTTCTTTAAAACCACAATAGAGCTATGATTATTTACATACTTAAATGATGGCTTTTTTAGTGTCAAGGTGGTGTATCTATTGAGAAAAATCCAGCTGTGATGCCACAGAAAAGAGAGATCACAAAGGCTGCCATTTCCGATAATTATTTTTTACTGCCTTTGCTATCTGTTGAATTACATGTGGACACAAAAAATCAGGTACATGGAACAAAAATGTTTTTTTTAATAAGATAGTGAATGCCAGCGTACATACGTATATGGAATTTCCCTCTAGATAGACTTCTAGCTCTTACAGCCCCCCTCCCCCAAATTCTACAAGAACCCTAAGTTTTATTATATGTGCCAAAGTTAGCTTGATGATGTGATCTGTAAAGTAAAAGCATATATTGAAGGCTTTAAAAAGTTCTAGAGGGTTAATTTAGCATAACTGAAAAGTCCAGCAGAGCCTTTGAGAAATTCTAGTCACACACACAAACTGAGTCATGCAGGTCTTGTCAACAACTGCCTCAGAAGCATATATCTGGTAAGGAGGAATAGGGGAGGGTAAAAGTATGTGTTCATCCTTTCAGAAAAGGGGAAAAGAAGTCTTTTATCCAATGTTTGAGAACCGTTTGTAGGGGTCAGAACATTTGTACTCCCATGTCAAACCTAAGACAAAAGACATTTGACTGAGAGGATAAACAGATGTAAATACCTAAATGGCAGTTATTGGCGTCTGTCCAAGGGTTAGGGTTGTTCTCCCAAAGGTTGAGCTGATTAGACAATTAAACAATGTCTTCTTTTTTTGTTGATTTCCAACCTCTCTCTCCTTCTTTTAATGTATTTATATTTTGAAAGACAATGTATATAAAAAAGAAAAGTAAATAGAGACATCTTTATTTTCTAAAGATCAAAATGAGGAGATTAGACAACATTCCAGCATGTCTGAATCTATGTCCTCTCACAACCTTTTATGAAGGAGTCCACAATGGTTGCCAGAAGAAAAAACAAACAAAAGAAACCCCCCAAAACAAAAAACAACCTGTGTGTCTTTATGCAATACTGAGTTATGCCCAGAGAGATCTATAGCAGATTTTTAGATATATGTCTGACTCTGATCTCCCAACATACTAGCTTCAATAAAGAGGAACTCCTGACTTGTGAAAAGTTAATATAAGATCAAAATCAGAACTATATGTACTTCATTAAGGTTGTGACCAATATATTTATTGTGGTTTGAGAACAGACAAAATTAAACCACTACAATGCTAATAATTCTACATTGTGTGGGATTGTTGAGGAAGGAATTTAAAATAAGTCATTGCAAATTGACTCCTCCCTCATGTATTTTGTTTGTATTCCAAGGCAAATGAACACGCTCTGTTTTGTAACTGATGGAATAACACTTTTCTGTTTGATATAGCTAACAGGCCTATAGCTGTAGTATCAAAGAACTTCTGATAGCAGAAGTTCTTCTCTCATAATACTCTCTGCTGCGATGAGTGATTACACAGCTACTGGTCTGTATCTGGCTGCCACTACATTTATGTCTCCACATTTAAATGGTAATACTATGTCAAAATGAGAATATGCACGCTGGTTTTCCTATAGAAAATGAGGCAGTGTGAAAATAAATAAGTAAATAAATAGATGGGTAAACCTGGTACATGATTGCTCTGCCCTGCCCTGAAAGGCCATTGTGCCCAGCTAGTGTGTGCGTTGAGGGGGTTGTTAGGCAATGGAGGGGTAGCAAGGAGTGGAGGAGCACTGTAA
Organism: Apteryx mantelli; assembly: GCF_036417845.1. NCBI lineage: Eukaryota > Metazoa > Chordata > Aves > Apterygiformes > Apterygidae > Apteryx > Apteryx mantelli. The sequence continues at coordinate 75,504,491 of NC_089981.1, read as the reverse complement.
TATCTGGAGACCAATCTGTGTTGCTGCCTGTTTTACCTCTGTAGGTAAAGCAGTTTTCTAGAACATGTTGCTGCTCTCTGTATCTGACAACAAAACCTGGTAGTACCTACCACTGTTTGCTAACTAGACACAGACTTCCATACGGCTGCTTAGAATCAGTTATTTGGTTTCTATTTTTCATTGTTCAGCTTTCCTTTATGCTAGAAGTGCTTCCACAGCTCATATCAAATGGAATATATAAAATATGGAGGAATAATTATTCCTGCTTGAAATCCACTTTTCCTTGCTTTTTCCTAATTTTTTCACACTCGTCTTTGGAGAAAAAAATATATTGGTTTCTCATTCAGTACTCACAGAACAGGAACATTTTACAAAGAAGGCACCTTACTTTAATTAATTATTGTCTTTACAACTGCGCTCTTTATCAGAGATCGAACACAGGTTTGGGGCAGAGCTATATCCATTTGTAATTCAGATCTGATACTGTTTGCTCCAAGAGGTACTAAACCACTAATGTTAGTTAATTAGGACTTTGGGGCCTGATTTTCAAAGATGGTTGATAAAAAGCAATAAATTATTATCTTCAGCTTGATTCTGCATAGCTTTCCCTCCAATGAAGAGGGCAGTTTGCAGTAAATTGCAAATAATAGACAAGTGCTAACTTCTTATATTGCTAATTCCTGTAAGAGTAAATGAAACAATGTATTTTCATAATCTGTATTTTTTTTTTACTAAACTACAGATATTTTTAACAATTTTTCTATGTTGATTACAGCTGCTTTTAAGGGAAGAAGCAAATGCGTCTTTCAGCCTAACTACAAAAAACTTAGGAAAATTAAAATTCACATTGTTCACGTTATAGGGAATGGGGTTGCTTCCCTACTTGAAGCTGAACACATGATTGAATAATCTACTAGATCAGAAGCATTTTGGACAATCAGGCTTTAATTGTCATCCTAGCCTCAAATATTATTGTTTTGGGCAAGATTCTCCTTTAGTTTGCCTCTGAGAGCTTCTTATATGTCACTCCTTAAGTAATCCCATTGTTTACCACAGGCGGAATCAGAGATGACTCAAAATACACAGGAGAATGGCAGAATCTAGCCCTCCATTGTGTCTACTCTCTCCAGCAAGGGACTGTCACGAACTACATGGGACAGAGTGCTTGACTGGGCCAATCTAATTTTGCAACCTTGGGCAAGTCATGTAGAACTCTATTTGTAAATTACAGATAGTGATATACATTTGCAAATGTTCTGTGGGAGGCTTAATCAGTTAATATTGTAAAGCATTTGAGACAGCTATAAAGAGAGTATAACACTTTACCAGTCATACTTACTAGCATTGTGATCTTTTTATTTGGGCTTACTCTGCATGAGCGTAGATGAATGCTCAGATGTGCAAGTCCTCAGGCTTTTCCATGCAGAGAAGTCCAGGTGCTTCTAATCTCCTCTCATTACCTGCCTCTAGAACTCTTTTAGTACATACATTTATTGAGGAAGTTTGCCCATTAACCTGTCCTAGCTAATGGATGATGTTCTCAAATCCAGTGAGTATCTCTTAGTGGTAAAGAGCCTCAGTTTGTAAAAAGATGTTGCTAGCTTTCACCTACCCTGCACTGATCCTTCTGTTTTTCTAGGGGTTTTAACAATTGGTATAAATTAGAGTAGCTTTAAGCTGCTTTCTGATGTGCCAAGGGGATGACCCTGTGCCCAGCAGTCATAGAATCATTGGGAAAGAGAAGGGGTGGTGGTTATTTACTTATTTTTTGTAGTTTCCCCCAAACCTAGGCTGTATTCATTTCAGCTGCAATGGCGTTTCTGGCCCACGGTGTGTGGACAGTGCTAATGTTGCGAGCACTCCCATAATTCAACTATTACAAGTAGTAGTGGTAGTAAAATAATCTTATCTACAACTCATCAGAGCATTTTTAATTGAATTTTACTTAACATGAGTGTTGAAAGAGTCAGGATCAACATGCAGCCTTGAGTTTGAAACCTCTGGCGTTTTGTGGGTGTTAGTCACATCCTTAACATTACAGTAATACAGTTTTTGTGGCTTAATATTTACATATTTTTATTGCTGTCTGAAAGATAAATGGGAAGAGGATGATCACAGGAGAAGCCTGGAGCAATATTTTAATATGTTGAATTAAAAAAAAAATATATATATATATATGGGAATGCAAACTTAAAGTTGTGTAGGTAAATTAAAGGCATTAGGAGACAAAAAGTAAAGGCTGGCAAAGCAGCGTTTAGTTGGAGTAGAAAAACACTCTGTATTTTTTGTGTTATATAAAGTGGAATATTTGAAACTGAAGGGAAAATATTCTAGAAGTACAGATAACTGAATTAACATCACCAAAGGAGTCAAAATTTTTACATTTTTATTGTAACTGTAGCAGTAGCATTTAAAACAAAAGGCCAAAATGTAATGCTTTTACCTCCTTGAGCTCCTCTGGTGTTCACTGGGATTTACCTGAGCAATTCTGAACAAGGGACTCAAGATTAGGTCTAATTTTTCCATCTAATTTGTGACTGAGTTACACAATACATTCCACTTTAAATCTTCTTGATGTACATTGTTAAAGGTTCCATTGCCTCTATTATGTACTGTGAACAATGAAGCCCTGATCTGCAAGCGAATTCTCTTCTCTGTTACACTGTGGGCTTGGGAGGAAGGTCCAGCTCCAGGCAATGAGGAGACTTCCTGCCATATTCCCTCTTTTACCTTGAGAAGAGAGAATTATCCTTTATGGCCCTGTGTTTCATGACATAGATGAGTAATGGGATGATGCTAAATGGTGTTCTTTGCACAGGGAAGGAGGTATACACATGTCCCAGCACCTAGCAGGGACCTCCAGGTGCTTTTTCAGCTCCATTCACCTTCCTCACAAATAAGAGAAAATACCATTTATGGTGGACTGCAACAGTAGCTGCTGGCAAAGAGCTGCAGCAGATGTTATGTGAATATCTGCAGGGTCTTGAAATCAGCAGAACTTAGAGCAGGATAAAGAAAAATCTGGCCTAAAGTTCAGAGGATCATGTCCTGAGCCCTTAAGCACTCTTCACTTGAACAGTCTGAAGGAAGAAGAGCTTCACTGGTTACACCTGAATAAAGAGAGCATGAAGAATGTGTTTCATCAGGAAATGGAAAATTATCCATTCTTATCCTATCCTGTGGGTTATTTCTAGGCAGTATTAAGAGAGGTAGTGGAATGGTACAAATCTGAATTTTGTCTGTGGTGAGTACACAGGACATTTCTTTTCCAGGAGAAACACAGAAGAAGAAACTGCTGATGCTGCACAGAGGGATTTAAAGATAACCAAAGGCAGATGACTCCTTCATATCTGTAATTTTTTATTGTCTTTTAATGTATAAGAAAAGACTGGGAACAGAGTTTGTAGCTTAGACTGGGGAAGTAGAGAGCACATGCTTTCTCTGAAACTAATGCCCCTACAATGTTGATGAGCCTCAGACTGAACTGTTAGTTCACGTGCATCTAAAGAGTGCTCAGAAACAGAAGATCGGTCTCAGTAAGAATGGCACCTCTGACACATGCAGCTACTGTCTCTAAGGCTCATCTCACAGGGCCTGGGAGAGGCCACTGATCTGTTTAGTCCAGTGGACTTATTTAGAGGCACAGAATAATCTTGAAACTGTTTTCAAAACTATGGGAACAAATACGTAGTTTTCCCTCTACTTTGATATACTTTGAAATAGCAGAATGATCTGGCTCAAACTTTCAAGAAGGTGGTGGGAAACAAACCCAACAAATTTACGTCTCTTTTGGACAGAGCCCAAACAAAGTACTGGCTAGTGAGAGTGTTTGAAAATGGGTTATTACATTGGAAATCAGGTTGCTGCTTTAACTCTTATGTTTTCTTAGGGTAAACAGTGATGTGATACAGGGACATAGATGCTGACTGTGTTCATTACAATGAGTATCGTTAAGTGTTCTGCAGGAGATAATTTTAGGCCTAAAATCAAATGTTTTAGTTCAAAAGGAAAAAAAAACAGCGTTCTTATCTCTCTCTTTTAAGAGAGGGCACTTCAGGTGTTGCAGAAAGAAGGCTGTTATTAATTTGGGCTGTTTCCCATAGGAATGCTAGGTTGTTGTGGAGCCAGAATTCATGTTAGGACACATGCTTTAAGTTAATTGTTTGTGTGAGAGTAAATGGCTGCAGGTCAGGGTTGCTTGTTTAGTCTGGGAAAAGTACACAGGAGTACTTAATAGGGGAAATAAGAAAAAGGGAGGCTTTATCCTCCAGTGCTGAGTTTGGAATAACCAGTTCTAGATTCAGCTGTAGGCTGAATTCAGGGAGTAACTTGGGTGGAGGGTTTGACTCCTTGAAAGCCAGCCTCAGCATTCCAGTGAAAAAGGTCCCAATTGTGTGAGGTGATGATTATCTTCTTCCTGATTCTGAGCACCTCCCGAAACCAGTGGGAGCTGACAGTGCACTGGTTCAGACAGATTGCACCTTTCTCTGTTTCTGGTTTTTGAAATATTTCGAGACTTCCTTAATGAACTCTAGTAACTTTTTCTGGCTAACAAAGACACCTAGTTAAACCCAATAATCTAAGGAAGCAAGTGAAAAAAGCTTTGCTTGCAAGGTACACCACCCTTTTTAATTTGCGTGTTCAGTCTTTAACTCGCCGTTTGCTGCAAGTGAGATCAAGCTGACTGGTTATTTTCTAAGCCTGCAAATCCTTTCCTTGGTTCCTTTTTAGAACTTTATAGGCTTCATTCTTCAGGCTTTTTGTACCACAAATACTTTGCAGAAATGCATCTTGCCAGTCTTCCTAAAATGGAAAGGATAATGCTAGTTGTAAAGCACATCTGCAAATTTAGGACTAAGTTATAGTATGTTTGCTTCATATAAAGTCATATTCAGAAAACAGTCTACTGAATTTAACAATGAGGAGTTGTGCAGTAAGACAGTAGGCTCCAGAGTGAGGGAAGTGTCACAGTTTGGGCCTTAGTACTGTATCAATTTTCTTTATATCTTATTGCCATGTATTTTATGAAGAACAAAAAATCCCCTGGCAGAGTTGTATTCTTATGAGAGGGTCTGCATGTTGGGCAGAAAAATTTGTGATCTCTTAGAACTGTATTCTGATCAAGTGTAGACTTACAGAGTTAACCGTTTGCAAGAAAACATACCAGCTTTTTTGCCATATAGCAAGACTGACCTATACAGTGCTCAAAGAGAACTCCCTAGGAATCAATTGGCTTTATTTGCAAGCAAATCTCTGCTTGCTACTGGTACTCTGAGCTCCAAGTGTCATTTTGAGATTCAGCAGCAGTTTACAAATAAGCTATAAGGACTGAATGCTAAAAGGATAAAAGTCTCTAACAGTAGTTTGTTTTTTTTTCTTTTTTCCCTTAATAGAAAATACCTATGACCATGTGGAACTTATATTGCTAATGTGTATGAATGTGGGCTCTCACAAGAGTAAATGGAGGCATGGTTCATATTAAATCTCAGTATTAAACTCCCATGTATTTTTGCAGTTCAGTGTGAGAGAACATTATTCTTGAGCCAACCTGGTCAAGGTTGCAAACATAGGGACAGAAACCTCAGATCTGTTGGCAGATCTTCTACTGCCTGTTGTATATCTCTGAGCACACCACAGTGCTTCTCTTCCCATCTTCATCCTATCTCTACCTAGTCTATTTAGACTACAAAATCTTTGAAGCAAAAACTTTCCCACTGTGTCTGCAAAGGGGATCTGATCTCACTTGGAGCCCCAAGGCATTGGTGAAATAAAAATAATTGGAATAATTGAGTTCAAAACTGGCAAAGGAAAGAATATTTCTTTACTTTTAGAGGCTGAACAAGTCGCTGCACTGCATCCATACTTCTTTTTACAAGACATCAGAGGGCCTTTTTTCTCTTAATCAGATCTTTATATATTGCTTCTCTTGTTCTGTGAAGAAGGGACTGAGCGCTTGCTACATTGCTATGTGATTAACCAGAGTCCACAACATATTAAGAGCTGAGGCGCAGGGATACCTTATTGTTTAGAAGTTTTATCTGGGGATTCAGAAGTTTACATTTTTCACATCTGAAACTACCTCACAACTGTTCAGTTATTCTGTCATTCTTGTGTATCTTACTTTGTGTCTACAAAATAGATTTGATTGAAAATTTTTAACACTTTTTTGCTTTCATGTTACTTGATGAAACTATTTTCATTAACTGCAATTCCCCCCGACATCGTTACCATTTTCAATCAAAAACTGTAGATGTCTTTTTTGTTTATTTCTGATATTCTAGGTTTCAAAGATGCATCAGAATGTCTGTCTATAAAAGCAAAGAATTAACCTTTAAGGTTGTCCCCCACTCAAAAGAAACAACCCTGACTACCCAGAGCAAGGCATGGGTTGGAAGGATAAAACATGAATAAAGGGATTTGGCAGCTGAGACTGGCAGTTACGAGACTTCACAGATTTGTGAAAAAAGGCATGCTGTGACTCAGCAAACTATGTTATCATCCAAAACAATGAATTGAAGCAGCATGAGTTCGTGAGAGCTATGATATGTTGATGAGGTACTTCATGCGGTGTCTGTTAGTGGGCTTTGTTCCTGAAAATACAGTATGCTGTAATGTAGTAAAACTAGATTTTTTCATTCATTTCCTCACATCTTCTATTATTTATTTTTTTTATTTTATTTTCATTCTGTTTCAAATTAAATTAATTGATTTTATTAAAGGATTATTTTGATTATTTCTTAATACACCAGGGAATTAATTTCAAAAGTTTTGTTTTGATATGTAGGTGACTGTTTGCAATTACACTCTTTCTTCAGTCGCTTTTTAACTGATTGGTCTTCTCTATGTTCTGTGCTACTTGGTAACATTGCCAGAAAAGACAGGTTTCTTGGTGATTCATTTTTGTTTACACCACACCTCCTGCAACGTATGAAAATGGGGGGTAGTAAAGGATTCTCATTCTTCATGATAAATCAGTATCTGAAAAGTGATGGCATTTTTCTACTCTTATTTCCAATATCATCTCTCTTCCCCTCTCCCTCCCCTCTTCCCCTGTCCTGTCTCTCATTAGGCGGTGCTATGAAGCCCTTGTAAGATTATTTTAATGGATCTTTGACCTTGGTAACCAGAGCCTGATCTCACTCCCAAGAAAGTTAATGAGATTCTTTTAATGTGGACTGAGTTGGATCTCAGTATATCTGGAGATTTCAAAAACTATAGTGGATATCTTTGTGGGTTTTCACCAGAGATTTAATGTTTCTGCTCACCTTGTGAAATTTCAAGTCAGTGAAGAGGTACATTGCAAAAGACTTTTGTTATGCCAGCAGCCTACACCACTAGTTCAGTGAAGAACGCAGTACATGCCTAACTCACCTACATAGTCAAGTGCTCTGATGAACGGGCATAGATGGTATCGTCTGACTGAAGTTAAATGTTTTGTTGAACAGACCACTGAATGCATCTGAAGAAAAATGTGCCACTAGGAATAGGTCAGGATATAAAGCTACTTTCTGTTTTGTTAATAAGGAGAAGACATAACTATTCTGAAAGTTAAAAGGGTCAGCAGGCTATAATGGTTAAGATACTGAGCATGCAGCACACAAGGAAGTGGCTTTGTTCATGCTGGCCTTACCTTGCTCACAAGGTGTGGAGTGGAGTTTTTCTCATCTGCCTCAGCCCTCTAAAAGGTGGGTATCCAAATCTGGACCGCTTACGCCAGGGTCCCCTTACACTTCTCAGAGAGAAAGGGCATGATTTCTCAGGTCTGTCTGAGATGGTTGTTTTAAAATAAAGTTGTGCCTTAAATAAATAGAATAAAAATAATAAAAGTAAAGTTGTGCCTTAGAACCCTTATTTTTCTCCATTGACTGTGAAGGGTGTCTAGACAGCTAGTTTAGGTGGAGATGACTACACTACAGACATCCGTAATAGATAAGATGAATCAGATCCCTGGTTTCTACTGCTGAATTGACAGAAGGGGTTTCTTTTCCATGGCTTCCAAATAAGGTTCAAGGTATTGATGCAAACAGAGCATCTGATATAATGTCAGCAAACCCTTGATCATATGGAGGACTTATGATGAAGTATTTGTGATGCAGAGAAAAAATTCTGTCCTTCAGGATCTGCAAGAGATCTGGCCTCTGTTTGTCTGTTTGGGATGGAAATATACTTTGGATCATCCCTCATTTTTTCATATGTACTTTTTTCTGTAGCAGAAACTAGAAAACATAGCTATAAATGGAAAGAATTGTCTCAAGTTTCACATTGCATAATAGGTGACCAGATTTGAAGACTCAGAAAATCTCTTCCAGTCCTGTAGTCTTATATGAAAGTTGTGGAGGAAAAGCAAACAAGAAAGGAGTGCTCAAATTAACCAAAGAAATAAAACATTGGAATAGCCAAAAACAAACAAACAAAAAAACCCAGCCCCAAATCAAAAACACTATAAGATAATCTTCCTTATTTCAGGTGGCAAAGAGCTGCAAGTTTCTCTTCTTTGCATCACCTGAATTTTATGGTGATATACCTTTAGTTTTAATTATTGACCTGACATTGAAATATACTTTTAATTTGAATACGCATAAGTTGAGAGAAAGTAAATGGCGATCACTCAGCTGAAGGTATAAGGAAAATTTTTCATAATAAAGAAAGAAGAGGCAAGATTATCACTCATTCAATCTGTGGATCTTGAAAATGCCTCATATTCTAACAAGAAAAAAAAAACAAAACAAATTAGCAACGTCCTAGCACAAACCACAGTGAAATGGTTTGAGAAAATGCTGAATCTTCTCCTGAGCTGGTCTTGAAAGGGGGGATTTTTTTTTTAAGTGTCCTGGTTCTGAAATTGGCTTCTGCACTTTATGAATAAACAGGTAGAATCTGAGCTTATACAGAACTGCTCTAAAGGACAGTTGCTTATTTTTTAAAAAGAAGGGACAGGTGAAACTGGTATCAGTGATGCACCATATATTTGGCAATATTTAAAAGCAAGAAAACTTTGAAGTACATGTAAAGAACATAAATATATATGCAAACAATATATGTTGAGTCTTTTAAAAATGTAACACTATCTGTTGACCTTTGCAAATTAAATAAGGATTATATAGACGCTAAACCACATGCAGTGTGTACACGTTACTGCTCTGGAAGTTTTGCAAAGTTTGAACACTTTGAGTGCCATTAAATGACTTGAAAAAGATTTGAAGGGATTTTACTCAATTTTTTCACAATGACATTTTTTTTTAAACTGTTACATTACTGAAGGATAACTTCTTAATGTATTTAAATGTGCAGCTATACACATTTAAATGGATGTGGTATAAGTAGAATTGGTTCAGAGGCTATATTGAGGAATGTCTATGGAAACCATTGACTGTTCCTATCATACACTGTCCCATGGTAAGATGGGAGAAGAACTTGCTGCTGTACTTCATCCATCAGCTGAAAAGAGTCTTAATTTTGAAATCACAACGGACACTCGCACTACATTCTTCAGAGAGCAACTGTGCACTGCAGTTCTTGAGAAGAAGCTGCAACAGACCCCTTGAATTCTCAGTACTACGCAAAAGGCATTCAGCAGTTTTAAACTGGTGGTTTTGCCGGTCATGCAAAAAAAGCTCAGTTTAGCACCTTCTGCAATCTGTGGAGCACCAAGGGCAGATACATAAAAAGAAGTGAACACTTAGCCTCTTCCAGCTCTATGGTTCACATCTTGCTTGTCCGAAGATTATGACCTCTCCTTGCTGTTCACACAGTGAAGCTCTTATTCATGTTCCTATTGTTTTGCATTCTGATTTAATACAGCATACATTTCTCTGGCTTTGACAAATTCAGTCTTGCAAGGCCAATATTCACCTAAAACGCTTCTCAAAGATCATTTTCAAGTCTAATGCACTGGCTATCTCCCCTCTTTTTTGGCTCCTAACAATGGCTTTCCTTTCTTTATTCAGTCAAATATAAACTTCTCATAACTTCCAAAGATCCTCCCAGCACTCCTTACCTCTTTGGTTTCTCTTCTGGGATGTTGTCTCTGGCCCAGACAGTCACATCCATTAGTCACTGTTTAAATTTGAAAAAAAACTTTCTGGTGCCATTTCTGCCTGGTTAACATCTTTCAGGTATTCACATTGTCCTTGTTCAAGTCCTTTCTTGAAACTTGTATTTACTGTAATACCTACAGAAAGTGTGAAACCAAGGAAGCTGCTGATATGCTTTGGCCATCCCTTGCCTTGCTAGCCAGTACTGCCTCATCTGTTTGTCATGTTGTTTTTGATCTCTGAGACAGTCTTACTGTTTCTCTCCTTGGGTAGCACATTGAACAATGGGCTTACATGGTAATATATGAAGAAAATATAACTAGTAATGCCTGACTGTTTTCAGGTGGGATCCTGGGAAAAGTAGTAAAGAAATCATCACAAAGTTGAACATATTTTATAGAAATTAAATTTAAAAAAAGGCATAGTGTATGTTGGGTAAGGGACAACAATAAGGAAAAAGAAAAAAAGAGCTTTATAGACATATGGATCCACTTATTGACTAATGGAAAAATCCTGCCCCATATCTCTCCAGCTGAGAAATGGCAGCGGCTCTGTTGTCACACATCATGAAGGCTCACCCTGTGTAGCTGCTGTAGAAATTCCTGCACCTCCCCACTTTTGCATTTGATATATATTTAAATCCTAATAATCCTGGCTCTCAGCTGAGTATCAGTCCCAAAGAGATTTAGGATAGGGTAGGCCAAGGGTTGTGAGTCCATAGCTATGCAAATTCCAGATTCACTGGGGAAATACAACAAGAAGTCCTAGAGCTTATGAGATGGAACAGAGTTCAGAGCTTCTGATTTCAAGGCAGATCATCAGTCTGAAATGCAAATTGCTGTATTTGATTTTCCTTTTTTAGTTATTACTCTTTTCAGTGTCTGATCTGGAGGGAAACTTGCAGCTAATAGTAGTAAAACATTCATGTTGACATGCACAGACACAGACACCCGGACAATACTGCAAGTAATTTCCATAAAAAGAATTAGGGAGTTACGTTGCTTTCCCTGGGAAGAGTGTTATACTAGGCAAATTTCCACTGACACCGCCAGATGAAATATGTTTGGCCACCATAATCGCTCAAAACTAAATGCAAAGTCAATCTATCTGACTCAAATATTTTGTAAAGCATTTCAAAAACACTAGTTTCTGCACTTCACTATGTCTGTTTTTTTTTTTCTCTAAAGGCCACCAAAAAGTTGCCATTTCCTTAGAGTGGATGGCAGAGGGAGAGAAAGAGGGAGGTAATTCTTTGCATTATTTTTTCTGGTGGAGGCTCACATACCATGGTGATGACCAAACTTATACAACTCTAGATAGTCACAGTAGACCACAAAGGAATCACAAAGTCATTATACTTTTTGTATTAATAATCCTCATACTGTAATAAGGAGTGTCCAAATAGCCTATGACATCAGAGACCTTTATGGCTCCAGAGGAACTATTAGATTTTATCTTCTCAAGAATCCTTAGATTAAAGAGTCCTCAACGAGACCTTGGCAGAATAAAACATAATGATTCCAAAGAGTTGCTATGTTCTATTGTGTCAATAATTTGCATACTAAGGGGCCCCTCTGGTACCATAGTCCTTGACATTACAGAACATGGACTTGGTACAGACTGAGTGGCAGTTACATACACAGGAATTACATACAGTCCACACACAGGAATTGATGAATATTATATTTGAAAAAGAAAAAGATCTTCACTTGAGTTTTACTTAACAAAATTAACACAAAAATCCTCTGTTTTTTCTTAAACCCATAAGGACATGAAATATGAGGATAAACTAACACATCATGTAATCCCGATTGCTGGATTCTCAGCTAGTTGCATCAGAATAATTCCATTAACCTCATTTATGAGGATACTATCCTTAGTCTTTGTACTCACTCAGAGCATCACAAATGCCTTAGTGTTATGTGTTGGGTTATGTAATCCATAGACCAATATGTTTTCCTGCAAAAACATGAATTAAGGAACAAGCAGGTGGTTTAACTCTGAATCTTTTTTTTTTTTTTTGTCTGTGTAAGTGACATCCTTAACCTGACTTTAACAGTGATCTGACTCTGTGTGTATGTGAATATTTCTCTGTAGGTGAAGAGTTCCCTCTATGTGAATAGTTTTATGTGTGCTAGAGGAGAATTAATGGCTCTGTATAAGATAAGAGAATCAACCATGACTGTTGGAGGGAGCTTCACTCTAGATAGTGGGAAGATTTTTTTTTACTCTGCTGAGCACAAGTCCTGCTGTTAATAATTGAAGGTTGCTTTGTGGAGAAAGGACTGTCCATATCCATCATTTTGAAGAGGAAATTTTTCAGGTTCTCTCTGTTTTGTGCCATATCAAATAACCCTACAGTACGCAATTCACAAGTCGCATGACCAGCTCCAAGTTTCTGGCCTTTGAAAAGTTTGCTATTTTGACTTAAGTATTGAGATACTTCTTTTCTGTTACAAAGAAGATGCATCTTTTGAGGATTCAAAGAAGCAAAAAAGAATATCCTCATTTTCCTTGACAGAATGCTTGCTGTGTTCTCCATGTTGAAGACTGGCAAATATGAACAGACAGGTTTACCCTTTTATCCCTTCTTGTTACCCAATGTGGCTTTTAGGTCTTTCTCCAAATGAAGCACCCTGCAAGACATCCAAAGATAAAAGAGAAGGAGAATAAACTCACCTACACAGAGCTTATGAAGGCTTTAACATTTTGATTGATAATGTTTCTGTACCTGTGGCATATATTTTAAAACTCTTCTACAATTGTGAGTGAAAATACTTTTGCGAACACTTATAGTGTGTGTGTGCGCGAGTGTGTGTATAAAATCCACAGAAAAGAACAAGATTTTTAAGTTAGAGAATAACCATATTCTGTTATTGATTGTTATTATGCAAGACTTATAAGATTCCTATGATAGAGCGGTGGTAGCACGAAGCCTTAAAAAGCGATGTGGTCCTTGCCTGAGCTTCGCCTAAATTTATCAGTTTGCTGGGTTTTTTTTTTGCTTGCTATTCCAAGAAAGAAATTAACACCTTGTCAGCATGGCAGAGGAGAGAAACACAGTAAGTCTTCATAGATCATTGACAACTACTGATCTCTTGTGCACTGTAGGCAGATTGCTCTAAACAGGAGACCTAAATTTATCTCTAGCTAATAGATAGGCTAAGAAAATCAAAGCCCCGATATGCACTTACTGTAGAGGGGAGAGCTTCTGGATTCCTAATCCCATGGGATATTCCTCCTATAGAAATAATCTTCTATAAGTACATAACAAAAATAAATGTTATTTCCAATGCAAATGAATTTTGGCCATTTGAAAAATGGATTGTACCATTTAGTGCTCTCCAGACAATTTGGCAGTAGGATTGATAATAAGTACAACTGAAATTTGAAGAAATGTACCTGTGTAAAGACTGGGAAATCTGTGGTCAATTATTCTTTGAAAGACTGAAAGAAGTTATACAATATGTGTGCATATGAAAAGACCTACAGTGGGTACACTTGTTTCATGACTCTAGATAGACTCTAGTTGCTTTTCTATATGTTTTGCATAAGGCTATTTCAAGAAGAGCTTGATTCTTTTTTTTCCCTACAAAGCACTGACTTCGCTATCACTGTTCTTATTGCTGTGCTAATGTTATCATACTCTTATTATTTTCACTGTGGATGTGTTTGATGATTCCTGCACAGTATATAACTTTTTTGCAGGCAAAAGCAAGAGCAGCAGTCCCCTTTTAATACAATCACCATTAAAAGCTGCCATTCTTAAATTAGCTCAGCAAAAAAGTGCATTTTATAGTCAAGCAAGCAGTAATTGGACACTGTGGCTATGAGTGGCCCTTGTGGTGTTTGGACCAAGTCCAAATGTACCTTCTGTCTGTCTCTGACACAGGCAGACAATAGTAGTATTATTTACTGTGCTGGCTCTGTGTAATTCGACAGGCCAGCTGCAAGAACAAAGAACCACTAACATTTTGCCCAGCCCTATTCCCAACTGAAGGCCCATCTACATTTCATAAATAATTTCCTAAAATACTGGATTCTCTTTCCTTTCTATAGCCTTTACTGTGCTAATTTAGAGAATAAAAGTTAGCCTTGCAAACAGTACCCTCTTCCTGTGCTGTCATTCATGGATTTTCGATTTTTGGACATCATCCTTATAATGACCCTAGAGTCATTATTATATATGACTTGCCTCTGTAGCTGTCCCAGGAGCATGGAACTAGTCGTTTTACTGACTTTCTCATGATTCTGAAGTTAACCAAAGGGACTGGGGATGGGTCATTTTACTTGATCTAATAAGTCAGTGACCTCTTGTGATGTTATTAAAAAGCAGAAGTTTAAAAGATATTCAGGAGAATTAACCCTCCTGTGTAGCCACGAGCAGCATATGAACGGACACAAGAGGGAGTATTAAGTACCAGTTAATATTAGGGGGACTGGGATTAGAGATTCTTAGACCTAATATTATCTCTGGCTTTGACTTTGTTTTTACATCCTTGGGCAGCTTTTCAAAATGTAACCCGTCAAAAACCATGAGATAGCATGTGAACAACCATATCTCCAATTTACATCTGCTGTATCTACATCTCCAACCAAGGAAAACATCAGAAGAGATGTTACCTGCACATTTTTGCATGTAACCTCAGGCTTTCTGGAAGTTCAAGCATCTGTAAAACGGGTATAACAACATCTAATTGGGGATATTTATTTCCTTCTAAGAAAGGATCCACTCTGAAAGCATTGTTTCTAGAGTTGATATGAGCATCTGGAGTGTTGATTCTTTAAATGAAAAATATGTCCTTTCCTGTAATAAGTGTCTCCTAGTTTCTCATCCTTTTCCACTGGTAGCCTCTCCACCATCTTTTGCTGCCATTGCCCATAGTGGATCTCAAGACTGGATGTGAGAACATCCACAGGTAAGTGGCAAGCACATTGTAAGTGTACAATGGACTGGGAGCCCATTCTTCTGATATGTGTCCACTGGGCAGGCAGGTTAGCAGGAAGGGGGTGTAGGAGGTAAATTAATTGCAATAAGTAAAGAACTAAAATAAATGACTCCCTTAGGAGATGAGAGAGGAGATGGGAATTCTCTGAGTCACAGTCCCATCACAATTCCTCCAGGGCTTCTCCTAGAGTGCTGCTGCTACATGCCAGCCATTACACAAGGCTGAAACAAAAGGCCCTCTGTTGTTCACAGAGTGCAGTCTCCATGGGGCATGAGCAAGGTGCTCTCTTTCACAGACATATATAAATACAGTGCACATATCCATGGTGTTGTGTGAATAATAATCATAATACTTACAGAATTGTGTTGAATTATGGCAAGCAAAGCTGAAGAGTTTCTCAGAGTTTCATTATTACATCAAACTGTATCTGGCCATGTGAAACACATATAGTGACACTACTCTTTGAATTTTTAAATGTGAACGTAGAAATCCCTTAAATAATTTGTTAGGCACTTATAGAAATCTCTTTGCCTACTGTTTAGTTGCGATTTATAGACAATTATCTCCCTGCAAAAGAAATGCTTTCCAAGTTTCATGGTGTACAGTAAACACTGACCAGCACTCTCAGAAAACATACTGCGAGATGAAATGATAAAAGCACAAAAGCAGACTTTGTGATTGCTAATCAGCCAAATGGGGCATGCTGGCAGCAAGTCTTGGCTTCTTTTAACTACTCTGGCCCTTGGGAATACACTGCTGCCTAAAACCACTTTGACTGTCCCCAGTCTTGAGCATAGGTGTTCAAAAAAGTCTGCTTCAGTGCTTCCTCCCAATTGTGTTTGTTTTGATGGACTTACGGAGACTTTGATTTATGTCAGAAAATTTCCAGAATGAGCCTCAGTAGGTACCTAAAACTGATGAGTTAATTTACTCACAGGTAGAAATTGCTTTGATTTCTCTAAAGTCTGAATCTCCAGCAGATTCACAGATGCAGAGAGTTCCTCTGATAAATTACACAACACTAGGTCAGGCTGACATGCTCTATTTATTTATTTATTTATTCAGTAACATGTATTCATCTAAAAATGAGTCAGCCAAATTTAAGACCTCAAGCTGAATTAAAACATCAAGCTTGATAAAAGCTATCAAAGACCACAAATACTTTTTAAGATTCCTGAAGAAAGAAGTATTGCAGGTACTGATGTACAGGCTTGATTGCCTGCACAGCAAGAAAGAGAGACTCTCTTAAGTGTGTGAATAGGTTCCTCAAAATGCCTAGTTTGACATCAAGCTAATTCGCTGCTGGGAGTACATGCTAAAGGTGACTAGAAATTTGAAATCCCAAGTCAGGGAAATTTGTTTTATTTTGTACTTTGTCAGAGTGAAAACTAAAGAATTAGCAGGATTTCCCAGAAATAGTCATTTAACCTCTGTCTCCACCTGTATTAGCAAATAACCCCTAAATGGAGAACATGCTCAAGATGCAGGTGATCCTCAACAGACGACTCCATATGTTGCCTGATTTGGGACTCAGAACCAAGTCTCCAATATCCAAGGTGAAAGATCAGATTCTTACATCACTGTAGGACAGATCTGACAGTTTCATTTCTGGTCCTGAAAAAACTTTTTTTGATGCAAGTTCCACTGAACTTGACAAACTTCTGAGGAAAGTTCTGGGTTTCGTAAATTGTTATTTTCTAGTGAAAAGCATTTTGTCAAAATAAATTCTAAAGGACAGGCTGCAGGTTGGCTGCACATTTCTAGTTTTCCATTTCTAATTTATTCCTTTGCTACAGAGAATTGATAGTGTGCTAAGGAATAATGGAATTGGATCATGTTTTCATATTTTTCATATTTCATCCAGATTGTTCCAGTCTCCAAACAAGGACAGTGTTATTTTCACAAATATTGTTTTTATCCTTAGGAATCATTTGCTTCTTTAACAGCTGGTTTAACTGTTGTTTTTGAGGAAATCTCACCAGAAATTGCTTTGAGTGTGTAAATACATTCTGGTTGGAGCCTCAGCTGGCCCATCTGACCACAAACCACAATGATAAGGCTTCATCCAGGCCTATCACAGAGTCCCTTTTAAAAACAGCCACAAATGATGGGGATAAGTATGGTCTTCTGGCCACAGAATAATAGTCCTTAACCATGATTAACCTTTCTACATAGCCCTGACTCATTGTTGAGGCTATTAGAACTGGAATTCCTCTGCTTATCACATTGCTGCTCAGGAATAGGCTTTTCTTTCCTATAATTTGTAATAGTATGAAACAAGGCTTTTGTATAGTAGTAGTATCTTGAGAAAGAATGCTCAAGAATTTACAGTTCTCTGAAAGTTTTCCAGGTACAGGATTGTTAGTCCGTCTATTCAACAGAATGTACCATGCTAAGTCAAGGGTGAATAAAATGGCAGTTTTGTACCTCACCTACTTAACAAACGAAATGAAAAGACCTAGTTTGCTGTTAAAAAGGTTTTATTTTTGATAGGACACATCTTAAATTTTGTTGATTATTCATCATTCCTTGCACTGTGAAAAATACATAATATATTATTAGAAAGTTTTGATTCATTGGACACAGGTTTTAGACAGATCTGCAAAAAATTTTCCTGCATCTTCCAGTTGGGAAAAGTTATATTTTGACTGGAAGAAAAAAAAAAGAAATAGGCAATGCTTCACAAAACTTAACTGCAAAAAAAGACAATTAAAAAAAAATCATCATTTGGTATGTATCTTAGTCTTTGCTATGGTTTCTGTAGTACTGTCATAACAATCCTAAGTCTTATGATCTTTTATTAATGTTTGCTGCATGTCAAAAATTGATAATTATTAGTAAAGATTGTCTGCATCACAGGCACTTTACAATTTATCAGCAGATTATTATACAATTTGACCTTGCCCATACATGAACACTCAAAACACATTCAAAACTAGAAGAGGAAGACAGCGTTCTGACAAAGTAAAATTAGCACTCAGTAAATCTACTCAGAGTCTAATCTTGGTTCGCGAATGATGCAGACGTGTTTGTATCTGCACAAATGTGTTTGTATATACTTGCATACAGATATATACACCCTTATTCATGTTTTTATAAAACATATTTCAAAGCCCATCTAAATGTTCTGAACAGTTCTCCCATAAGTTACTGTACTCTGTATCGCAGTGAAGAGTGCCTATAAATATCCACAAAAGATGAGCAGAGAATCAAATATGAATTTAATTAGAAGGAATTAATACTAAGGTATTTCATCTGATAAGAGGCAGTATCAGTTAGGGACTTACTAAGGTATATTTTGTAGTCATCGGGGCTTTGGCTTATCTTACTTCTTCCTGTTTTTCTCAAACCACTGTGTGTGGGATATGTGCACTGAGGATTGGAGTAGCTAAAAGCTACAGGCAACATTCTGCTTTCTGTTACCCCAGAACAACCTTCTTGATTTCCAGGAGGGCGCAGCCAGGTAACTAAGAACAAAAATGCAAACAGCTGCTGAGTTCCATCTCAGATGTGGGGCAACTTTCTTGGTGGTCAAAGTGATTTCTGCCTCTGGAAAACTTTTGAGATAAAAGAATTTCAATATGCAGGGCTCAGATTAACCATATTCCATATATACAAACTGTAACTGGAAGAACTGATGAGAACTATTCCAGGGCAGAATTTATCCCATCATCTGCTGTATATAATGAGTCTTTATTTTTGTTAGTATGATGATTCTGCCTCTGATGAAAGGATAAAAACTACTTCTTTCAGTAGGGTGAGACTGGACCTTAAACAGTTGTGATGACTTTGGATGAGAATCTAAATCTTTCAAAGGACAGGCATAACTTGTATAAATGTTGCACACTTTCTTGACTCTTGCATGTTCGCTAAGACATTGTCAGCCAATGACAGAAATGTTTTCAGCTGCTCACTGTTTGCTAATGACAAAACAACTATCTAAATTGAATGTTTGATTCTATTTAAAGGTCAGCACGAGTGACTAATTCTAAATTATGTAGTTATGCTAAGAAAGCAGAGTTAAGAAGCTGCTAACCTGTATCACAGAGAGCCAACTGTGAAATTCTAATACTGTTGTTTTGAAAGATTTCTGTTAAATGAGCATTGAGTGACTGTTACCATTGTGGTAATGAGATGGTGTTATTAACAGGATGTGGCACAGATGAAATCTATAAGAAAGACCTTGCATTTCTGAGGGATGTTAAATAACAAAATGACTGCTTGAAAATTATTTCAGGTCACCCTTTTTAGGAGAATACTTCTCCCCTGTCCAAACACACACGTGGATATTCTTCCTTCCTCTTCCTCCCTGCACCCCCCTGCCCCCTCCCATCCTGTGGCAAAGTGCTTAGTTTTCAAATAAATGGCACTGGCTTCTGGAGTAGGTGAATCACTTCCAAAGCCGTCAATGCAATGCATGTCAGGCCTAAGTAAGCAGATAACTGTAATATTATAGGGATTTTATTGATATCTTTTCCAGACTGTATTGTTATGATTTATTTGTATCACAGTAGTTCCTAAAAGACTGATCAAAACTGTTGGTATTCAGTACTAGGGATATATGGAGCAGAATAATTATCGTCCCTGGAAACAGCACTGGATTGAGAAGAATTGTCACCTCCCTGATATTTTGCTATTCTCTTTCTCTTGAGCTGTGTTATGTAAAACTAATCTTTCCTGTTGTTCCTGAACTGATGATCCCGCTCCCCTGACACCTTCCCCCCTACCAGACTTAAAAAACTCAAACTGTTTTGAGGCTGGTTCAGTTCAACTCTCTCTCTAGCCTTTTCCAAACAATTGCTCCTACTACTGTTGCACTAACAGCCTTACCACAGCCCTGTGTTTAAGATGCTGATTTTTTGTGTGCTTCATTTATAAATCCTGTTGGTGGAAACATTTCTGTAACTGGACCCAGTAGGAGTCTGACACTCTCATTGTGACTAGCTGTTTATTGTGCAAGCTGCTGACTAACTCGCAGTAACTAAAATATAATTTTCCAAAATAGACACAGATGACAAACAGATAATCACTGCAGAGAGCCAATATAACTAAGGAGTACACTCAAGGATCTTTTAGGTGTACTTCACAGGCTCATTATAATCAGCAAACGGATCTTAACTCAGGCTGTCACCTACTCAAAACTATTTCTTATTTTCAAGGTTCTGTCTCATCTTGATGCTTCAGATAAAGCAAAGGGGGTCCAGTCATGTGCTTTGGTATCACTTAGCTCTCTGATGGCAACCAAATATTGTTCTTTTCCATCCTAAAAAATCCCTGTGACTCCCTCATCTGGTCTCCCTAGTTGGAAAGACCTGTTCTCTGTGAGGACCCGGATCGCTCTGGTCAGGGCGAGCAGACTCCCTTCCCACTTGCACCTCAGGAGCTGGTCAGTCCTTTAGTTTTGGGGTGAAGAGTTTCAGATTTTACTGCAGTCAGCTTCTGCTTACACTGGTACATAGCACTCACCGAGACTCTCAGTATGGCTACCTCGTATGGCCTTGTAGCCATTATTTCCGAACAGAGATTGCAGGAAGACTGTCATGCTTCAGGAAGATTTGAACAAAAAGACCTAAGATGATAGAGATTAAAAAATATTCAGCTGATATACAAGCAAACAAAGGAAAGCAAATACCTTGACTTAGCTGAGGGGGCACAGGGCAAAGATACTGCCAAAGAATTCAGTTATCCTTGACTAGAATGAATAAGTAAATCCCTTAAGAAGGGGACCCTGGGCACTTAAGCAACAGTACAATAAATTAAAATCCTGTGTCTGATAATAAAATACAATGTAGCTTCAATGTAAGATTTCTTGCTACCCTAAGGAGGCTGTTTCTAGAGGCCTCTGCTGTTCATCTCTCTCATTAAATGAAACCTGTAATGGGAAGACACCCCCCATCACCTCCAAAAATATACGTAAATTTTTAAAAGCATCTAAATAGGAGATTTCCAGTTAGATTTAGGATTCTAGGGCCAATGTCTAAATTATGGGTGCAGAGGTGTCTGACTTGGCTCTTTGGGTCTTAACCCTAACCTGACAGGGCTCGTGGATGAGCTGAAGAGGCGCCAGACTGGATCATGGAGGAATACAACCATGTTCATGGGGCTCTGTGCCCAAGCTAGTGAAGCAGGCACTGACACTGCTTCAGCACCCAGTCTGGTACGTGTTCATGGTGCTGTGAATAAAGTCATTGAAAACCCCAGAGTGGGTCTCTTGCCATGAGCAGATTTCCTTGACAGATTTTGAAAAGGATCTTTTTCTGCCAAATGTGGAAAGAAAAGAAATTCTAATAGCTGGGGGGGGGGGGGTTATACATGTCTATTGCTCTCTATATATCTCAATAACTGTATCTCTCCCATGAAATGAAATTAAGCTTTCTGGCCTGCCATACTTGGGAGCTGTGGTAACATCTGTCATACAAATCATAATACTAATAGTAATCATTTAAAAACAAAGAGATAACCAAAATACTGGCAACAATGTTGTTTGCAATTTTTCATATTTTGGGGGATTTTAGCTTTAGTTTCAAAGAAACTCCATTTATCAACTACTTTCCACATGCAGTCTAAAAAAGTTTTGACATTAGGGATGTCAGTGGCAATTGCAGGTGATATCAGAGCACACTGTGCAGAATACTGCAGGCTGTTTACCCCAGTGTGAGAGAGCTTGTGACACATCTTTTCAAACAGACATAGTATCTTTTTCATTAGTACTTCTCCCTCTCAGATTAGACTGACTTGTTAACTCATCCTCCCTGGCATCTCTTAGTTAATGCTTCTGCTTTGGAAGCTATTTTGCACTGTCTCATCAGTCTGGGATCACATTTGGGATTGGGCCATATAAAGGAGAACAAGGCGGAGGAGATATTCAGACTCAGGAAATATTCAGACATTTTATGTTCACATACACAGGCTGCAGCATTTTCTATCACTATCTTTACAAAAAGAGAGAAAGAGAAAGAGAGAGAGAGAAAGAAAAATAAAGAAAGAGAGAAATAGAGAAAGAAAGAAAAGAGAAAGAAAGGTAGGCATAAACCCTCCCACTTTTTGTGTAGAAGCTTGTCTATTATAATGCATAGTAGACAATAAAATCTTATTTAAATATAGAATTCTGTAACAGACAACAAAAAGCTAATTTTCAAATCTCTGTAAATGCAGAGGATGAGAGCCTTGCATATGCATCAAGGCTCTCTGTCTTCATGTCCTTGTGCTCTTTATAAAGGCATGGACGCAGAGCATGGTTTATAGAGTGATGATAAAATATACCATGGCACCTGGGCTCCCTGCAGAGCTCTGAAGATTTATCTGTCTTTAGATGAGGTACTGAACAGGGATGGCTCACTCCCATCGCTGCACTGGTGAACTTAAACCTAGACTTGAAAGGATCACTCATCTGGTGAGAATAATTTAGTCTTTACCCATTCCAGAGTCCTCCCATGTCTGTATTTTAATAAAGGACATCAGTTTACACAGTTGTGCTGAACTGTGTTTTTTTGGTTTTGTGATTTAAACTATGTGCATTAGGATGTCTAATGGTAGTTTTATCTCTGCAAAAGCCTTGCTTGAGTTGAACAGAGCATGCCTGCTCTCTGTGCTAGTGTTCACAGAATGAAGACCTTGAAGAAGGGTATGTGGCTGAAGCCAGACTGTAAGCAGAGAGCAGTAAATTCATGACAGTATTAAGCATGCTCTAAGCTTTATACTGATGCATTAGTCTTGGCTATATTTGTGAGAAACCTAGAAATATAAAATCTTTCCTTGTTCTATGTTTATAATGTGATATAAATGTATTTTTAATGGAAGATACTTTATCAAGTCTATGCTTTTGAAATTACTTTATTAATGCAATCAGCAATCATTCATCTAATCATTTAGAAATTTAGATGCCAGTCTTCCTTTAAACAGGTGTAAAGCTAACAGAAATGAACTTATTCTCTGTTTTCTAAGGTGCTGTTTTCTGAGTCGTAATATTTTCTAACTTTTACAAATAATTATTATGACAGTCTTAAAAATGTGAACATGAAATTTTGATTAGTCAGAAATTTATCTTTATTTCTCATCATCTGCTTGTACTATGGGAAAGTAGGATTGTCTCAACTGAGTTGCAGACTTCTTTCTTATAGCCTTTCAGGCTAAAAGGAAACCTAACAGGAAAAAGGTCGGACCTTAAAGAGCCGTTGATTGAAAAAGATAACACAACAACTATAGCTTACTACTAGGATCCATAATACACCATGCATGGTTGCCATTGGGAAAAAGTATTAGACCTCCTTCAAGCTTGACATTACCTGTGTAACCAGAATGGTTTTAGTAAGGCTTCTCAAAAGAGTAAAATTAAAATGTTTTAGAATTTTTGGGGGTCAGACCCACCCAAGTCCTAGGCTAGAGAGGGATCTGTAATACAGTCAAGGATTTAAACTAGGTCTTCTGAGATCTTCAGGTAGCATAAAACAGGAAGGAGTGCATCTACATTTGTAACTTTAGGTTAAGAAAAAGAAAAACAAATGGAGAAATCTTTCATCAGGGGCCTGCCAAGACCCATGTTATTTATAGTTCTAAAACTGGTTTCAGTTCTATTTTGAAATATTTCCAGGGGGACTCATTTCTAATTGCAAGACTAAAAATTGTAGAGATGGCTCCTGTGTTTTAATGAGCACCTGTACCCCTTCTTGGTGTCTGGGAGTGCCATTCTCCTTGTGTGCTGTCTCATCACATTCCCCAGAACTACCGTACAGTAATGTTTCTCCACTGGGCCAGTCCTCCTTATCGTGATAATAAAGGGAACCTGGTCTTTCCACTTGAGCAGCACTGTGGGAGTCTGAGAGCCACTTCCTCACAGCTGGACTTCCATACCTATAAAACACATTTCTTTGTGGTTGCTTGCTTGCGAAAGAGAATGAAAGCAGAATAAGTGAGGGTTCTTTTTACTGCATAGAGAGCCTGACATCTGGCAAGCATCTGGTTAGGGGTTCTTATCAGGAAGGGTGGTGGTTAGCACTTTTTACAGGTATAGGACCTTTAATCTGCAAAAGACTTGGGGTCAAAGCTGATTAGGCATCATGAAGTAGCTCGTTTTTCACCAGAGGAAGTAAATGGCTTTACAAGTAGAGGGCAGGCACACATCTGCTACTTTTTCTGCAAGAACTGTTGTAATTCTGCATTAGGATGACCAAATACTATGTTGCCAGCAATAGCGGCAGTCATAATGACTTAACAAAACAGTCCAGCTCTCCCATTTAGTATAATGGTTCTGCCTGACAGAGAGACTGAAAATGGGAGTTGGTCACAGCTTTACCTCCTGGTTTTAAAAACTGAAAGTAAGCTGTTTTATAGATTATGTTAGCCTCAGAATTCAGGTTCCACTTCTAAAAATCAGTGATCAGCCGACTAGTTGTGAAGTGTATTGATCTTGTGCTGATCCCTTCCTCACTCTTTGCATGTAACTTATTCCATATTGATTTAAAATAATTTCCTACAGAACTTGGTGCTGTCAGTAAGAATAGGCTTAAATAAAAGCACGCATTATGCTACTAGCTTTTAGCTGAATTAGAAATGATAATGGAGAAAAAGGAGAGATTATATTTGAAGAGAGATGGCAGAGTGGAGAAAGTCAGCATACCCCTTGGGCCTTGCACAGCCTCTCAGTTGCTATTCCTATTGTACATCTGCAGAAAAGCAGAATTTTAGTAAAAAATGGAAGCTGCTTCCTCTTCTTATCTTGTAATGACAGCTTCAGAGAAGGAAAAATAAGCTGTACTGTAGGCTAATTGTTAACCTTTAGAGAAAAATTGTGTCCTGTTCCTAATACTGCTTGTGGCAGCCGCAAAACTGTAGCACTGGTGTTCTGCAACATCTCAGGAAATGGTGGCATGTGCTAAGAACTCAAGGCATTGCAGGCCAAAATGTTTATTCCTGCAGCAGAAATGTTCTTGCAGATACATGTCTCTTGCAGGTAAAGGCAGGAATTGTAATGAAAAGGATACCTGCTGATAACAAAATAAATATATGTTGTCTAAAAATTAAGGAACTGCTCCATATAACCAGGATTTCAGTCCCCTAACAACTTCGTTTTGACTGGGAGAAGCCACCAGCAACACTAGCTACTGCCTACTCCTCTGCACTTAAAGAATACAAATAAATACATATTTTGCCTTAAGTAAGATAGGAAAGTGCCTCTGTCCTTTTTTGTTTTCTTTCTGTACAGGACCCATGCTTCGCCAGTCAGTATTTATTCCTAAATAATGGAATATCTCATGGGGTAGGAGGGGAGGAAAATGTTTCATCTGGAAAGGATGATTAATCAACCCAAAGGCCTTTTCAGAGAAAGAAGAGAAAGAGACCAGGTGTATAGGCAACAAACACATTAATTCCAACTTTTGTTTTGCTTTTGGAGGTGAATTTGCAGAGGCAATAGCAGAATATTTTTTTTCATTGTCTGTCCTGGGGTTATCACTGCATGAAAAAAAAACACTGAATGCATTATAAGGTGGACACACCTTCGGGATTTTATGTCTGAGCCAACTAGTGTTCAGAGGACTATTATTCTTTTTGTTCATGAAGACATGAAACTGAATTTTAGTAGTAACAGTTCACCTACAGAGGATGTGGATGAGTAGGAAGTTCCCAGTCTATTGTGATGTTCTTATACTACTGCTGGGATGGAAAGGTGGGAGAATGTGTGGGGTGAATAAATTGGTGATTATCTCTTTGACAGATGCAATTAAGGGCAAAACTTTTAATTGATTATCTATGTGCCTTTTGTAAGGAGTGGATCTGAAGCAGATGTGAAAAGAAGGTTCCTGTGGATGACTCGTGAAAAGAATGCCCATGTGAATGTTTAAATTCAGAACTTTTAATGTTGTTGGGCTTGATGGTACAGTAATGCTAAATGTATAGTATTTTACTACATGAGTTCAATGGGGCTGACTGTCAGGCAGTTCTATTAATTTGGGCATGGGAAAGAATCTGGTGCCTCACTAGTAATCTTTGGTGAAGTGACTATCGCAGTATTTTAAAAACATTTTATTTCTAGCCTGAATTTATCTAGCTACAGCATTCAGCCTTTAGATCATGTTATGTCTTTTGTTTTTTAGATTAAATTAATTTGTTATTATTTTTTCCATGTAAGGGAAAGACTGATTGGGAACAAATGACCCTTTAACCTTTTCTAAATGGAACAGACTGAGCTTCTTGTACCCTTCACTGTAAGACCCGTTCTTTAATACTTTAACCATTACTCCTGTCAATGGCTATTTCAGGCAACTAGGCAAGATAACTATAAAATTAAGCTCATCAAACTCCAGAACTTGAGTGGTTACAAGTTTTTACTATACTTGCTGTGATTTGTGCAGGTCTGAACTCCAAAAAAGAGTTGCCTGAGGAAAATATTTTGTGAAAATGATTATAGAAACAGATTTTATTTTCCCCATCCAGATGTCCATAACAGCGAATAATTTGTAAGACACAACACTTAATAATTTGGTTTTGTAATTTCCTTATAAATGCTACCCAGATCACAATCAAACCCAGAAAAATCAGAATTCCCAGGAAGAACAGAAATTCAAATTTGGGGATGCAAGTTTGCAAATGGGTCTTGCCATCAGAGAGGCTCAAATGAAAACCTAAGCACCGGGGCAAAAGAAAAATCCAATTTCTATCAACGTTGAAGAAAGTTCAGATTCACTGCTGGGAAAAAAGAAGAATAACTTTGGGAGCCTCTGAACCACTGAAACCTGTTTTACTATGAACTCATGACCGTTGTACTCTAAAATTTTCTCTAGTTCTACTTGTAATAAATGCAGCAGTTCCTTGCTGTAACAAAGCAATAACTGCAACAGTATGAAATTGCATGCGCTGACTGACTAGCAGGTTTTTACTATTGGCTTCTCATTGGCTAGCTGACTGTTGCCAACAGAAAGTATAACAGATGAGTTCTGCCCATCTTGTCCTCAGCGGAGGCTTTTCTTTTTGTATTTTTCCCCTAGCTATCCACCAGTTTTCACAAAAGTTGTAGAAATGTAATTATCTTTCAAATTTCACCTTGTCTTTCAAATTTGTTTGAAATTCTCTATGTATTAAAGAAAGTTTATTGTGTAGGAACTGACAGACTGGCTGGTCACATTAGCATCATCTCCTTAGGAAAGCAGGTCTAAAAGGAGAAATAAATGAGGAAATAATGCAAAGAAACTTGAAGCAAATCCCTTCAGTTCCTCTCTTTCACTCTCTTTCATTTGCCATTTATACCTTTTCTTGGCTTTGCACTTCATTCAGTTTTAAGATAATTACAATTTTTAAGATCAATACTAAATTAAAATTTTCATATATGTTAAGTGGTGACTAGCACTTCATACTATTTTTCATTATAAACCACATTATTTAGCTGGCTTGTTTACAAGAAAGAGAAAAAGACCTAAATGGGTCTAATCCTTCTGTTACCTTCTTTTCAGGTGACAGTGCTTCACTGGGAGACAGTATAAACAGTTGATTAAAAGCTAAATATTGTGTATTGTAATTCTTTGTGGAATGGAACTTCTAAACTGAACAACCAAAGCATAATATCTAATCACTGAAAAAGATTAAGGCAGTGTTGTTGATAGGAGATGTGAGAAAAGAAAAGTAAGATTACTTGACCATCAACACAGACCTTTTCTGCAGCAGGTAGGCTTTACCTAATGCATTTTCTTTGTTGCATTCATCAGAATTATCAAGCTTTCAACAAAGACCTAGCAAAATTGGATCTGACTGCCATGTGGTTTAGAACATATTTTAGTTACAGCTTTAAAAAATGAATGAAGAATGAAAATCATGATTGTGGACAGATTCTTCAGAAATGTTTCAGCTACTCTGTATTTCCTCTCACTCCTCGGCTGCCCTAATCTGGGTAGGAAGATCAAATACCCAGAGAATGGCATAGAAAGAGCCATCACAGTGAGAAGAGGACATCCAGTTGGACTGATGTAATCACCCAAATGCCTCTCCAGCTCAGCTCTAATTGAAGTTGTCATGGGTTGGCAGAACAAAAGCAAATTGCATTGATGAAATTTTCATCACTGTTAAGTGAGAGGATCAGCCTCATGTAAGATCACCAAGCGGGTAGCAGAAATGAGGAGATTATGTTCTGATCTAAGCACTAGAAACCCACTTATTTTGCATCTATAGAAATAAATTATTTGGGCATAACTACATTTCTAAGGGCTTCTTTTACAGAGCACTTACAGAACTGCACAGGAAACTGCATGGTTGAAGCAGATGTTTGACTTCACTCACACAAAAGCAGCAGATCCCACTCAGCCGATCCTGCATTTTCATCAGAGGAGGGGAGTTCAAGAAACTCTACCCCTCACTGAAAAGCAGTGTTTCTTATGTAATTTACTAAATACACCATCTGTAACTGGGAGATGCTAGAGAACAACTCTGCTTTGTGATAATAAAGAGATTTTTCATTTATATTGGTTTAAAGGCTAGATGGAGAAGGCTGAAATACTCCGTGGGGGATCAGAGTGCAGATCTGAATCTCTGTCAACTTGGGGTCCTTGAGCAAATCTCTCTCTCTCTCTTTCTTTCTTTCTCTCCTTTTTTTTTTTTTTCTTTTGGGTTCCAACCTACTTCTAATAAACCAGAATTAATCCTTAATTAGAAGCGATGGGGTTCTCGGGTTTTTTCCTTCTCCTTTGCTCATGAAACTCCTGTTGAGCGTGGCACTCAGACATAAAGCTTCTTTCACAGCAGCAGTAAGAAATTCTTTTCACTTCTGGAATCTGTAAGTTTGGTAAAAGTCTCTTCCTTACCCTGAGGTCAGTGATGTCTGTAGTTTAATTTAAGGCATTAGAGAGACACAATTAGTTTGCCTGGTGCCTGAACTGCTGCTGAATAAACAACCGCAGAAGCTGAATCTTTAAAAAACTCCTCATGACTTTATTTATCTGGACTCTCAGTTGCCATCCAGATGCAAGAAATTACTTCAGTTCATTTTAATTCCTGCCATTTTCTCAGCATTGTGCTACTTCAGGAGGCAAATAAATGCAGTAGGAAGATATCTATAGATGTGTTCAGCAGCTGGAGGGTTTACGATCTAACCTAAAAAAATGCAAGTTGGTTTTCTTGTAGTAATTAATACCAGCAACATTTCTACTAAATGCTTCTGTGTGCCTCGTAGAGCTCCTCGTGTCTCAGCAGTGGGCTGAAGCTCAGAGGGGCACAGTTTCACTCACCAACCAAGACTTTTGCTGAACAAGTTTGTAAACCTCAGTGAGCACTCATAAAACTAAGTCCCAGGCTTCACAGCAACTCCTAATTTAAATTCTAAAGCAATCAACCTAACCCATGCTTTTTATCAAATATAAAATATATTTTACAGGGAAAAAAAACAACTTTTGATAGGATTATTTTAGGTCTTAAACAATAGTTAAACACTTTTGTCTAGATGCAAAGACCCCTTTACTGTTGTAAAAGGTATTGTTTTTTTACTCAGTCTTAAGGTAGAATCAGCACATACTTGAGAAAATAATGGTCATTTCTGGACAAAATAAAGATCTGCTAGCTTGGAGTATGTACTTGAGGCTTCCACTAATAAATATCCTCTATTATGGACCATGTAGAACTATCTGTAAAACCTAGTTCAAATGAAAAAAGTAGCAGATAGAGAAACAATCCAGATTGCCTTCCAATCAACACTGGGGATGTGCCTGAGAATGTAGATGTTACTATAATTGTAAAAACACTGTGTTCCGGTAAACAATCCAAACTCATTTCAACCACCTGAGGCCCAGGAGGAAAGCGATGGAGTTTCTGTCAAGCCCACGCTTGGTGTTATGCTTTACAGTACATTAGGAAGAGGCACAGTGCTTACTGCTATGCAGAGGGGAAGAAATACACTTATTTTCATGATGAGAAGGTATACTTTAGATCATTGCCCGACTCTTGCAAAGCAATACAAACCTCCAGTATGTGTCTGTATTCTGAGCTACTATCCCAATTGCTGATGAGAGATAATAATTTTATGATTTGTTTGGATTAAAACCAGTTTAAAAAAAACAACAAAACACACACACACAAAAGAATAGTCTCTGTCATCTGCCATACAGATGAAGCTAAGATTTTCCCACAAAGCATACATAGTGTCTGAATAATTTGAGGATGCAGTTGAGAGACAGAGATAATGGAAAAAAAAAGTTAACAATATGTATTCCGGAGGCTCCCCGTTGGACATGAAATGAAAATAATGACTGTTAGGATGTCAGTCTGCTCTTTGATAAATATAATTATTATCAGACCCATATCTGATAACAGCTGTCTATGAGAGAGAAATCGAGCTACTTTTATTGACTTACAATGTCCATTGTTCTCTTGACCTCAAACTGCTGGAAAGTTTTATGTTATTTAGTTTTGCTCTTGTTTCTCACAGAGCTTTTCAGTTTTGGATTTACTTGAGGTAGTGAAAAGATTGCATGTTGAATTTTAACATTGCTGTGTCTGATTTCAAAACCACGAATGCCAAACCTGTACAGCTAGGAGAGAGATCTTCTGTTTATTTGGGTCTAACCCAAAACACAATGCGTTAATAGAAAAAAAATGCTAATTTCTTTTCACTAGTCCTGTTTTACTGGAATATCTTCTTCAGCTGTCAGACCTAAACTGTGCATTACTGTTAACTTAAGGAGTGGTGAAATCAAGTCCTTTCACGTGTTTTCCTGTTTCAAGTCACGTTAGCCGAACCGGTGATAACACACTGCTTATCCCAGCTAGATTCAGGCAGAGCAACTGTGCAACTGAGAGGGAGTAAATTTCAGCTTCATGTAATTTTTACCAGAATGGAGGTTTAGACTAGTCATCATAATACATATACACACTCTCTCTGTTTTCATTGTCCAGGCTTAATGTAAAAAATCAGTCATGATGAACATTTGATTTTTTTAAAGCTGTTTTCATATTACTAATCTCCACATCCCCTTGATTTTCAACTCCAATGTGTTCTATTAATGAACATTTGTGAGGTGCTTTGACAAATTAAATAGATGGTTCTAGGTAAAAAATATTGTTAATCTAAAAATCTTATTCACTTTTAAAATTGTTATTGGAAATGCTTTTGTAAAATTACATTTGAAGTGATAAAGAAAAACATAGCAGAACTTTACTAGGCATTTGTTTATCCAAACAGGCATACCTTTTTGGTTGTAGAAAGAAAGCAAGACATCCATACTGAACTGAAAATAATTACAATGCAATTTACTACTAAATAGGCTTTTTTTTTTTTCCTTTTTTATCACAGATGCTTTAATATGAGTAAGCTGAACCTTTGCCTGGCTGTTTAGTTCACATAATCCCTACCTTATTCTGTTTATCCTTCTGGTATGAGCAGATGGAAAACAGGAATCTCAAATTACTATCTTGTGTTTCTTACTTAGTCTCAACCCATGTGGACTCCTTTAATTGTTTGATTGTCTTGTTCGATACTTCACTGTTTCATCCATCAGTGAATGTGCTGTTATAAAATAGGGTTCTGAGACTTTACTGAATCTACCATCAGAGAAAATTACGTTTTGGTCAACTTAGTAAAAAAATCTGTAAAAATCTGTATGTCTTCAAATCTGTGAGTGAGATCTTAGGGAACACAGGGAAGTTAGGTGGGAACACAGGCAATTTGGGTGGAACTGTGTTCCCACCCAGAAAAACAGACAGAAAATCTTCAGGAAGACAGTAGATTGTCTACTCTCTAAGTCATCTATCAGTCATTTCTCTTTCTAAACTTTTCCTTGCTCAATGGATAGAGCTTCTGTGACTGCTCCACAAGTTGGCTAAGATAGGAGGAACTGAGCCGTAGCAAGCAGGTTCCAGGCTGCTCACAATGCACCAAGCTGAAGTTTGTCTTATCAAAGGTCGAGACAAAAGAACAGATGTTTTCTTCCTATTTAGGCTGAAAAATTAATTCTGTTGTGGTACCTGAGTAAAGTTTTAGGAATGGAAGTTGTCAGAGAGGTTTCTAGGAAGATTTTGGTTAAAATGGCTACTTGAGTTTAGAGAGCTATGGAATTTTGGAGGTATGTCTGTGCCAGGAATGGTCTATCTCTTTCTTCCTCTTCACCTGCTTCAGTTTCGCCTCTCCTAGCAGCCTTTCCTTCCCTACCAACTTTTAGAGCACAGGATCCCTTCTTCCCCTCTTAGGAGCCAGCATCCTCTTTTCCCCTCGCCTCTTGACCCCACACAACTACCTACCTCTACTTGTCTGCCAGCATCCTCTCCAAGACCCTTCTCTCTTCACAATTATTTACACCCCTTCCAAAATGAAACTCCACCCTACCTGCTCCAGCAGCCTCCTTCCTCCCACAGCCTCTGAGCCAGGGAGGGTGGTGCAGAGAGGACAGGGTTGGGGCCACGCTCCTCCAGCAGCCAGCTCCCCCCAGCTCTCGCTTTGCACGTGTCTACAGCTTACACTAATATTATGCCATTCTGGTGCCCCTGCTTATTGCATTATGAAATGCTCAATCATATTCTGCTCAATGTCTTTCTGGACTCTAAATTAAATTGCAGTGTTCCACGTTTAAACAATAGCCAGTTCTGAGAAATTCTGTGTGCATATGGAGAAGAGGATATTCTGACAAAGATATTTACTGGGTGAATAGTCTACAGCAGAATGAGTAAAACATTATTCACTGAGTTCAGAAAAAAAACATGACAAGTGATGTAACTACAGGATGTTATTTTTGACTTGAAAGAGTGGCTCAGCTAAGAGTTGCCCAAATGTCTCATGGTTTTGGATTTCTCAACCAGGGACCTTATGGTCCTGGATACACCTCAAAAAGCGCGCCTTCTGAGACATGTAATGTTACCAAACATAAAAGCTGGCAATTTCAAAATACTGGTTTTATAAGATGGTTACTCTAAGTTTTATTTAAAGTACGTATATCTTTAAAATATTTATATGTACATTAACATGGCATATAATCAACAACTAGCAAAATTTAACTACTGCTTTTTAATGTCTTAACTAAAATGTACAGCTGATTGGAGTTTTCTGAATTTTGGAAGTGTTCTAAAAGTGTAATTGGAATGTCAATGTAGATGAAAAGCATGAGATGAATTTTTGGCAAAATTACAAAAAAAAGCTATTTTCACCCACCTCTACAACTATGTTACTGCACTTGTATATTTCACATTCTATTCAAATACAAAATTAATAAAAGACATAGTGCAAAGTTTCTGTGAAATTCACAAATGATCCCTAGGGTAAAAGAACAGCTGACATGAAAAATTACTACTTCTACCTTTGATTTTTTTTTTTTTAATCAAGAACTAAGACAAAACTATTTTCACATTAGCCATATCATTCAGCAAAAAAATAGTCACAATTAGGCCCAAATGACATTTAAAAAATATACCTACACAACATGCCTATCCAGATATCCAAATTTCATCATTAAAATTGAGTAAACTAGTATAAAATTGCTATTTAGAACCATAAAATACATTAATAATTAAATAAATAAACAAATTCAATCAACTACTCGATGAGAAAGCCTATAAAATTCCAACTATAGAAAAATTGCCACTGTAAGCAAAGCTGTATTTTTCAGTTAGCTCTATGTTCATCAGTACTCATCCAGGGACTTACTGCTTTCAGAGTTCTTCTACCTGGGATATAGAACTGGGCAAACTATTAGAGAAAGATTAAAATTTTCAGAATAAAGGAAAATTCCCAGAAATAAGGTTCCCTTGACACATAGGTAAGAAAAGTATACAAATACATTGCTTCCTGAGATCACAGAATTTCAAGTCAAACTGTAATACTGAAAAAATATATATATTTGATATGAATGTTGGAAAAACTGACTCAGACTGGTTTTCCTCTGCATAATTTGAAATTTCTTCAGTAAACTCTCTTCTTTTTTACTTTATTCTCATTAAAAAAAATCTACAGATTCATTCCAGCTTGATAAGGAACACTTTTAAACATCTTTGACAAAGCAAAATTTTGTAGGGAAAAAAAGAAGATATGAAACAGCAAATTACAGAATTAACATGTAAGGACTGTCTTCCTTCTAATCCTGTGTATATGCTTTAGGTCTAGCTGGGAAAATATAGATTCATTTGCTATTAAAGTTTAACTCCAGACCATTGTTATCAATCTTTCCTGGCATAAAGAAGAGGCTATAATAAAATTTGACAAAACAACTTAGAACCAGAAAAAAATATTGTCACTAGCATTTCCTACAGAATTAGAAAATATTTTAACATTTTTAGTAGGGAGTTAAATGTTTGCAAATACAGAATTGAAGAACACAAAAGCAGAGATTCCTGAATTACTACATGGAAACAAAGATCTGTAACCTTGTTTGTCTTAAAAGCTTGCTTAAGTGTTTTGATGAAGCGGTGAATCTTTGCAGTTTTGTTCTGTCCCTAAATGTGCAGCTGAAGCTCACTTTCTTCTGTGACTATAACTGACAATGAACTTCGTCAGACTGCATGACAGAGAAGCTTTGAGGCAGTTCTTTATTAACAGGAAGAACTGTTTCTCGGTCAGGGACCTTAACTACTTTGGTTATGTGTAGCGGAAAGCAGAGATATTTGTCTTTACATTATGAGAAAGTCCATAGTTTTGAGAGGGAATACAATTTCATGATTATCTAAGGAGTTTATGGTCTCCTAAATTCTGAAATAGCTTAGAGACAGATTTTTAAAGTTTTTTTTTTTTTTGGGGGGGGGGTTAAAAGATGCA
Source organism: Apteryx mantelli (assembly GCF_036417845.1). NCBI lineage: Eukaryota > Metazoa > Chordata > Aves > Apterygiformes > Apterygidae > Apteryx > Apteryx mantelli. The sequence continues at coordinate 75,469,800 of NC_089981.1, read as the reverse complement.
GAATGTATTCAGTAGGTTTTACAAAATATACAAGTAGATTAGGATCCTAAAGCTCACACTGGCGATTTCATTAGGCATCTACCTACATAGATACCTAAGAGCCTCAATTTCTTTAAAAACATGGTTCTTTGCTTTGCTCATCACTACAATGTCTAAGTACTTATATGTATACAGCCCTGGACTAGCAAAGCACCTAATCCCACTGAAATGAGAATGAACTGAGAGTCAGGACCTTCATCCTCCCAGTCAGCCTGTGTCATGACAGGGATGTGGCTGTGCAAAGAAGATGTAGTATTAACTGTTGTAGGGATCCTGAAGAATGGCTGCAGTCAGTGACTTCTGAAGCCTATTTGGGAAATTCAGATAAGCATTAGAAATTTCTGGATGCATCTCCACTCCCAGAAGCACTACATAAGACTCCTTGCCAGTAATCAAGTTCTGATTCCCTTGCCAATGGCCAGTTATGCAACCTCACCGGACGGTATGTAGCACAAAATCCATTCTGCAGTGGAGTAGAGTGGAGCGGCCACTGCTGCAGAAGCAGACAATAGAGGCCGGAAAGCTGCAAACTTGGTTTAAAACCGGTGAAAAAAAGAGCACGAAGAGGGTAGGGCCACAACTGCACAAGTGACAGGCTTCATGATTTAATTCTTCTCATCATTTGCTTTTATTTGACACATATATTTGCACCTGAGGTGATGCACCATATCTTTTCCTCTATCTGTATTTTGAACCTTGTTGTTGAGCTAGGAGATAACAGGAACGCCCTGCCCTGCATGCTGGCTGTGGTGGTGTGAGCAAACCATTTCCTGTTTGGATTAAGTATGATTATTTTCAGCTGATGTAAGCTGTGTGAAGAGAAACTTCCAGCAGCAAGTCTAGCACGGCTCCTTGTGGTATGGCTGTGATGGGGTGCTTTCTATGCTTGCCAAAGCAAGTCAGGATGTCTTGAAACATGAAGACCCATGTCTTGGCCCCAGCTGCAGCTAGAGAAGGCAGGTACCGATGAGAGGGATGCTGAAGACAGTTCATTCCAGTGTCCTACCACTAGTTAACTGCATAATTCTGTGATGAACCCATAGCTCTTTTCTTGTGTACCTCAGTGTGAACACACATCTGGTTTATTGGAAAGCTACTTTACAGCTCAGTTTTCACATGTGAATTTTACTTGGACAACATGGACTTGCTTTAGCTATTTCACACTGAAGAGGGCAGGAAACTGTTTAAAAAACAAAGGAGAAATAAAAGGAGAGAGAATCTTTTCAAATTTGCACATTCCTGAATTACTGCACACTTACTGCCTCATACATCTGTTAACCCAGCCTTTGACCTTGATGCATTTGACTCTTAATGCATATCTGTTCCAGCACTTGAGGGAGCCAGCTTTTGGGCCTGATGTAGCACATGAGAAGTTGAGGTATCTTTACTGGAACCCAAATGTTTGAACAGAAGGGATGTCTGAGAACACAGTCAGAAGCTTCTCTACTTTCTCTGCAATCTATGAGAAATCAGACACAGGTGCAAAGACAATTATTTGCACAGTATTGTTAAATGAGATTGTGGCTTTTGTGGTTTTACAATGGGGACAGTAGTCCACCAGGAACCATCTTGAAAAAACAAGATATTCTTTCCTAAACTTGATTCCATTCTTATTGCCCACTGCACCAAGCTGAGGCCACTTTAGAAAGGCTAAGATAATTCCATAACGAATAAATAAATACATTAATAATTTATAAGGTTTGCCTGCTTAGTGTGGATCAGTCATTTCCTAGTTTGTGTTACAGCTCACTTCCTCTGTTACCACACTTAAGCACTTTACACAGTGTATTTTTAATTTCTCACATCTCTTAAAATAGGGGGCTTCTGTGAAAATATGATGTTATTAAACACTGGACAACACAGTCAAGTAGAGTCCCAGCTACATGAATAACATGCAAACAACAAACCATGTTTCTTGAAGTATGACAGTAAGGAGGATGATTTGGGTACTTTTCCCTTCTTTCCCCCATCTGTTCTCAATTATACAAAACTCCTCCCGCTAGTTTAAAGGAAAGACATACACCCTGTAAAGCCTCTCATCTCTGTGTAATATGTGACATCTGTATGTAACAGATGGGCTTTCAGGTTTCTTCATCACTAGTTTTATTTCCCAGGATCTATGACTGCAGCACCTAAGATCCTATTCTTGAGATGTAAAAACAAACTCAAAACAAAAAGGCCTCACACTTGCTGTCCATGTTCCTGAGCTCACATCAGGTGGTGAATACAACAGTGTCCAGCATTTAAGTCTCTATTCCCAACCAGACAGCACTTATGGAGTGGGAGAGAAAATGAATTTTCTTTTCAGCTATTGGATGGAAATTGTTAGTGAGCACTGATTTTTCTTCTGTGTTGATATGTATGTGATTCTTTTTTTTTTTAAAGATAGGTCTGTATGAATGTTCTTGTGGCCAGTGGAGTTGGGTCTCCTCCATGAACAATGCTGCCTTGTTCAAGGTGTAAAGCTGCTGCCTCAAAGTGAAAAAGTGACATTATTCACTTCATGTCACACTTAGAGATATACATATGAGAAGAACATCCAAAACTCCTCAATCATGACAAAGCTTATCTCATTGTGAGTCAGACTGACTAGTCCTGAATGCACTCAGCTCTAGGGGAAGACATTGTAGCTTGCCCTCCCAAGGAGCTTGCCTCAATGTCAAGCCTGATAAGACAAACCAATGACTTGGTTGGCCTCAATTTTCAAAAGCACCTAGTGCTTTTGTGTGCCTTATTTAATATGTGCATAGCCAACTTAAATTGCCTTAAAGGGAAATTATTCCGTGTGTTCTGAACTTACAAGTAAACAAGGCTATCCTAAGCATTTGTACAGTGTAAAAATTGAAGCCAATGAATATGTTGGTAATTTCTCTGTTAGTTTCTCTAAATGGCCTTAAAGACGTTGGGGGCTGTGACCCTCCTCTCCTACTCCTTCTCTTCTTTCCCATACTGGCTATTTCCTGGTTATTTCCTTTCCTGCTTTTTTTCCTGTGCCTAACTTGGTCCCTCAACTCCTTTGCCCATGACTTCTCCTTTGCTTTTCTCTACTGTCTCCACTTGGCTGCTTTGCACTTATGGGTAATTTATGCAAATACTTTGTCTGGTAGTTCACTCATTCCTGCTCCGTGGCAGTTGGGCTGCCTTTTTCTCAACAGCAGCCAACTTTCACTTACCCCTGCTGTGACTGACAGAAATGCTGCTGCTGAAAGGGAGCTGCAGACCTGTTGGGAAAGGACAAATCTACTGCTTTGTGTTGCTGCACAGTCCCAGGACACTGGCAATCACTCAGCAGGAGTTGGGAAAACTTAGGACTGTCCTGTGGGCAGCGATGAATCTTGTATGGGAGGGAGGACATTTAATGTTAAAACAATGAAGGTGGAGATAGGAAGTGGGGGGAATTGATCTTTCTTGTGAAGCTTAAGAAAAGCAGATATTCATCTAAATAATATACTTTTTCCAGTCCACAAGCTACAGAAAATGAGGGAGGCTTAAACTGGAGAAAGGAAGAAAGAATGATGAAAAGAGGATATAGCGGGGCTGATCAAAGAATGATGATTCAAATGGTTTTAAAACAACAAGAACACAGCTAATTAGCTCACAGGTTTACACAGCATATACAGTCCTGCTAACCCCAAACCAAATGGAACTGCTTCATTTTGTATCCTGGACTGATTAGTAGTACTCAGCAGTGCTATAGGATCCCTACCTATCAACATGTCTCTAACTTCCATGAGATGGCACGATAAGATGAATGAAGGTGTCCACTAAATATTATCTGCTATGATCCTGATATGCCATCCTACCAGACAGAGAGCCTGGTATATATTCTGATATATAGAAGTATCAACATACTGATTATTTCTTCTCATTATGAATGAAATATAACATCTGGAGTGGCTATTCTTTTCTACAAATAAAAGTAGAAAAGAGCACTTTCACAATTCATAGAAGAGTTGGCCAGAAGTTATTTTCCGAGATAGATCACTCATCAAAAAAAGATCAGCTCATTAGTAACCTTTTTCAGGGCTACATTACCTTTCACAAGATCTCTTCTCTCCTCTCCACTCTGCTCAGCTCCATTCTGCTCACCTTCCTCTTGCCTTCCCCTTGCTTCCACTTGCCCTCCACTCTGTTTTTTCCTTTTCTCTGTCTTTTTCTGCTAATCTCCAATATGGTCAAAGCATCTCAATCTGACCTTGCTGGAATGGAAAACTTTTTGAATTGACTTTTCAGTATTTAAAATTATATCGTAATTGTCAAATTCATATTTTAGAAAGTAAAATCAATAATAAAATTTTTCATTTTTAGTTAACCAAAGCAATCAACACAAAATCATTTTCTTTCATTTCAAAATTCAAGGTTTTGTTCCAATTGTGTAATTTCCCATGGATTTCAGCCAGAAGCTAAAGGATCCTAAATATGTTATGATACCTAAGAAAAATAACAATGTATATAGCATTATTCTTCTCACCCTAACATTACATCATAGCATTATGATACAGGCTGTGAATACAGGATTTGTTTTGAGATAGATGTTCCTCGTCCACAGAATCATTGACTCATCATAGAATAAGTGAATTGTAAGCCAGTGACCTCTGGCTGATTTCATGATCAAAGAATTTCCATTTTACAGGAACTGGAACCTTACAACTTCACTCTGTCAAGGAACAGGGAAGAAAGCTGATTAGAGCTACAGAGTAGATCACTGACTGAGGTGATGATCATACAGAGGTATCATTCTGATGTGTCTTTCACCACCTGCTGATTGTCTTCCTTCTCCTGGGTATTCACAGGTAAAGAAACTGGCCCTTCCTTATAAAATACCGTAATAATGGTGGACACTCATTTCCCTAAAGGAATTTTTATTTAGCAGCCCCTATTTTCAGTAGGTCTAGGATCTTTATCTCATCTATGTAATGAGCCAATTCTTTTCTTTTGTGAAATATGCGTTTGTGTTTAGAGTACAGTTCTTCTTATTTTGGTTGTAAACTTAGACCACTATGGTGACAATAATACTAATACTCCAGATCTGAATTAATCATACTGAAGATACTTTTTACTTATTGTCCTTTAAGGACATAGGAGAAGATGCTCAAAAGTCTTCCATTTAGTCAGAGAAAAAGTGAAGTGTTAATTAGAGTTTCCAATACTTTCCAACCAGTGAGTGTAACTGGAGTCGATACAAATAAAAGGTAAGGTGCTTGCATACTCTTATTCTGTACTCAGATTAGCAGTTTACTGGATTTCACGTTAACTTGAGAGTGTGTGTTGGCAATTGTTTATTGAGGATTCAGCCTCTTTCAATGTGGGCTTCAGTTTGCACTTCAAACATGAACATGCCTGTGAAAAACACAGTGCATACTATCTTCTCTGAGTTTTTCAGGCAGATGTACAAGTGGTATTATTTATGCTTTAGCTTAACACATATATACCACATTTGAAGTGAGATAGTGTGGTAAGTGTACAAGATTACAAATGGCTTTCATAGCTCACCCTTTCCCAGAGGGTTTGCTTGCACCTGTTTTTTACCACGAAAAGGACGTTAAACTTTCTGATATGTGACCAACTTGCAAATGAAAGATCTTTAAGATAAAAAGTGATATGATTGACTTAAAAGGTCAAAATCTAATATTTTAGTCTGTCAGTTTATGGTGTGATAATTTTACAGAAACATCAAAGATACTGTGTGACCTCCCAGCACATATTTCTCACCTTGAGTGGCTTGTGGCTCTCCTCAGATTTCATGGTCCATCACTGCACACTTCAGCTGTGTTTCTTTAATAACAGCAGAGCAGGCTAACAGAACATTTATCTTCCTTGATACTTGACTTGCTGGGATGCAGCTTTTACAGCCAGTATTAGGGGATGCCATGGTGCTCTTCCCATTGCCCTCAGGAAAAGAGACGGGGGGGCTTTAAAACCACACAGGATTCATTTTGAAGCTTTTCCAACAGATCAGTCAGTTGTGGAATTGCTGTCAGCTTATGTAAACCAGCAGGCGGGGCTTTAACTCTTGAATGTCAGGAGCCTGGTTTGAGACCAAAACCTAGCATGCTGCACTAGATCCCCAACAGGACCTATGCAGCACCTCATTTTGCAGCTGTAAGTGACTATGTGTCATTCACATCTCATTCAAGCAATTTCCTTTCATCTGCAAAAGTGTAGTTTGAGCAGTAGGCTGAGGAACTGGATCCAAAAGAGCTGGTGCAAAGTAGTGGGATATTCCTAATGTAACCTAATAAGAAATAGGGGTAAGTCCTGAATCATCCATGCTGCTTTCCATGTTCTCTCCATATGATGATCTTTTAAGTGGGCAAAGGGAGATCTTGTTCCCCATTTTCTGGATGAAATGATCCTGTTCATTCTTGGGTCTTCAGTAATTTTACATGAGAAGTGTGTTTGTAGATATCTAAGCAATTCTATGCTGCTTTTCCGTGACCAGCCTCCTTTACTCATGTTGTGGTTCTCAGCTTGTAAAACACTGTCTCCAAAACATCAGCAAAAATTTTCAAACTCTTATTTAAAGGGCTATCAGGAGGGTGAAGAGAGAGGATTTCAGTATTTGGGAGAAATAGCCAGGAAGGATGCAGCAGAAGGCTCTTCCTGAAGTTAGATAGGAAGGGCTGCATGTCCACACAGTCATGACTACATCAGGTGATGAAGGAACATGTACCACAGGGTTCAGTACTTTTAGAAAGGAGTGAGATGGCTGGGACAAGAAGAAGTAAGTACTAAGTCTTTCTTAGTCTCTTCAGCCCATCCCTCACTGTCACTCTGTCTGGGTATTCTTGTCTGGATATACCTACAGCTGTATCAGTATTTCTATTCCATCTCCCTGACACCCCCTGCATAAATGGGAGCACAGAATATATTAAAACTGAAATGGGCTGTATGAAATGAGCTCAGAACCTCACAAAAAATTGCTTTATTTTTTAAAATATTAGAACAATAACAATAATAGTGATGGATTTACTATTTGCTACTCTGTAAGTGTCCTGATCCTGCAGCAATCTTCACTAGGGGAGATTTGCCTGTCTGTGGTCTAAGGGGAAAGAAATTCCAATTTAAGATGAGATTTTGCATCTATGTAATACAATAATGGAAATTCAAGCAGTGATTAATCCAGGATATGATACAACTTGTTTGTGGTATGTTAGGGAGCAGGGGAGGGGGATGCTGTAAGGGAAGAGAGCATTTAAGCATGTGCAGTCACTCTTTTTCATAAGGATTTTTATAATGCTTTTACACAATAGGCTGAAATTGCTCCTAAAGAGTCATTCCAGTCTATTGGGTAATTAATATGCATATTAAAAAATTCTAAATATATATTTAATCAACTGGCTACATAAAATGCCCAAAGCCCTGAATACACATGAACCCAATAGACCAGAACAGCTGAAAAAAAACTTGCTCCAGGCTCTGGGGGTACATTCCATGGCATCTGGTTTTAAAATAGATCTAAGAGTCTAGAATGGACTTGAAGAATCTGGAACAGTTTTAAAGAGGGGTGCTTTCTTTTCAGGTCATGGACAAAATGTGAACTGAGGTAGCAGAAGGAAAAGGGAAGCTTCTTGTAGAAGGGTATTCTAATAGCTAAGATATAGCAGCCTGGGACTCCCTTAGGTGCTGTTCCAGGAAAGAGCAGCTATGAACCTCAGCCAGCCCATTAACTTCTTTTTTTTGGCCTCAGTTTCCCCATATGTAAAATGGGACTAATAATACTTAGCCTCTCCACATGCTTGTGAGGTATGTTAAAGAGAAATATTCAAAGGTATAAGAGTGAAAGATAAATGCTCAGGTCTCATTGAAAATCAAGTGGGGGAGTCATTGTAACTGCCCTTTGTGCCCTTGAAAATCTCACCTTTATTTTATTGATGGCTGTAATGCACTTTGAGACCTTTGGAGGAAAGGTGTTATAGATGTGCAAAGCTGCTAAGGAAGATGGAGTAAAAATTGACTAAAAGGTCAACTTCAGAAGCACAAGAATATAATATGAAGATAACCTATGGCAAATACCCTGAAGGCTACATCTGGGAATGTAAGAGTCTGAAGTCAAACTGTGTCTTTAGATAATTCTGAATCAAAGACGATATTATGCAAATATAAAAGCAGAGGAAGGTGACCCATGGCATCTCAGGAGGCCAAAAACTGGCCATTCATTCTTCAGTAAGACATCGGATGCGTAAAAGGCTTCTCTGACCACTATAATGTAAATTGTTGAGCAAGTCACTTTCTTAGCGTACACTCAATGGTCATCCTTTCATCCTGGAAAACTGCCATGTTTTCTGTCCGGTATCCACTAGTCACTGAAGAACAAAGACTGACAATTTCAGCTATGTGCTTATTTGCTCACTAGTCTCAGACCTCAGACCAGGATCAAAATTTCAACATAATTTCCCAGAATAGTTCAACTCATAAGTATCACGCTTAAATATGCTCTCATGCATACCACAGTAAAGCTGTAGCAACACACTGGATTCTGTGGGAAATGTTTGGGTACTGAAGAGGTCTAAATTTATATTGGTGCATTTATCTTTCTGTCACTCAACTTTGTTTCCTGTTTTCTATTACTCAACAAGGAGAGGTTTGGGAAGAGCAGTGTGGGCAAAGACACCTTAAGTTGATCAGTTTCAAAAAAGTAGGTCTGGGTGCAGACTTTAAACTTTATTTTAAAATCAAGAGTCATATTAATAGGCTAGAAAATAACAACTATTGCCACATTATATTTAAGACATTTAAAAGGTAAACTTAGCTGAAAAGTTGAGAATTGGAAAATATAAATTGACTTTTCTTCCTCTGTTTTAGAAGAGATTTCTAAAGAGACAAGTATTAGGTATAAAGTCAAGAAAAAAGCCTATCATGATGTTCTGATAAAAATATATTGGGCTGTTGAGAACAAGAACTCAGTTTAGGAAAATCTCTCTATCGTTACCAAGATGAGCCATAATAAATAAGGTTTTGTAAACTATGGCTTACAGCCTTCTGGATATATTTTCACCACATCCAAAAGAAAGATCTTTGTCTCATAGATCCAACAGTCTAAACAATTAAAGAGGGCTAGATGAGTGCAACATACAGCCATAATGGTCAGGATAATTATTGCACTCATTAAGTTATAAGTTTTAATAACACAATTGGTTTATTAATCTATTTTTTATTTAGGATGATCTCCACGCAAACAATTATCAGCTAATTCATGCAGGCAGCAAAATAAAAATGGCTTCTTACATGGAACTGTATACACAGAATTAATCTGAAGTGATTTTACAGATCCAGTCAAGAAAATCACTTCAGAGAAAGGTGCAAGTGGAGCAGGAAAATAGGGTGAAGAGTTTGGTCTTGTTAGTGCACTATTCGTGCTGAAACACACCAGACTTCTTTCCCAGTCAGCTTATGGGAAGATTCATGTGTTTCTTGTGGGGAATTGTGGGAAGGGCCCTGGGAGGTAAGCTGGAGTTAAGCAGTTACTGCAGTCTCCCAGTTAGCTGGGAAATTCTAGCAAGAATTAATCCAGAGTTAAGTAGCTGAGCATGAGTTCAAAGTGGATAAAAAGGTGCTTGATGACTTTCCTTTGTAATCGTGCAGAAACATGTGTATAGTTAAAACATCGATATAAAAACAACCTAAAGGAAGGCTGGTCAGGAAAACAGAGAGGAACATGGTTAAGTGAGCCTTAAAGACAAGGACGTGAATTTTACATTTATAGTGGTGCTGGAGAGAGAACAGAATTTGGATTAAATTATTGGGTTGACATAGGCAGACCTCCAGGTGAGAGAGACTATGTAAGTCTGGAATTAAGGCTTCATATGTGAAGGAGGCATGAGCAGCTTCCACTGAATAAAATGTTGGATGATTGGACAGAAAAAATTCCTAGAGTTTGGCATGTGACCTAGATCTGTAGATTACAGATAGATTCTACACAGACACACTTCAATAGTCAGGGGCATTACAACTTACATGCCTGAAATGTCCTAGGATAAATTAGGACAAAATAGGTAACACTTATACAATTAGAGGCATTTTTTCTTCATAGTGTTTGCTCAGCTATAATGGAATGTGAAAGTGGGTAGAAGTGATTTTGTGCAACTGTGAAATCAGAATTCATTCAGCAAATTCGTTCAGTGCAGTTGCTACTTATTCTAAAGTATTAAAAATAGTTTTGGGAATACCTTCATCCTGTTTCCTCTTGAATCAAGAGTGCTGATATTTGTAAAAATTCAATTAATGAGGAGGGTGGATCCTATGAGAGTTGTTTTATTTTATTTTTTCTTTGAATTCAGGTAATAATATAAAGTCAGATTTAAATCCTTAGCAGTCAATGGAAAAAAAACAGCATTAAATATAAGTCATTGAACAGACAAAGTCCAGGAAGTGGAAAGTCAAAGTATCCTTTCATCTTCAACTTACGTTGGTGAGCAAGGAGGAAAAAGTTAAATGGAGATCCCTAGAAAGTTTGGATAAACATTCAAGAGCTTAAATTCTCATATGGAGCACATTGAATCTTCAGAGATTCCTTGTACATTTGCCCATAGGGAACCTCAAGCAGCCTTCTTTCTTGGCTAGATGCACAGTCACTGTGAGGGAGGATAAGGCCTCTAATATTAGCAAGTGCTGGGGGCAGAAAAAGGATCGGCCAGACAAACACTGAAATAACCTTGGCCTCATAAATCTGTCACATTTTCCCCTGTGCTGGTTTGTTTATATTCCTGGAGTTTAAAAGTGGTCAAATATTTTACTCTTCAGCTGTGTGGAGAAAAGGGAAATTCACTCTTTGAACAAGACCTAGATGGCAGCGTTAAGTCCTGAGCATATTTCTGTGGCCACACTGAAAAAGATTCCATGAAAATGGGGGTTGTAATGGGAGTGCTGACACAATCTGATTCCTAACTATCACTTTGCAAGCTGTGCTGTTATAATAAGAAGAAAAGGTTGTGTCTTCGGTGGAAAACTGATGGAAGTTAGCAATGCTGGGTGAAAATATGCAGCTCATTTAAAGGAGGAGAAACCGTAACAAAGTAAATGAATCACATAAAAAAGGTATAAAAAGACAGGTAGGCCAGAAATGAAAGACATATAAAATATAAGGGAAGGAGAATCCCCCCGCCACCATTCAGCAGACCCTGAGAACCTGATTGTCATCCAATTAGAGGCTGAGAGAAGGTTTGATTAATCTATCACAAGGAAAAGGGTCTGGCTTCAGTCGCTAATCGGGGAGGTGTGAAAACTGTGCGTGGGTCCCTAGAGGTTTCTTCAGCTTCTGTGTTAGCCTGATCAGGTGTTCCTGCATAGTCAGATTGCAGGACAACTGTCTCTCTTCAATTATTACAGCTAATTGTAAATAAGAGCATACAAGCCAAAGAATTTTGATCCTGCCTGCTTGATAATAACTTGAACTAAAATAAGAATTTTAGCCTCTTCAGAAATCTCTCTCTCTTTTTCCTCTCTAAAGTTAGATATTGGTACAAGTGCAGTCAGCCCAATATGTTATTCAGTTGATTGTTTTTAAAAAGGGCCCCTGAGCCAGGCTGAATAGCCTGGGTGATAAGTGTCTCCACAGTAGACTATAAGGGAAAAAGGAAAATCTTTCCCTTGAGCAGTGGATTGACTGCAAAGACATTCTAAAAAGGCTACTGCAACACAGTGCCCGCAGTAGCAGTGTGAGGTCTCAACACAGCAATCACAGATCCAGGCAGCCTCCTTTCTGTGATAAAGCGTCTCTGCACCACAGGCTCTGTGAGAGCCAGCTGTGCCCGCCCCACCTCTCTAGGTAAAACTTTTTGGATTCTGCCGCCTGAGGTACCTGCCTGAGGTGGCAGGACTTGTTATTGCAGTGTATCTCTGGGAGCGTTTGATTCAGTTTTCTGTGCATTGGCATCTAGTGTTGCTTATCACGCCCTAAGGCGTCCACATACGGATGTCAGATATGAGGCCACACCTACAGGAGACCTGTGTCTTTCTGAAGTGGCAGCTGAGGCTGGACAGGAATATCCTAGAGCATCTCAAACGACACTAAATGCCTCTGTGACGCTCAGTGCCTGTGGAAGTGAGCCCAAAGCATCTATCTGGCTCTGTCTCTACGAGAAAAGGAGGAGAGAAGATAGCAAAGCACAGCCTGCATATGTAAGAGATGAAATATCATTTGGTGGCTAGAAGGCCATCAAGCATGAGGCCTTGACAGATGCTAGGAGGTAGGATTCAGAGCACTTGAGGAACTGTCGTCTGTTAGGTGATGTGGTGATGTCTGATGATTGAACATATAAAAATCATTGTCAAATCATTTTGCATTCACAACTTCCTTTTACTCCTCTTTTGCTACAGAGGTGGTAAATAAACATACATGGAATACAAGAGAAATTCTTAGAAATCTTTCTGTAAAGACAGCATTGGTCCTATGGACCTACATTTCAGCATATTTTCAGGCCTCTTGTGGGAGGATGTAAGGCTCCAAATGCTATCTGCAGGCCAACAGCCACATTGCCATTTGGATAGGCAAGAATTCCTCGGTAACCATTATCAATGAGGGTGAATAACTCATTTTCTGTCATTTGAGATGGGTTGCCTCTGTTATTCTATTATTGCCTCTTTGGTTTATATAATCATATAATTTTCTTTCCAGACTAGGATGATCACATAACTCATAAATAAGGCCCAGTTAGGTCATCTCCCACTATCTCTAATGAAATATATGTATTTAAATACATGTAATACTAGGACTGTTTTGTATGTACTTATATCTATATATGTATATATAAATATAAGCATTTGCATATACACGTGTGTATACATATGCATACATCTACATATATGCATTAGTATAGATACATATGTAAATATATAAAATCTACAAGGTAGTATATCTGGCTTTGTGCAGCTATTCATATCACTTCAAGAACATCACTTACATAATTATTGTCTTTATCATTGTCAGTAGCTGTATCAGTCAGAATTTTCAAAAAACTGAATGTAAATTTTGAAAAATTATTCTTCATAGTATGAGGCAAACAAGATGGTACATGTTCAGTCTGTGACACATTGTAGACTGTAATATGAATCAAAATGTGAGTCAAATGGTTTCCATTTTAAACTTATCTGACCATGGATTCTATGATTCTAGTCTATGATTCCATGATTGCCTCTGTGTAAATTAAAGTCAAATGGATATTCGCTGAGATATTTCTGGTAAGGCAGTTTGGCCATAGACTAAAAATATAAGATAAACTTGACATTAAAAATATGTGTGTGATTGCCACTTAAGATAAAAATGCTGTAAATAACAACTAAATCAGGAACAAACAGTGCCGAGGAAGGAATCTTAGGACTTACTGCTTCAAAAACGCAGACTCCTAGCACATAACTAAAGAAAAATCTCCATTAACATGTAGTAGCATTTATGAAAAGAGAAACATACTTCAAGAGGTATAATTATATGAGATATTTTATCTTCTTGGGTGGCTGGCCTTTGAGCTGATTTTTTTTAACATATTATGAGATATAGGCATAATTGGTCTAACTACACTATTTTTTCAGTCAAAAGCCCTGTAAAAAAGGATGCTAGTCTAATTCCTTAATTAGGCCCACATTGTGGACCAAAACTACATGGCTATGCTAGGGCATGAGGAGGAGTGATCTCTCTCCCAGTTCCCTTATCCCTCCATCTCTAAGCTGTAGATATGGGAGGAGTGCCCTGTACATTTACTTCTCCATATTCCAGAGTGTGACAATAAAGGTGGTCTAGTGATAAGGAAGTACTAGCTCCATCCCCTCCACAGTCAGGAAAAGAATCTGCTATTTGCAAAGCTCTATAAATTAGATTATATTTTCCAGCAAAGGAAGAACAGTGCAATGCTTGGAATTAGCCTGGGGTTCTAGTCTGATTCCTTTCCATCACACAATCTTCAACAAGTTATTTAGATCCAGATACTTAGAGAAACCTTACTCCTCTTTAAACTGATGGGACTTAGGTTCCAAATAGGTAATATAAGCATGAAGAGCTTAAGGTCCGTACTTTAGTCTCACTATATCTTTGTCCATAAAATGAAGATTGAAGTTTTTCCTACTTCCTTAGTTTGCTGTGAAAATAGATACAGCAGACAAAACTTTGAAATGCTCCAGGTACACTGTCATTAGAAAACTGCATTGAGTAAATTAGTTTTATAGATAAAAGGGGCTGAGTTTTGAGAAACAAACTAGCCTTTCCATTTTTTAGGTGTCCATGGAAATGCATAGGATGATTTTTGATTTACTAGTAAGACAAAAGAACATACAATGCACTCTAATCTGTACACTGCTCATTTGTCTTTTCTTGATTGAACTCTGAATGATGGATCCATCATTGGTTCTTGCTGTTAAATGTGGTGTCTCTTTTTCAAAATATCAATGATCATAATGCAGTAGAGCTCTTGGGCCTGTTGAAAATTTTACACTAACTTTGCATTATATCTAAGGTTTTATCTTAAATTGGCATCATTTTATTGCATTGATAACTGGAAGTAGTAAATCAGAAATTAGAAAGAAAGAAAACTGACACTGATTGATGTCCAAGTCTTTCTCCTGATTCGCTGATTAAACTCATCAATCTATATGCAGAAGAGATGTCCAATGCAAATGGAACCAACCAACCTTAACAAAGTGGTGTTGTCAGCATACTAAAGGGAAAAGGGAAAAGGGAGTCCTCATGGCAGACAGGAAAAATAAAACTAAACTAGAGACTTTCTGCTACAAATGATATTTATTTTAAGAGCTTGTAAATCACTATTTAAAACACATTCTAGACATGACAGTAAAACTTGTTGGCTATACCAGATTAGATTGTAGTATACAGATTGTGAAGGAAAAAAAATCAGGATACTTTGTGAGCCCACTGGGCTGTGAAAATACTGCCCTCTGAGCTATGTCTAAGCTCAGTAATCCCCTCGCTTCTTTGGAGAATAGATGTCAGCAGCTCTAGCTAAAGTATCACACTCCCCAGACATACTGTAGTTTTATCAGATTGCTCGTTTCTCCTCCACTCCTACTTAGGCAGAGGTGCTACAGTCTGATCCTTTCTTTGTAATTCTGAGATCATCAAACTGAAGCTGCAACTTAGTTTTCATTAACAGTGAAGTATTTTTATAGGGTTTTATTGTATTTACACTATTTTCATCTAGATTAGAAGAATCAGTCAAAGTTAACTGAAGGAAATGACCCAAAAGCAAAGGTGTTCACATGAGAAAATCAGCTTTTACATCCTTCTTGATAAATGGTGCAAACCGCAAGGTGCATGGAATAGACAGACTTTTGCATCTAGGCATGGCTGAACTGATGAAGGATCAAAGCAAATTAATATACAAGAATTTTATAGAAACTTAGCTGAAAATATTTGGCCAGGATCAGGTTAGCCAGTTTAAAGGAGAATAGGTGCAAAAAGAACTCCTTCACAATATTTTAATTAGAATTAGTTGGAAAAAAAAAATTCCTTGGAGAAGAACTTGATTTTTGATTTTTTTTTTTTATCTTAATGGAAGGAATGAAAGGTTTGCTGGAAATATTTTTCCTTTTTTGATTCTTATGTTCTATAGTTACTATTGCCAGCACAGTCATGTGATGTGTAATTTCTTTTCAACTGTGTGACTTCTGAGATGCCTTGACCTAATTTTCCTTATCATTTCTCAAGATTGTCAAGAATCAGGTGAAGGCTTAGATCATGCTGGATTCTGGACAAAAAAAAAAAAAAAGGAAATGAGTTTAGGATGTTTCAGTGCCTCCATATTTAGAGTAGTCATCAAAATGTCATTATGATTTATAAATCAGTGTTTCCCAAACCATCACTCAGAAGCAACATGCTACCTGCAAGACTCTGTGATGTTAATTGCAGCCACAGGAACCTAAAAAGTTAAGTGTGAGGTCACCACTCGACTTTTGGTTGACTGCAATAGTAAAGTGTAAAATTTTCTCAGGGTACTCTTTGCTCTCTGTGGTTGCTAGTGGGCAGTGATCTCTGTCAGCTGGAGAGAGGGATTCAGAACCCAGTATAAAACAAAGTCCTTGTCCCTGATGCTTTGAAATGTTACATATTGTATAAAAGTACACTACATATTGTATAAAAGTGCACTATCTTCATTATCCCCCTTTTGAATCTATGCTAACTACATTCACATAACTGATAAGAAATTTATTTCAATGAACCACAAAGAAAAAGAAATTTAGTGTTATAAATCAGTCTATCATTCCTCCTTCACCTTTATGCTCCCACCTCCAAACAATTTATTAAAATAACTGCAATGACACAGAATATTTTAATGGATCTTTTCTGTCCTGCCCTGACCGAAAATAAATACCAATAAATATCAAATGTCTGGAAAAAAATGTGTTCCTGAAGAAGAAAATAATTCTAAAAAATATGGAAATGAACACATCCCCCTCTGACTAGACTAAGATGCAATAGGTTTAATTGGATCAAAGAACATTCAGACTGTATGAAATGTCTTCTAACACAAAGCCTAAGGAAACAGCTAGAAAAAGATTATCTGGGAGCTGCGGAATCTCCATCATTAGAGGTGTTTAAGAACAGATTAGACAAGCAACTGTCAGGAATGAAATAGGTATAGTTGATTTTGCCTTAGGAGGGATGGACTAGCTGACCTCTTGAGGTCATTTTCAGCCTTGTGATTCTATGAATGAAAACATGCATCCTCTCCTAACTGCAATATAATCCGTCATCACTCAGCACCATTTCCTTTCAGTGTCATGTATTCAACCTTAACTTTGTCCTTTGTTTTCCTCTATTAAGGAAGTATGCCCTCAGATGTATTCTCTTGATATAATGTAATATTTATTAAATGCTTTCTAAAGAATTTGAAAAAGACGTATAGTCATGAGGTTCATGGAGTAATCACAAACTTTTACACATTCATATTGCATGATGGAGAAAAAGCTATAATTAATAAATAAAAATGGAATGATAGATCTGCTTGGCTTTATTTACTTCATTTCTCTTACACTATTATGTCTTCTTTATAACCTTGTTCTAATAAATCCCTGTTTAATTATGATCTGACTTATACCACTAAAAAGTCCTAGAAAGCTCTTCATAGGCCCCCAGGTTGATGCAACAAAGTTGAAGTCATTTTCTCTTTATGAACTAGTTGACCACGCATCTCCTTTATGTAGAGAGGTCATCAAAACCCATCTGTCTGAATAAAACTGAAAAGCAATTAAAAATCCTGTCCAAGATTCCTTATCAGGCAATAACCTTGTCATTAAGTTCTGATTTAATACTGGGATAACTCTATGATTTTCCTTTATTGATTTCTCTCTTCCTTCTTCCATAAGTTTTTATTGATTACCTTTTCCCAGTGAATCATTTTATTTTTGTCATTCTGTTCTCCCTGATTTTCTCCCACTCCCCTCAATACACAAACATGACTTAAATTTTCTCATCTTAAAAAGTCCATACCTCTTGCTTCTCCAGTACTGATCTAGGTATTTATTTCTTTTTTTCTTTCAGATTTTTAAAGAGATTACCACAGCATGTGTCTGGGATTCCTCTATTCTCATTCCTACTTACATCTTCATTGGATAATCTTCTTCCTCTCAGCTGAAACAATTGTCACCAAAGATTTTAAGGATTCTCAGTCAAATATCAGAATTATTACTCCATCATTGTCTTATCAGCATAATCAATCATATGCTTGAAGTCCTGTCTTCCCTGGGCTTCCATTTTGCTTGTTTTCTTGTTTCCTCTAATCCTCTCTTTCATCTGTTCTTTGGACCACTGCTTCATGCTCGCTTTCAGCTTATTATTGTGGTCCCACATTCAAATACTTTGTACATAATTTATCTGAGACACAACCTTTCTTATCCATCCACAGTTAAAATTGTTGTCAATGTTCATGTTATCCTATCCCAATTTCTGCAATATCCTTTTCTAAGGCTTTGAAAATTACCATTCTCCCCTGCCAATAACTATTGAGGATACTGTTAAAACGTGTATTTGTATAGCCCATAAATTTGACTTTGATAACCTAACTTACAAATCTATTCCTACCCTATTTATTTTCTTTAATTTACCATTAATACCATTTATTGGCCTTCAGGCCTACTACTTTTCAAACAGTATTCTGGTGATGTGCCATGATTGAAGCATAGCATATCGACTAAAAATTGTCTCATTGTTTTCTTGTTTTCCCCTTCCATATATGACCAACATCCTTATCTTTGCCTTGTAACTCCATTCAACATTTTGCCCTGGTTTTGTACAGTGCTAGTGTATCAGGAGTTTGTGTTCATGATAAGAATCTTGACATTTAACAATGCTAATTCTTTGAAATTGTACCAGAGCTACCTGGCTTTAAGAAAGATCAGAATTAGTCCCACTCCACCTGTTTACATTCATGTGGTTCAGAGGAGAGAATTGCTCAACTGTATACCAATTGCTCAACTGTACCTTTAATCTTAAGGTATGGGTAGGGAAAATACCAGTAACACATCATCTCCTAAACTGAATCAGAGAGGACAGTCAGCTACAGAAGAATGTTAAAACAGTTCCAGAAGAGAAAAGTTTCTTGCTTGGAATGCGAAGTTAATCATTACAGAAGGATTTTGAAGCATTCATCCTCAGTGTAATAATAGTCATTAATCTTGAAGAGAAAAGTATGCCCCCATCCTTTTATTCTTTTGGAGGGACTGAGAAGGGTAATAAGTGATGACAAACTACTGAAAACAGTGTGTCATATTTATAAATTCCTGCTTTAACTTTGCCCTGAAACATTTGAATAAAGAAGGAGAACAATATAAAACTTTGACATCCATTAGTTGTGGCTAAGCCAAGTTAAAAAGCATTTTTATTGGCTACTTAACAAACCTACTAAGATAGGAATGGACAGTGTCTAGTAAGTATCTGCTCACTTTGCCTGAGGGCAGCTAGCATAATTGATCAGGCTGGGCAGTCAGATGGTTTGTCTGTGTGATTCACCCTCAGACTGACCTAAGCCCTTGCCTTGTTAAACTGGCCATGACAGTGAAGGACTCAGGTTCAGCAATGTGGCCAGCCTCATACAGCTGCTTCTCAACCGTAAGGCCTGTTTCCAGGACCATACCTATCACTGAATGCAGTGAGCTTTCATACAAATGCTTCTGTGTTTATGCTGTAGAAGAAGATGCAGTAATGAAACTGTATGCTTTAAACCTAATGCCATTCTCCATCTCAGTGCCCCAGATCTCCACACAGCAGTGGGTGATACGTGCAGGTTCTTCAACTACTAAATTTGTGCGTTTACTAATCCCCTGGTATTTGCTTTAGTTCGTGATCTCTGAAGGCCAAATACACTTAGGAAGGAATCAAAGTATTTACAGTGTTGCCAACTTTTCCTTTTTAAAGGGCTGAAAAATGCAGAAATGTTTGTTCCTCTCATCTGGAGAGAAATCCCTACCCTTTCTTACAACAATACTTTAGCTGGATGATGCTGATTGCTGTTGATGACTCAAATACAAGTGTTAAATGATGCAAGAGGTGAGGCATTGCCCCTCTGCCCGCTACACTGATTTTTTTTTTTTTTTCAAATTAGTTTGTTTCTGGCTTCTTTTACATGACTTTTCAGCTTCTTCTGTTTGCCTATCCAATATGTGGTCTGGTCATATCACACACTGTTTCAGATTTATGTGTATGTATCCTTTGAATCTGCTTTTACTGCATACTTCCTCTCCACTTTAATTCCTTTAGGCTTTTCTATTATTAACATTGATATCTATGTTTCAGATTTTTTTCCCTCCAATAATCTATTGTTTCAGTCAGGCTTAGAAAAATACAAGAGAAATACATTGAAAGCCAAACACTAGAACTCATCAGAATTTGTTTTGCTCCTAAAAGTCTATTTTATCCTCCAGTCACAGTTCCACAAAAAAAGAAAGAAAATTATAATAAGAGTTAATGAAAAAATACTTGAAAATCAGCTTTAAGAAATACTTTCTTGTATGTCAATTTTAGCTGGTCAGACTTGAAGCCTAATGTTGATGTGCGTGGCTGACGTTTTAACAGTGATTCTGAGCTCTGAACTTTTGACAATGACTTAATTTTTCCTCTGCAGTTTCCTCCTCTGTATAATAAAGATGTCAGTTTCTATTATTAATTCTGCTGTAACAATGAGAAGGACAATATGACATTTCTACAGGATTTTTGAAGAAGAAATCACTGTATAAGCATAATACATATGATGCATAATATTTACCAGAGAGAAAACATCAAAGTATTTGGAACTTTCCTTTGCATTGCTGTAAATCAGGTTTCAAAATTTCTAAGTTTTCTGAAAAAGATTTAAGGAGAAAAATGCTTTGTATGAATTCATTCAGAGGTGTGTAGGATCATCTTTGCTGTTTTTGCTAGTGGTACATATGTAAATATTTCCTCTCTCCTTTAAATGATTTATATTTCCAGAAGCTTCTGAACAAAGACAAACTTTCAAAACAAGTGCATTAAAAAGTGAGACTTTGCTAATAAAGTCTAAAGAAATAAAAATCTACTTCAGAGAGATTCAGTGGGCTGTCTGCATATTCTAATGATAGCAGTGTGAATTACAGATAGCACACAAGCAATGTAGCAAGGCCACACAGCACCTTGTAATTTAGAATTTGTCAACATTTTGCAGTTCCCCATGTGAGTCACCACTTGGTTGATGTTTCCCATTTATTGTTTACACAGACTTAAGCTTTGGAATATCCATGCAAAACAGCACATTCTAGCTTTAAATCAGTCGCACATAATGAGAAATCTCAAATCATTCCAAGCAATTCATTTAATATTTTATAAGGAAAAGTTGTGCAGTTAAATTTGCAAGAAGATCGGGAAGGACAGCAACAGCAGCCACCCATATATTACCGGCTGATAAAATAGAGATAAACTGGAAAACTGTGAGATTGCATATCTGAAGTCTGCAACAGCTGTACTCTTACTAAATGGGTAGGTTTCATTCATTAAATATATGTAAGATATAAATATGTTAATCTTGTGTCTCTGTCAGTCTGCAAAGAGCATAAGAAGGGTAGAAAACATAATTAAAAAGTGTGTAGGTGTTTCTGTTAAAAGAAATTTACCAGTAGTGTGAAATCTGAATTTCGAGCTTGCCTTATTTTAATTCTGTGATGCCTCGGCCCTAAGTATCAAGAGATGGGATTTCCCTCCCTCCCCCAAGCCAGGCAAAGCCATATATTATGGTGAACACCGAGACTCCCAAGGTACTGGTCAAAATGTCAGTTGAGTAGAAATAGGCAGAATGTCAAGAATTTCCATTCCTATCTTTACCCAACATAATCCGACTTCTCTTCCTTTTTCCCTCTGAAATTGTGCAATCTCCAGTGACACTGTAACACTGTTCCACAATCCGTTGCTAAAGAGCAGTGCATTCCCTTCTTACAGTAGCAGAGCATTAATCAGGAAATTGGAGCAGCCTGTTTTTTTTCACTGAGAGATGTCATTTAAAACATTTTTTTTTGACCGTTGCTAAATATGTCCAAAGTACTCTAAAAATTTGAAAAAGAAATGAAAATCTTGAGTAAGGCTGGCCAGAGTGATCTTAGGACTTGATTGTGGATTTCACCCTGACATTGTTGATTTTAGGGAATACTACATCAAAGCATGAATGGTTAGCTGCAAGCTCATGTTTACTACTTCACACAACACACTTGTTTCCCCGAAAGCCAATTCTGATTCAAATCAATTTAATTAAGTAACAAAGCTGGTTGTCATGGTAACAACGCTACTAATTTGTCATGGCAAATACTCTGTGAGATTGGCCAGTTGCTAAGCAACAGCCAATGGGCTTGAAGACAGAAGATGACAAATTCTATCTGGTGCAGATGTTGTGATCCAGTCTTGAATTAGGCCTCTGTTCAGAGTGGATTCCCAAGAGAGCATCACCTGGATAGCTTAATAGCAACACAGGGAGTAGCATGCCACAACAAATTACATTGTTTTGCACATTTTAAAATGTGTTTGAGGGAGAAGCTAGTAAAATAAGTTAATTTGATGCTCACTATTTTCCTGTTACAGAATATACAGCGATGATTCAATCTTAGTGTATTTGGCTTTGCATATGCAAATTTATATCTCAGAAATACTTTTATCCATCTTTGTACGTATGATACATAAAATTTAGGCATGCAAGCACCAAACAAGCAGATGATGGCTAAATCACCTTGACAAAATCTGTTTGGAATAATGTAAATAACTCACTTCACCACAAACAATGAAGAACAATATTTTTATTTCTAGTTTATTTTTCTTTCTCTCGGGATAGCCTACAAATCCACAGTTTAAAGCTGATGTTTTTATTTGTGAGAATAATTCCATTATTTTTTCACTGAAAGTACTACAAATATTTCCTGCTGTTGGTATCTTCTTATCTGTGCCTGCATTTGATTTGCACAGCTATTATATTAGCTGTAAAGGAACATTGTTTTGTCAATGCATGACTTTCTTAAATTCATCTTACCAGACAACTTATCCTTGCCTAAATGTCTTCCAACTCAAAACACAACTTTAATTGGGAAATAATGAATGCATTCTGTTTGCTGCTATGTCCAGGCCTAATTCTAAAACATAATTGTTAGGCTTAGTCCTTTGTGTCCAAAATGAACTGAATTGGCAACTAACAATGAAGAGTATGGAAATCTGTCAGAATAAAACTAGAAGTGTTCAGAGGAATTCTGTTGGATTTACAGTTCACTGGAAAATAATTCTATCAAAACAGAAAAGCTTTGTGAAATGTGATAGATATTGCTAGGATTTCATTTGAAAATGTAAGAAAACTGTACCAATTTTGAAATGGCTGTTTTTTACATTATTTTAGACATTTCAGTTTTTCATTAAAAGTGACTTTCAATTAGAAATAATTTGTCATATTATAATCATAACAGAGTGATAAGTGCTCTAATGTAACAAAGAATGAAACACTGAAATCAAAACAAATCCTTCTAATTTTCTGAAGCAATATATCTGAATGACCCAAAATTCTCCTCTTTGCTTTACCATCATTTTTTTCTGTGCAATCACTCCCGTCACAAGAAAAAATTTAAAATTCCTAAAAATTCTTTATATATATTCCACCCTCTGTGTATTTCTAATACAGATAGTACATTAGTTTCTTACTAGATTCATTACAACTAATGGATTGCTGACTGGAAGATCCAGCCAAGAATCTTGCGTTATGCTCTACAATATTCACTTGAATATATGCAGCAGTGATTTAGTAGTTTACATAAAACGATATCTAGAAACAAAATAGTCTCTTTGGGTTTTGTTTGTTATATTGGTTTGATTGCAAATGCAGTTGTGAAACAAATGAAATAAAACCGGGATCACTCATTCTGTCGGCAGGGGAGATAAAATAAACCAAATGAATGTTCCAAACAAATTTTGATTTTATAAAATTAAACCAGATCTTTTTAATTAGTGTTTCAATGTTAACATGTACATAGTGGGAGAATCATACCCTTCATGTTTGGTTGTAAGGGGATTTTTTTCTCCTGCAGAAATTTAGACAGGGTAGTTCCCACAAATTAATAGAAAATACACGAGCAACAAAAACATGCAAGTTACTTCACCATTTCAAACCACCTGTTAGACTAGCATTTTTTTATAGTATATAAAATCCCAATACTGAAAAAAGTCAGTACTTGTCACATGTGGCAAGTACATAGGCAAATGGAGCCAAGGGTTCATGTTCAACAGGAGTACATACCCGCTTCAGAGCATGGAAATTATTTTAACACAGGGTAAAGTAATGGCCGACATGATTTTTCTTCTGATTTTTCTTCTTGCCTGAAAGCCGCTCATAAATTCTTTGTTCTGTCAGGAGAAAGGAGAAAAGAAAACAAATGAAAAAATCTTTGAAATATCACATACAAATGACAGCAATTCATACAGAAGTGCTCAGAAGATGCTGTCTCCATTTGCCTTTGGCCCTCAAATTGGCATTGAGGTACCCTAAGAGCACCTTTGGAGCATTCTTAGTGCTTAAATTGAGTCTCTCAGTTTGCGCTGTCAATTTTGCTTATGAAACCCATAGGCAGTCACATATTTTTAATTTCTTTTGAGGGAGCTGATAATAGTTAATGTCTTTTCAGTCTGGCATGAATTCAGAGGTTATTTGAACTCAACAGTGGAGGAAACAGTTATGACTCCAAGTGTTTCTTGCACAAGGTTTGTAGCTTTTTGGTAAGGCAGAACGTATCTTTTGAAAGGTATCCATTTTGAGTTAAACTTCCAGAGCTGGAGAAGCCATCAGATTCTTAAGTAAATTATTCCACTGGTTAATCATCCACTTCTTATTCTTTACTGCCCACAGATCTGAGGACTGATATTCTCTGTCTTATTTTCCAGATCATATGTGTTGCTAGATCATATGTATCCTGTGCAATTTCTAACTCCTTTTGAAAGATACTCCTTTTCAAAGTACGTTTCTCCTCCACAGAGAAATTGTGACTTGCAGTCTTGCCTCCTAGATATACAGATTTGCTGTTAGCAATAAACATTAAAATAAATCTGACTTATGTAAGTCCAGTTTATTGTAAGATCCAGGTTGTTCTTCATATCTATCTTTCTCATTGCTTACCGTATTGTTTTTATCTGTGTGTGTGTGTCTGTAAACTTCAACAAGACTGATTTTATGTTGTTTTCTCATTACTGGTCAGGATGTGACTTTAATCAGAACAGAAGGAAACCAATTGGAAAAACTTGGCTGGATTATTATTTTTTTGTTAGAGTTCCTTTTAAAAATTATCTGTTAGACAGGTTTTTATAAATTTACTATCTGTAGTATTTCAAATGACTTAGAGAAATCTTCGTCAATGCAATCATAAACTCCATCAAAAAGAATAACAAGTTTACCTGAAAAAGATTATTTTCCATCAAGCCGTGCAGATTGACAGTATGTATATTGCCATAATAATTTTAATTCTTTATCAGTTTCACCCCACAACACCTTGATTTACTTGCTCTATATCCATTTAACTGGCTTATAGTTTACTGAAGTCAAAGTACTCATTCTTCCTAAACAGTGGCGCAACAAAAAGACTCACATTTTTTTCACTCTTCCAAGACCCACCAGCCTGCCAATCCTTTGAATATTTTTGCAACTTATCTAGTCCTATATATTTCAGAATAATTAAGTTTAACTCATTTTTCTTAAAACTGTTTATTTTTCTTCTCCTATTGGTACTACTGGAATAAAAAATGTTTCATTATTGTTGTAAACAGCAGCCTTCTTTCTAAGAAGAGATGCAAAGTATGCACTGAAGAATTCTTCCATTTCTGCTTCATTACTGACACTATATTGTCCCTATTTGATAAATTTACCTCCAGGACAGACTTGCTGGGAGTGGAGAGAGGCTGAAAGTTTGAGGGAGGAAATTAAGAGGATTGCAGCTGTTCGTTCACTTCTTGTGGTACAGGACTGAGGCCTCTCTGCTGTGCAGTATCCTCCTCTCTCTTTTTCTCCTTTATGTTTCAACTGCCCCGGGCCAGTCCATCACCAGGAACCCCTTAGGTGTCTAAGCAATAGCAAGGCTTAATTGTCCTCTTTGCATTCACTCTTGACTTCCTTGATCTCAAGAACCACCAAATATCTGAAACTGGCCCACAGTGGAGAACAGTCTTTTATTTTATTTTTTTTCTTAATAGATCTGACACTGAACAGCATTTGTTTCAAAAGTTCAAAATCTGTTCCTATAACTAATCTTATCTTCTCTGAAGCCCCTTTTCTCTAGTGAATGGCTGTTCTAGCCTCTTTCTGACCTTCTGTCTTCACAAATTTCTCTAAAACTCACCATCTTTCCACCTTTCGTTTCAGTGAGGGTCCCTGGGAAGACTCCTGCAAATCCATCATTGAGAATGGCAATTGGGGAAACCAGCCATTTCCCAGTTCTCCAGAAGCAAACTGTTCTGCCACATTCTCTTAAAGTATATTCTCCTCCCAAGGCAAGCACTGAGCTCCCATCAACACTAACGCACACACAGAGGTGAATATTCCCATTTGTGAGGGATTGTAATTGAATCACCATTAGCTTCAGCTCCTGGCATTGTTTAGAATGAGTCGAGTCCTATTGTCTTTTGTTGCTAGAATGCAATAAACAATGGTTAAACTATTTAAAGGCAGCTTTGTTCTGTCAGACACCTGCTGTACGTTTGTTTAAAATACAGTAACTCCAAAGAGGTATAAGAACGTGGCAAAGACAAAAGGCCTGAATTAACCTTAGCTATAGAGCAGCTATCAATGCCTCTGTCAGAACCACTTCAAAATCGCCTTTTGAGGTTATCTGTGGAATAGTTCTGTTACTAATCCAAATTTACCTCTAAACTGTGTGAATGTACATTTTACCAGTGTTTGAGTGGAAGAAGCTGTAAAGAAAGCCAGAATGTTACTTCGCTTCCTATAAACTTTTTCACAGATTGCAATGGTACAAGAATGCTCCATGGACTAAGTAGTGTTTCATTGGTTTTTTTTTTTTTTCCTTTCCATTCCAGAAAACAGAGGCTTCCTGAGAAAACTTTACAGACTTACACACAAAAAAAGTACTTTTATGAAAGCTATCCATCAAATGTCAAGGATAATAATCAATTTTTTGTCACAATGAACCGATAAAAGCTTTCAGTAATAATGTCATGGGGAAAAAAATTTGTGTTGGAACTCGTAACGCTCAGCCCTGATATCAAACGAATTCATAAAAGCTCAATACCACTGTAGCCCTCGGAGGCATGACAAAACACAATTTCTCATCCACAGGATATGGAATAATTCCCTCTTTTTATTTTTTTTTTTCATGGAGAGAGAAGCAAAAGGAAAAATCTGAATTTCAAAAAAAAAAATATTACACAATCCTGCTTATGCAGGTGAACATTAGCGATCATTTTGGTCACCGATATCACAAACCGTTATGGTGATTTCTCTCACATCATGCAAATGGCTGCATAATGTCTACTCCTCTTGGAATGTAAAATCAAATCAGCATTCTAATGCTACAAGCCCGTGATGAGCTTGGAAATAAATATGCAGAAGCGCATAAAAAAAAAAAAATCAAGGCAATCAAGGAGAGCCAGCGTCCTAGCTCGGACTATAAATCTTTGTCTGTTTCAATCGTAGAGCTGGCCGAATCAGTGTAAAATTTGAGCAGGGATGTCATCAATTTCTGTTAACCTCTCTATTCTTCTTTGTGTTGGTGGTGCAGTGATGGATTGGTTTTGTCACTTGTGCTCAGTTCACAGTATGTTAACATGGAAGGGTGCAGTCAGGTTATGAAGAAGGGTTATTACTGTCCCAGCTCTGACCTGGACTTACTATCTTTTCTAGTATCACCAAACCTTACTGTCTTTGGGACTGAGAAGTAGCATCCTTGGAGCTGCCTAATACTAAAGAGAGCAGCCACAATTTTTTTCCTCCAGTTCCTTTGCTCTAGTTAATAGGCCTTTTCTTTCTTATTATTTTTAATTAATAAATTAATGTAAGAGATGTTTATTAATCCAACTACCAGTGCAGGAAGAAAAGCAATGAATTACTGGATTACATTAAGAAGACCTATGATTTGCAAACACAAAAAGTTTCATAATTTTACAGTCTCCAGATAATAAGGCACTGGTAATAAAACACAGAGGTAATAATATAAACTTACTGGCATGTAGTGAATATGTAAATGTTTCAATCACTGGACTAACAACTCTTTTCTCATGTTGTCTTGATCATGTGTTCAATAAAGGTGTTTTCACCGGGCTGCTGAATCTTGTCAGTGGATCTGGCAGGCAAGAGTGTTCTTCCTTAGTTCTTGTCTTCTGCTTCACTGCATTGTTTCAATGCACTTGCTGCAATCTGTACTGCAAAGCGCTAAGACACCTGGCCCTGCTTCAGAAACTCACATACTCAACTTTAAGCATCTTAAAGTTCTATAAATGTCAATTGAACTGCTCAAGTGCTTAAGTTAAGCATGTTACTAAATGTTTAACTGGAAGAGTGTAATAAATCCTAATCCAGAGACCACTGAAATCTTTAGGAGTCTTTATATTGACTTCAGTGGGCATTGTATCAGGCTAATAGAGCTCAACACCTTGCAGAACTGAGCCCTTAAACAGTTGGTTCATTTCACCACATAAGTGGTTGTTTCAGTGGTGGGTGAAGTGATCCCTATGTGTAGTATTTAATATAGTGTGTTTCAGCTTGTTAAGTTAGTAAAGTGCTTTGGGATCACTTGAGATGAAAGGTACAATATGAATGCAAGTTATTATTACAGTGCCATAAGTACCATTTTCTGTCAGTGAAAAATCATATTAAAATAAATGCTTTAAAGTGAAGGAAATAATAGAACATTAATCTGTGAAAATTCTGTATCTATTTATTTTTTAAAGAAGGGCCAAGTTGAATGAAACAACTCCAGCAATAGGTAGCCCAAGTTCTGCAAAAAAACTGAACAATTAAGGGTCAATGGCATTTTGTAAGTGATGCTTTTGCTCTTGACAAATTGGACCCAGTATGTAGGAGTAAATCTGGTCACAAATGTCTGCCACTTCTCAGAGCTGTGTTGGCCGCTCAAAAGCAATTAAGTGAAGTGGGTGCTCAAGTTCCATGGAATGTCCCAATTAACAATTAGCAGGACTTGTGCTCATAAGAGTTTTTGGAGATCTTACACAATACAGTACTGAGAAAGTCACATGAAGGAGACCTCAGTTTCCATATTCTTTCTATATGAGTTATTTTTAAAGTCATACAAAAAAAGAATCTGAATTAAAAATAGTAAAGAGCCAAGAAAGAAGCAATTGTTATGTCGTAACTTATGTTGCTTTTTATCACTGAGTTTAGGAATTTAGAATGCACCTTGCCAGACAGCAGGCCAGGCAGTTTGACCAAATCCAAACTGATAGCAGTTACACAAGCAATTTCTTCCATTAACATATTCCTATCTCCTGGCATTTTTAGGATATCTTGAGAAACTGAACTGCTGTATAGTAACAATGAAACCAAAAATGGCAATGCACTTCAACATAAGGTTTTTCTACTTGTCCAGTTATGCTTTTTTCCCCCCAGGTTTGGGGAAAGGGGGGAAAGTTGCCATGAATTTAAACAAAATGACAGATTCAGTGCTAATTATAGAGGCCCCAATATAGGTAGTCAAGTTATTCTGAATTTGACTTCCCTGTCTGTGATCTTTCCTTCCTATGCCATCTGTTACACTTCAGCCTCTTTGGGGGCAGAAGCTACGGTGTGGCTAGCACAATGGGGCTGGCTTACCTGAAGAATTACCTCTATGCTGCAAGATATACACAATAACTCCAGTTAGCCCTAACTCCAGTCTAGCAAGATAAAGCACGAGACAGAAACATCATTTGAAGCTGGAAGGAAGGGCTTATACTGAACTGATGTCTCTGATTTTGGTACTACCTCTGTACCTCTGTACCACCAGTGATGAAATGACATGGTGTAGACATACAGTCAGTGCTTGCATGGTAAAGTGTCAAAATACACTGACTTTGCAACAAAACAAATATAAGTAGCAGGCTCAGTGTTGAATTCTTTTTATTTCTAATCTTGTCTGATGGTTTATAGTGATTACTACCCATTGCAGACAGTTCTCATATGTCTGTGTCAACATTTTGAAACACACAAGTAACTGACCCTGAAGTCAAAGTATTTAGGTGGGAGCAACACAGGGACCTTACAATTGCTCATGCTGCCCCTCTCCCTTAGAAAGGAATCCCGTCTCCAGAACTGTGCATTTGCTGACTTTCACCAGCTTGCATGTGCCCTCACACAACTGCCTCCCTCTTACACATGTAAACAGAACAAATACATCCGTCGTGAAAAGACCTTGTGATATCTACAAAGATATGAATCCCATTAAATTAGTTATTGTACTGAAAATATTTTTGGCAGGGTGCCCATTTCCTGGTATATTTGCTTTAAAGGTCCATGTTCTCAGTTACATAATGACATACAAATTAAATGCAATTTCAAATTGTAAACCTGTATGTGCCAGTTAGTTATCAAGTTCCCCTGTTAGGCCCACAAGGCTGCCCATAGCAGCGCTGGAAAGTGCACTGCTCTGCAGAGTTTACATTAGTTAGTCCAAGAAACTTCTATTGAAGGAATAAACTCTAATGATTCTTATTTATTACTGATATTATTGCTTTGTTCAGTGGACTCAGACATGGGAATGGGGCCTGATTTAATAGGTGTTGTGCCAACAGAAAGAACTACCAGGGTTGCATGTCTTTGCCAGATTTTAAGGATAGATGGAAGAATTTTTATCATCTAGTCTAACCTACAAAGTAATGAATCCTGCTCTGCTGCATCATCTGCTGTAGGTAGGAGGTGTGACAATGGATTCCCTAAACTCCATGAAACTTTGATTATTGTAACGGGCACATTTTGTTATCAGTAAAGCTCAACCTAGATCAAGTAGCTTGATGTTCTAAGCACCTTGCTAATAAAATTTGCTAATACAATAATAAAATTTCATCCACTCATGAAAAGAGAATGCAAATTAATTAGGAGCATGGTCAAAATAATTTAGTTTAAAAAATCCTAAGAACCTTTTTGAAAACATTTCTCTATTGTTCTCCTATTTTCTTAGGTTTTGTTTCATGTCTAGCATTGTTTGAAAGAAAGTGTTAGAGTGAAATCCTTGACTTGTTGAAGAGTTATTTTGCACAAGTTAAGCTAATGAAGGTTTGTTATTTTCTAAGATCCAATCCTGAGACACCTGAAGAGGATCCAGATGATCTAGATGTCTTGATAATTTATGAGGATGTCCTTGGACTATGGGACTTTGGGTTTGGACCCACATACAGCTCAAATATGGACTAATTTCAAATATGGACAAATTAGCAAATGACCACTTTGCAAACTTCATTGACAGTTATTTAAAGCAAATCCACCAAAAGCACAGACAAAAAGGCATACACACAAATGAACGTAAACACACACGCTAACACACAAATGCAAACACAAATAGACACACAGATTCTCTAATGAGAGGAAGAAAAGTTATTTCCTAAAAATACAGAGTAACTTCAAAATATAGTTTTGTGCATGCAAAATTGAATCCTCACCCTTAAGTTTTCCTTTTTTTTTTAAAGCCATATTGATCTTGAGCCCGTACTGTAATCAAGGTGTTTGATAAGTCAGCTCCTTCAGAGATATAAGTAAAAGGCACTTTTTAGAATGTTAAACTGGAAACACTCAGGGTACAGTTATTGCTTTAGAGAAATGTCATAGATGTCCTCTAACCCTTTTTTTAAGGAATGTATTTCTTGGAGGATTTTTTCAAGGACTCAGGTCAGGAAGAATCTACCCCAAGGGTAGTTGGAGGGAAGAAAAAATAACAAGGCATGGTGGCACCTGGGGACCACAACATTGTTCACATCCTCTGTAATCATCAGTGCACTGCTCAGCTGCTTTGGTAATTTACATAATACCATCCTGACACGTTCACTTCAGCTATCCATCACCATTGGGATGGTGTTTTCTGTTTTCCTGCTTTATTTTCTTTCTCCCTGTCTTACTCTCTCTCTGCTTTTCTTTCTCTCATTGTGTCTTATGTTTATCTGGCCAAGCAAAAAAAGATTGATTTCACATTGTTTCTGCCCTCCTTGTTCAACAAATATGAATTTGGCAAATGATGAGGCACCGAGCACAGCTAATAAGCAAAAATGCACATATAGAGATTTTATTCTCTACATTTTAATGAATAGTATCTTTGGGGAAGCTGGGGAGGAGAAGAAGAGCAATAATTTAATGGGTACAGAGCTAGGGGAGAGAGTCAATTTGATAAAGCTAAATATTAAGGATATGATGGAATATATTCACACGTAATCAGGACTAAATCTGTGAGACACTAAGTTTAAAGCTTGTGCCTGTTTAGTTACATTTCTTCAAGAATGAACAAATGAAATTGTTCAGTTTTGAAATTTTCATATTGATTTCTCCTAATGTATTTTTGGTTGTCACATGACAGCTGAAAATGAAAATATCACTTTGGCCATCTGAAAATGAGACATTGGCTTGACTGGTTTATTCCTTGTAATCCTACCTACTGAGACCAGACTCCAGGCTTGTTCTCCCCGGTTTTATACCTCTAACCCCTTTGATTTTACTGGACTTATTCTTGATGTATACTTCACTGTAACTGGTATCAGGAGCAGACCTGTGTACACCGAGGGTGAAAAAGACACTTTCCCCTGACAGCAAAGGAAGACTTTAAAACATAAAAAAAGGACCATGGAAATGGGTAACCTGGATGACCCATTTCTTGTTACTTGCTTAGCCTTCTGGGGTGAATTCTTTCCACCGATAGTCCCCAATTCCCTGGCAGTGTGAGCCCCAAGTACCCTGGCTATCAGGATTTCTCACCAGCCCTGGAGGCTGAGACAACTTTCAAGCCAAAAAAAAAAAACAGGATTCTTGGGGCAGCGTAGGACAATAGGGCATTCATACTGCGCGCTTATAGTAGTGTCTCTGAAAAAGTACGCAAAATGATTCCTCTCCTCCCAAAAGTGATATTCCCTACCAAATAAGGAATTGTTTGGCAGAAAAGACCAAACCCTGCTGAAGTAAAAGAAATTTTCTGTACCTGTGAGAATGACGGTGATCAAAACCAGAGCCTCCAACACCCCCAAAGCCAGTTTCAGACACTTAGGGTTTCCAGAATCTTCCTTTCTTCAAGAAACTGGGCCTATCTGTACAACAGCATGAATAACCCTGTTTTTAAACTGTTTTCCATCATTATGGTAGATATTTAGCACTTAGTCAATCTAATTCTTTTCCTCTAAGCCTCAAACAGTTAGATTCAGAGTAGCTGTGGCAGTAGGCTTTTTAGGTGGAGAATAGCCAAGAAATCATTCCAGCAAATAACATCTGAGAAGAAGTGTCTGGTGTGTGATGAATCCAACTCATTTATATTGCTGTATCTCAGTAAGTATTCACTATGAATAATTCCTTAGCATCCTTGCTGCTTGTAGCCTCATTCCTCAAGGAAAGGGGACATATGAATTGCGTGTTTATTTCTCACGAATAACTTTTAAATCTTTCTGCCTGATTTTAACATAAAATGATAAGAAGTACAAAGGCCCCAAATACTATGCTCCTATAATTTTCATGAAATTAGTTAGCTAGACTGAGGAGAGAGTCTCTTTTAGTGCCTCCACCAAAAACAGAAGTGTCAAATCATTGTGAAGAAGTTAGAGGATCTGCAAGAGGGACAGCAAAGAATTTGGGATGATACAGACGCATATTAAGCTTCCTACATAGTCAGTAGGGAAGAAATCTAAATGTCTAGAGAAGATACAGATTTTAGATCATTGAATCTTCATGCGAATGCCTCTCATTCCTACTTAACTGTAAAAGGAGTTTAAAGCAACTTGTGTCTCTTGTGGGCTCCTCAGTTAAACAGCTAAAGTTAGGTGCGAAGAACCTAAGCATCAGTCTCCACTGTATGGCAGCTTTGGGTTCAGTCCCTATTATGCTAAGATACTGGGACATGTAGGTCAGCTGCATATTTTTGGAAGGACAGATGGGAACATACCAGAAAGGTTACCTTTAGATGAATCTCCACGATTTGTGTTCTAATACGCTGTGTTATTTCAGCAGGAATGGTCCTTAATTTGCCTGGGGATAGCGCTCTGGAAAAGTTGATCCTCTGTAAGTTTAGGGTCCTCTGCAGCCATAGTCTTTGCATAAATTTGTGGCTTGGCTGCATCAAATCCATGTTATGAATATTATTTCTAAAATCCAACACGTAATACAAAATAAACATTATTTTTAATGAGCAAGACTTTCCTTTCAGAACACTTCCCAAGAAAAATGCAAAAGTGTTTATTACAGACTATAGTTGCATTTTATATCAAGATCTCTGCTAAAGGCTCCTTATACTCCTTGATTCTTCTTTCATAAAAAGTTTATTTTGATAAAGAAATACAGGACTTACTGAAGACTCCTTAGAGATATTTCAATTAAATCTCCTCTTCTTATATATAAACTTCATGTGGCAGAAACAAATTCAAGGCCCTATCCTGCAAAAGCTGATACAATGAGACTGCTCAAGAGAGCACTCGAATGATCTCAAGTATAGGATCCACTAGAGGAATTCAGCCTTGGCAAAATCAATTTTTTCCATGTGTATTAACATTGCTTTATGCCAGGGCTGATTTTTTTTTTTTTTATTTGAGAGGAAGAAGGACTTCTTTTTGACGCAAAAAGTATGTCACCCAAACCACCCTGTATATTAAAAGCCAGCCTTTGACTAGGCAGACCAAATACATAGGGTATTTAAGCACCACAGGCAGACTGGAAAAATGCAAGAACATGGAAAGACTCTTTTGGGGCCTCATAGAAAGACTGTGAATATCAATAATCTCTGGGGGTCTTGACTCAAGATCCTGCAGCAGCTGGTCAGAATACCTTGAGCTACCTACAGACAGTGTAATCCTTTAACTTTTGCAATCTTCGATATTCTGTTGTTATCTGATGTGTTACAGCATTTTTTTTTGATATAGAAGACAAAGATGGTATAATGAGATATGATTAATGATCATAGTTTTGATATTCTGATCTGTTCATGATAGTAGCTAAAGTTACAGGGTTATAGCTAAACCTTTAGCAAACTACCGCTATTCACTTGCTTTTATTCTTGTTACAGTTTACTGCTCCATGTGAGACTCATCCATATCTTTACAAGAAGCTAAAAATCTTTCAGTCTGCTAAGATGACTATTTTAAACTAGCCCTACTATATATATGTTTTGTGTAAGTGATACTAATTATGAAAAAACTAGCTATGAGACATGATAGCGAGGTGCTCTTATTTTGGCTTCCCCAACACTGGGCTTCAGCTCACTGTTTCAGGAGCCGTTAATGTGGCTGTCATAGTTCCTTCTGGAATAGCTTCCGAGGGGCTCAGTTCAGGCAGCAATTATGGTGGTGCAGAGGGTACTGCCAGCACAGTTAAAGGAGACCACCTGAGCTCTGGAGCTCTAAATCTCCAGTCACTTGACATTAGTGAACAACATCAACTCTGTTTCCATTTTCCACAAGAAGAAAAAAAAAAGAAACTTTTTGTAATTTTCCTTTTTTTTTTTAACCTGGGAGAGAGGCATGCTGGCAACTGATACCAATGTGACCTTTGTCTGACTGACAGAAGGTTCATCACTGAGCACTATACCTGTCACCTCAGTAATGTACGTAGTCTCAGCTGCCCAGTGATTGCACAGTGAAAATTCCCATCCCTGACCTGTAAGTTGTAACCTTTGGGTACATTGCATGAAATGCAGATTCACTGGTGAGCTATGCAGATGTTGACAAGGTAGGGAAAATGAATAGGAAAAAAGATGAGTGTTTTCCAATCTCCGTTCAACAATGGCCTCTGACCAAGGTTCATTTAGCAAAAATCTGCACAGACACCATAAAGAGATATAGATGTCCTTTTTTTCCAGAAGATGGTCTGCAAAGAATACAGTACTAAGATGAATCTATTCTGGGTCTGGATACAAAAGGTTTCAGAACCCCTTTTGTGTCTTATAAATTATTATATGATAGCTAAAATTATGTGAAAATGTCTTTATTTTCTAGATGGTTTCACATTCCAAATAAATTACTTACTTACTCTCTTAACATTCATGGTCTAATTGTGTATAGAATATATTATTTTTTAATAAATTTACAAAGCCTGGGAAAATCCACATGGGATTTATATCCATGGAGGAGTTCTCATCAAACAACTAATATTGTACTTTTGTCAGCTGAAAGTTGGAAAGGTTCCTACCTATTATCACTTGATTAAAGCACACAGATACTGAATTCCCAAAGAAATTCGGAAATCACATGAGCATTTGGTACTATTTCATACTGTGTTGACAAGGATACAGGTAATGAAGCCAATGAACTACAGATTTACTGGGACTGGATGCCCATATATTAAAAACAAACAACAAACAAAAAAAATCAAAGCTCAACTCTGGATATGTCTTATATTATAAAGTTACTTTATTTGGCCTGGAGTTTATGACACAAATTGAATTAAGGCACACATACTTACAGTCCATTTTTGTCTTTTGGAGGAGCACCTTTCTAACTTTCTACTGTGATAAAGAAAAACATTAGATCCTGTCAGGACCAGAAGGAGGGAAATCATTTTTATTGAAATAACAAAATGATAGTGTCAAATACTGAGTCCAAGAGATAAAATATTGCATCTAATAAACATGTTACATATGGGATTAGACATGAGCCCCTAGAATTACAGAACAACAGGAGTTATAGGAAAACAATAAAGTTAGTATTGAAAAATAATGACTAGAGCTGCTATCATGGTTAAGAAAAAAAATCTGCATTTTTTATTAAAGGAACTTAATCAGGAGGAAACCACATGCTGTTCTGGAGTGCTGGAGTTTCTGTTTTAGGCCTAAGTCTGCCAGTTGTGCTCCTGCCTATCATCTCATCAACCTAAATACAATTATTTCTGTGAGTGACTGGATCACTTAGTGAGATCATGATCTTAACTGACGATATACAGTATTTGAAGGCAAAAAGTAGGTAACTATTCAGCTCTCCTGAATAGTCAACATTTATGTTTTTGA
Source organism: Apteryx mantelli (assembly GCF_036417845.1). Taxonomy (NCBI): domain Eukaryota; kingdom Metazoa; phylum Chordata; class Aves; order Apterygiformes; family Apterygidae; genus Apteryx; species Apteryx mantelli. Next base: position 75,433,179 of record NC_089981.1, on the reverse strand, counting down.
AAATATCTCCCCCTCACTGTCCATTCACAGGAGGGTAGCCAATATGTTGCCTGGGACTAAAAGCATGCTAGAAATATATATACACTTCACTACAATTTGATGTGGCCAGCATTGCTTAATTAAGCAAATAAACAAGCACTCATGTCTGCTCCTCCCTCTTGCATCTTTCCTTATCACCTTGTAATTTTCTTATCCCTGGCAACATGGGGTGAAGCAGCAACATATAAACATCCACCCCTTCTTTAGTCAGTCCAGCATTGGGGTGGTTGTTTGTATGACTGTTTTAAAATTATGTGTGTATGGAGGATACCTTGAAATGTTACTTGAAATGAAACTTCCTTTCAGTTCAAAAGAGTCCTTCCACCACAGATTGAAAGAATACTTGTTTTATTTTTCCAAGAAGTTACTGCTGTAATTCCAGCAACTTTTACTTTAGAGGAATGATGAACTTTTGGATGCTGAACTGGAACCAGATACCTGATTCCTAGCTCCACTCCGATTTTCTGATGACCTTAAGGAAAATATGTGGTTTTCCCAATGAGAGAGGAAAAAAAAGAGTTTTCTGAACAGCCCTTCAGTTGTCTCTCACTGACTTTGGCATTCCTATCACTTGCCTGCCTGTGCATCTTATGGTTCAGGGCTGTAGGTGGTGTCAAGTCCTTATGGGAAGGACTCGTGCAAACTTGTCTGACCAGCACTGACAGCATGGCGTCCCAAGACAGCATGACAGGATACGCGGTGTTTGCCTCAGGCTGAGTAAGCCAAGCCACCCTTGTTCCCAGTTGCCCATGCTGCAGGAAGATGTGTTGCCGGGAAAGGCAAACTCATGCTTTCTCTCCCACTGTTATCAGCACTCCCACAAAGCCGATGCCTGAGCATGGGCTTGTGTCCAAACTGTTTGGATACGAGGTGAAGTTGGACTCAAACACTGCTTTGTGCCTATGCTTAGAATATAAATAAAATATAACCTCCACACCTCAGTTCTCTACAAAATGATGATAACAATCCTTTATTTCTCCCGCCTTTTGCCTGTAATTATCTATTTAGCATTTAAAACTTTGTCTTTTCCCACATTTTCCAAAGCCTAGCACAATTTGAACCTGATCATAGACAGGATCTCTGGACACTACTCTAATGCAAATAATTTTAATGATAAGAGTAATGCCCCAAGGGTGTTACAAAGCTATCCTAATATCCAAACCTGATTGTAATTTTATTTAGATTTTATATTACTGACTAAGAGCATTTATCTTCTTGTCATGTGTGGACATGTAGTTAGTGCACATTGGTTATGGGTTTCCAAGATAATGTAATGCAAACAAATCATATATCGTCTGAGAATGAGTCAGACCCACATTTCAACTTGATTTGATTTACCATCACCTGTGTTGCAATGACTATTACTCTGTTGAAATAATAAAAGAAAGAGAATAAGGGTTTTTAAGGCCAGTGTGGGAAAGTACCTGTTATATAAGCATCTTTAAAATACAGGAGGAATAAAAAAAAAATGGCTAGAAGAATTAGAGCAGTAGGAATTAAATACATGATGCATCCTCTGAAAATGGACTATATCTTGCCTTGGCACCAAGATGGATTCAGCTAATAAATCTGGTCTGTCGCTAACTTTATTCTTGTCCATACTCAAGACTGACTCAGATGGGGCAGAAACAAAAGGAATTCCAGTCTATGCAGATCTTATACTGGCTTCAGATTAGTGTACACTGTAGGGCAGCACAGGAGAAACTGCAAATTCAGATCTTGATCTGTTTCTCAGCAGTTGCCACTGAAGGCTAAACTGAAAAGAACGATCCAGATCCTCCTGACTAGTGGAGGGACTGACATGCTAATCTGTCTCAGGTGGTCTGGTTTTGATCCAGGCTGCAACATTAGCAAAGTTTTGTAACGTTCCATATAGAGGCATTTTGTGAGCATATATGAGGAAAGAGTGTATTAGATGGCTTTCTAGGATGGATAATCAATGTCTGTTTTCCTAAATCACTGCTTTGGCAAAAACTCTCCTTTCATCCCCACACAAGACCCAACCCTGCTATCACTCCCTTTTGTGCACCAGTATGTGTTTTGCCTACTGGATTTGGAACCGAAAGGTGTCTACTGGCATTCTATTTTGCTGGGTGTTTCTGCTGTGGATACACTCTGAACTACTGGAATACCTGCTGCTCTTGAGCACAGATAACAAGGTAATGTAAGAAAAGATTTCAAAAGAGACACACAGACATGTTGTCTCATACCTTTTCTGCTGCTCATTATTTAAAGTCTGAGAGAGAGATGTGGGGGAAAAAAGAGCTCTTCACAGGTCCCATGGGGCTGCAAAGACATCAGCTCGTGAATATTTCACAAGTGTATCTCTGTCCTGTAACATTGCTATACAGTTATCTGCAGTTCAAAGGTAAGGACAACAAGGAATACTGTATATTTCATTATTGTGCCAAGCATGAAAGCTTAATTTTTGCATTTATAAAATCTTTTTTTTTTCTTTTGAGCGATTAACATTTCAGTGACAATGAAATACATTTAAAACCTAAATATAAAATCAATTTATGCTCTCAGTATGCTGCATTTTCTCCACATCTAGAGAATCTCTAACCTGTCAGCTACACTGAAAAGTCGAAGACTTTGTTTATTTTAAACTGCCTCTAAATGGCAAATGGTAATCTTCCTTCCTCTTGTTCTATTTTACAGTCCCAGGTTCAACATATCTGAATTGATTGTGCTTGCCATAACATTAGCTATTGAAACAAGTTTCAGATATGCAGCCCTGTTGCAACCTATTCTACAGTCATATCTTTGAAATGTTTTTTAATGGGATGGTCCAAGACTTATTCAGGACATGTTTGCTGTGGTGACTATGACTGCGTAATCTCCAAATTTTGGGAAGCCTTGCTTCTTTCTGTTGACAAGAGTGTTTCTTCCATCTCTTTCTCCTTAGAATTCCCTTCCTTTCTCCTTCTGCCCCTTTGCACATCCCAGAAGGATTTGCCTTCCTCCCTTCGGCTGACAGTGACCTCATTGAACTGGTTCTGATATAGTGAAAAAATCATAAGAAATGGGGCTTTCAGTACTTGCCCTCATAAAAGAGAAAGGAAAGCAGGAGGAACCCTAAGTGCAATAATGACCAAAATGAAAAATACAGATTGCTCTTTCCCATCTTGACTAGCAAACAAAGCAAAACTGCATCAGCATGCATTGGATTGCTTTGTAAGATAGATGTTGTTAAAGAGCCTTGTGTTTTCAGTTAGCTGATTCTGTAATAAAAATTGTTGGTACTGGCAGCATTGCATCATTGTTTTTAGCAAGAAAAAGCAATTTGGCCTATTGTTTCCAGAAACAGTTTTCTCTTATAAAAGCAATATAGTTGTTTAACCTAAATATAAACACACATGATGTTAATAACTTTATATACCATGATGTTAATAACTTTATATACATTACAGACTGTTACATGGTCTTTAACAACTGTTGGTGCTAACAGATAAATCCTGCACAGCTGGTTTTACTCATTTATTACCAAATTTGAAAGGCACTATGGCTGATTTTGGCTTTGTGTAATAGTACATGGTGCCTTCTCCACACACCAGTCTCATCTTTGGGATGTGGAAACTTATTTCTATAGAACTAAATGCACTGTTGCTGCTACTACCTTCCTCCAGTCTGATTGCCTGCAGATCAGTAATTTCTGGGGTACACAGCGAGTGTTTTGAGGAGTGAAATAAACTGTAAAACAAAAAGGGACTCTTTCTCATCTGGGATCTGGAAGTGATGGACTGAGTAAAGTTGCTTCATTGTTCTGCCATAATTTCTCATCTGTCGAACAGTGATGTTAATTTTTTCTCAGTTGCAAGGAAGACTGATAATGAATTTGTTAATGCTAAAGCCATACAGTTTACCATGCTAGTTGTCAGCTGGAGGTCAGTATCCTCCGGATCAGCAGATTATTTGGATGGTTGTCTCCTGACTTTTTTTTTTTTTTAAATAATGATTACTCATGCACAAGCACCTCAGATTTTCTTCTCATAAAGCAGCAGGATGGTAATGCCCTGATGACCCTGTATCACACCCACAGCGTTACTCCAAATGTGACTAAACAAGCTGTAGGAAATCTTCCTCCTTAGCATCCCTGCATTCCTCCCATCTGCCCTGTACCCTGCTGCACGGTCAGCACGGACCACGCAGACATTGGCTATATCTGGGGAAGTGAGGTGAAAAACGCTTTAGCAGGCTGAGTGAAATAAGCTCTGGAAAAGCTGTGTTGCCTATGAAGAGGAAAGCGTTCTCTGTGCACACTGCAGATTTATTCATTCTGTTGGCTGCAAGCAAGCTGGAGCTTATAAACAGTAATAGAGGGGGCTGTACAAATTCTAGAGCCCTGGGACGGAAAAGGGAAACCCTATTAGGGTTAAAGCATAGGTACAGACTTATATAAGTGCTGTGGCAACCTGCTTTTGGACCATGAAGCTAGCATTAGCATCGCAGTTTTCCTTGAAACCTGACCAGAAGGAAACAAAACAAAGCATCATCCTGTACTTTGCCCAGTCAATATGTTGAGCTGTTTCTTGTGTCCGAGTGTGGAGGCAGTTCCAACACGCATCTGCATGGATCATCACTCACTGGCCACGCTGGGACACCCAACAGCCGCCTCCCCTTTCGGAGGTTCACTCTGGCTGATAGGACAATGTCAAAAGGCACTTCTGATGTCACCTCAGTGTTTTCGATAGAAAATGGAGCCCCTGAGATGAAAGGGGATCTGGCCACACCTGCACCTGCCCAGCACTACCATGCTGAATGGTGGTTGGAGTCATGTAATTAATGAGACCATGGAAGATGAGCCGTGGTTTGATCAAAGTGTTCCCAATGCATCTCATAGCTTTAGTACAAATTTACTGGAGGCTGTTAATCATTGTAATAGAATATCATGGGACCTGAATACTGTTACTTACAGAGGTGAGTGAGTGCTCATGTGATTAGACCTCCAAGAATAAGAGCACATTGTTCTAGTAAAAGTGGAAGGATTCAGTATTAAATCACTTCAAAGTACACTCATAAGCATCAGACACACAGTTCAATCTCCTCCTCCTTCTTCTCCCAGCCAACTTTTCCTCAGGTCACTTTCACGTGTGTTTTAACAGCAAATCATAAAATGATGTGAATGTATCAAACACACCAAAACTTCAGCTCACTTTCTTTATTATAAAGATAAATGTTAAATAGATAGATAAATTATATAAAGATGACTGGATTTTCCTTGTGATTTCCACTTAGCATTAGTAAGGCTAAAATTAGCGAATAAAAGAACAGTTCCCATAAGTATAACTAAAATAGGCTTACTGCCTCCTGGTTTAAATCAGGAAAACGTGCTCCTGAGTAGAGACAAATACCTTGCAGCTTCTTTAAAATACCTCATTTACATATGACATAACAGCAAGGCATGGTAGGAGTTAAAATGACATTAATTTTATAGAAGAGAGATAGGAGTTGACTGTTTAATAGTTTCTGTTTAATGCTAGGCCACACAGACAAATGCTTCTGTGAATTATCTAGAGAGCTGTTAGGGAAGGAAAGATATTAATTGGTCTGATGCAAACCGGGAGGGACACATAAGAAAGGGAAAATGAAGGGGAATATAGAAAACCGCAGTTGTAACTATCTGGTTGATCTGAGCATTATTTTGGACTACTCATCATTGCAAAATCTTACTTCATTGGTTGAAACATGTTTGGGCATGCTATTGATTTTTGGGAAAAAGGATCATTAGTCTTTTATTATAAACTCTTGATTTATACTACTCTCGGTTCATTGGTTCCTGGGGGAGAAAGTTCAATTGATTGGTTGAGCTCTAGGTTTTGGCTGGTTTTATTTTTTTCTCTCACTCTTCTTTTTAGCTCTTTCTTTTCTTTTTTCTTTTTCTTTTTCTTTTTGTGTCTTGTTTGTCTGATGTGATCAATGCAGGGATTTTGAGAACTCCTATTCAAAAGTATCTCAGTGTTATCTAGCTTTTATTCTTATAATTTAAAGAAAAAATATGTTTTTATCTGCAGTCAGTACTTTATTTGAGAAGCTGAGTCTCTGTCTCAAGCACGATTATAATTGGCCAAATCCTAACCACTATTAAGAAGTAACTCCACGTTTACAACAGTGCTAATGCTCTAGTGGAAATACTTCCAATGACCTTACTGAGGACAGGATTTGACACAATGTCAGAGATTTAGGTGTGAAGATACCCGCAAGTTCATACAACTTATATCCCACCATTAGACAATTGTTTCTAAAAGTAAATTTCCCAATGTTTTACACAAAACAATTTTAAACATGGCACAAATGCCAAGGGACTTACCTTTGTTGTTAGCATATTTTTCACCCTCAACATAAATTTTTCCTCTCTGATGCTTAAGAACTTATTTCATACTGAGATTCACTGTTGTAATGTGGAGGAAAAGTTCATCCCCCCATTGTGAACTCTCATTACTGTGCATTTCATAAAAAAGGGGTGAATTTCTATTGCTGCTTATTAAAGCACAGGCCTTTGCATAAAGATGGCCAAAAGTATGATGCAAATGTCATAAGGCTTAGTAACTGCTCAGTGTGCTATGTTGTGCTCCATTCAGGGATCACAAAGAACAGTGGCTACAAACACGTGATAACTGAAAACTGACAGAAATTCAGCTGTTGAGTTGCGATGGAGTAAAGATGATTGTTCATGCATGAGTTTAGCAAAATACCTTGCAAAAAGGACCAGAGCAACTGTCCTTTGGACTGTAGGACTATGCATCTTTTAAGGCACAGGCTATTCCTGGAATTTTATTCCTCTTTTAGTTCGCATTCTTAATCTAGAGGAGCTGTGGAGAGAAGGGGGCAGAAACATGTCTTGCCAACAATACCATAAACAAATCATGCAGAATAATTCTGTAGGCTCTTCTTAGATGCATCACCCTGCTTCCTTTGATTCTGATAGTCCCATTAGTAATGTTGCCATTGTTGTGTGATTTATTTAGGGCCTTTGTTTTTGCAATTGAGCTGTACAGTATGTGGCTTGCTATGATCTGTACTAAGGGATACGGTTGAGTACATCTGAATAGTGTAACCGTATGGAATGTGGAGGCAATGTGTTATAACTTACGTATCTTCTTTTCTGGAGAATTATATTACAACTTGATTTAATTTTTACCTGATGTTTCACCTATTAAAATGAGACATTTAAGAAGGGGGGGGGAAATTTGCAGCTGCTTGCTTCTCAGAAAAGATCAACTGTTTCTGTAATTAACATGGAAGATAACAATTTAAAATAATGAAACACACATAATATGTTTGAAGAAAGCAGCTTGTTGCTATAATTAGAACTAGAATCAAATTGTTCTGATGGCAAACACCATTTATTGAACTCCATGAATGGAGCAGCTTCAGCAAGCAAATAACACAAGAGGGAAAATATCAGAAACAAGTACATGACATGGAAAAATGAGGCTGACAGGAAAATCCTTAAGTTGAGCTTCCTGAGGCTCGCTCTCCAAGAAGAAGAATAAAACACTCAGAGCAGGGAGCTTATAAACTGAGGGAGGCCAGTGTTTATGGCATAGAACATGGACCTGTGATCAAGTCCTGACAAAGTCACAGATTTCATGCAGTGATATAAGGACAATAGACTTGTCAGTATATTGTATTATGTCCTTTCCACTGCAGTACCGATATACAAGGTGAAAATTCATCTCCCATTCCTCTGAGTCTTTTGCTATTGTTTCAGTCTGCCCTGTAGAGTTAAGACAACTGGTCTGCCCTCCCAGTGATTTCTCTTGTGTGCCTTTACTAACATTGGCTCTCTACTGTGAGAAAGCCTCATGTGAGAATCTCTGTGTTGGCCCAAACTTGGCCTTCTGCTTCTGGTGGATTTGAGCTGTTGATTGGTGATTTCTCAAATCTTTATTCTGATGATGAAGTCTGAAAACGTTGTCTACAGGACCTTGGGGTCTCAGTCGGGTTTGTTCTTCCCTGGGCTTTACATTCTATGCTATGTTGTACTGCAGAAGACACAAGAGAGAGAAGTGTGTCTCCTCCTCTATCATTCCAATATGCAAAATATTTGCTTATTCTGAAAATGAAGCTGTGTTTCACTGGTCAAGAAATATGTGAGCATAGGGGTAGAATAAAGTTTGAGATTCTGTCCCTGACTGAGCTATGTCACTAGCTGAGGAATTACCAGACTAAAATGAAGTGTTTAACCACTGCTGGGGAGCAAATCAAGGCACAAAACAAAACAAAAAAATATTTTGATACTGTTCCCTTGGTTCAGTTTCTGCTAATTAAGAGTGAAACTCTTGTCTGAGATTGATAATGGAGCTGTCAGTATTTTAGGCTATGTATTGTGGAGCATATCCAACCATATTGCTATTGGGAGGCTGGGCAGCTTCTCCCTCCTGTCATGCTGTGGAACGCTTACACGCTGGGCAGTGCAAGCAGGGTGGAGAGACCCCATCCCTTAGCCCTCTGCCTCCTCCTCCTCCAAATAAAACTACGAGGGAAGAGCCAGGGAAAATGTGCTGCATTTGCCTTACATTGTGCTGGTGGCTTAACTGAGATGAATCACTTCATTGTAAATTTGGAGTAGCAAAAGGATTTTACTGATTAATTTCTTCATAATTTAAAAAATAGTTTTTAGCATCATGTCTGCTTTGGGCTGGAACATTGCAACCAATATACAGTGTTCATTACTGGTAAGCATTTGCTTTATTAACAAGAGCATATCTGCATTAGTACTACAGAAGAGAAATAACTGCCATTAGTTAGAGCAGATTACTTTTTTTAATGTAGTTGCTTGTTTTAACTACATTTTCCACATACAGCTTAGACTCTTCAATACTCTTTTATATTTGTAAAAGGTTTAGAACATATCATTTTTTTAATGAAATTGTTGTGTGTTGTTACAGTTTTGCTGTAAGTTTCAATCTGTCCTTGGGCACGTCAGCATCTGATATAAGGGGATCCTGTTCGAAAGGAGACAGCACCATTCCTAGACCTCCATCTTGCTGGCTGTCATTATCACTGAATCTGAAACACACAAGTGAAGATTTAAAACCCAGGATCAGTGAGCAAAAGCAAGGTGCTTAAACCATAGTGCAGAGCAAGTGTATTGCAATGCTCAGGAAAACAAACCAAATAGGTAGAAACTTCATCTCTGAAATAGCTCCCCAGCTTCCTGGAGTGCAGAACAGCTACATGATAACATCTGAGCATATGATAAACTTATCAAACTTCCCCTGTTTGTCTTTTTCCAGTAACCTATTTTTTATTGATGTAAAGTGGTATCAGTAGCTGAATTCCTCCTACTCCATCCAGATATGTACTCACTAAATGGCCCTTGTCATCATGGTATGTGAATGCCTCACACACGTTAATGGATTGTATCCATAAGCTCTCCAGTGAGGGCAGCAAAATATTAGCCCCATTTCTACAGATGGAAAAAAAGGTAGAAGTGATACTCTTGTCTAGTCTGTGAAAACATCTCAAAGGAATAACAGAAACTTCTGAATTAGACTTCACACCCGGACAGGAACTCAGAAGGGAGTGTTGTCACAACCATCTCTTTAAGGGATAAATAGCCCTCATTGTACATAGGGTAGAAATGACTTTCCTGAGCTTATACTGGAAATCTGTGACTGAAGACAGAATTGAACCAAGGTCCCTTGAGTACCACTACAGTACTGTATTCAGTGAGGTTATCTTTCCATTATAATTTCTCTGTAACAGTTATTTAGTTAATAACATGGAGAATTTTCTGTTGTTTTTATTTTTAAATGCATTTCATGCTCCAGGTTCACTGTAGTTCAAGAAAGTCTAACATACATTTTTAAAGCCAGACAATATATAATGATCCTGGAGACAATATTGTTGTCCATGATGTATGAAGCAGAAAAAACAGAGTTTGATTTTCATAAGCTCTAATGACCCTCCTGGGCAGTTGGAAATGTACATTGTTTGAGATAATCAGACAAACTGATTCCATTATAAAAAGATGTATTGTTTCCATTTTATGTTTTCACAAGCATTTTGCCTAATTATTGCTGACATTTCCAACCATATTGTGAAGTTTTTCAGGAGGAAAAGGAGTTTATCTCCATTAAAACTGGAAACAAACTGATGCTAACTGTTTTTATAAACTGAAAACACTAAAATAAAATGAAATGCATTAGAGCAATTAGGAAGAATTATAGCAAAGTCTGTCTCACCTATATTTTCCTTGTGAAAATAAGATACACCAAAGATTACTATTTTACAGTATGAATCTGTTGTTCTAGAAAAGCCCCCTGAATGTTTTGCATTAAGTTATCTACCACAGGAAATCTGTTATTGTTTAACCCTTTCATATTCCTAGGTATTGAAATATGTTCAAATGTTGAAATACGAATACAGAGAAATAATACACAATCATTTTGAATTCAGTTATTCTTCATGCTCCTAGTTATTTTTTATAGATGTAGATGTACCTATGTAAACTTCTTCTTGGGCTAAAGTACTGTGCAACATTTCTCTACAGTGTGCTTTGTTTAGTTGCAGTGGTTTGAACCCAGTGGTGCAAGATTTTCCAAGTTGTATGCAATGATACTTTTCTGAAGTGAAAGATGATTCAGTAGTTGTTACTGGTTAATCAGCATATCACTGGCTAATCCTATCGTGCTTGTAAGTCATGTTGAGAGCTTGATCACAGTGATATTATGGTAGGGAAAGCACTGTTACTCATTTGTATTACTTGGAAGCAAATTCAGTCTTAACCAAAACAAGACACCAAAATTTTTTTGTTTCCTGTAGAAGGTTGTATGTCTAATACCTGGTTAAACCAAGGATGGTTCTGCAGATCCTACTTTATTCTAAATAATTTTGGATATAGAAAATTTCAGGAATCAAAACAGGGTCATTTTCCAGGCTTAGCTGCAGCAATGACCAGGTGAGGGAAAGCCTGTGGGATATCTGATATTTCCTATCACACATCCTAGAGCACACTTACATTCCTGCTGGTGCTAATGGGTGAGCCTTAGCTCTTTTACTGTACCAGTCTCCTCTGTCAGTTGCAGAAATAGGCTGCTCACTAAAAAAGGGACGTTCTGGCTGCAAAAATAAACAAATAAGTAAATCCTCCACAGTAACCACAGGCTAGACTTAAACAAATGCTCAGGAGTTGTGTTAATTGCAAAAGCTGACCACTTCTGAAGTTGTCCTCAGATATCAAATTATGTCCTCAGACATTTCTGGTTGTTTGCATCGCCTGGTCCCTGATCTTCTCTGGAGATCAGATCTGTTTATCAATGCATATTTTTCTCATAACAAATTTTCCTAGATTTTCTACTGGTTTTCTAGAACTAAATTTGTTAACAAGAGTTGATATAAGTGTAATGTACTGCCTGCTCAAATGTAACAGCTGCCATTCTGACTAGAGTAAATCAGCTGAAATACCTATTGAAACTAATTACTAGTCTTGATGTTAACTATTACAATGCTCATCTCCCTCAAAGAGGCTCGCAGAGCTCATTTATCCTAATTTTTTTGTAGCTCATGTAGTCAAATGCAGTTGTGGGAAAAGGACATAATCTGAGTGTCTTGATATACCATATACCTTTAAATCTTGCGAAATTTCTATATAACTGGGTTACACAGGACACGCCAGACTGGGAGCTAACACAATTAAATATATGCTGTTAACACAGTCTTGTTTAAAAGTAGGGGGTTTTTTTTAATCAAAATGTGTTTTTTCTTTTCAAAGTAAAAAACTGGCTGTGGTTTATTTTTCCACCAGGCCAAATTGAAACAAGGTAGTATAATTTTAATTAGGATTATTAATCTTAGCATTTACTCAATGTATTTCAGAGACTTTTGACAACTCTATTTTGAGGTCCTGGACAGTCTGTCAGGTTCCTCTGTGGGGGGCTGTAAAGGATAATTCCTCTGTAAGTCCAGGCTGTAGAGTAACTGTGGCTGATACATTACTGGAGCATTTAAAGTTGAAATGTTCTCATTTGATAAGATCCCAAAGATTTCTTTTTACCATTTCTGAATTGGAATTGAGGAAAAATTTCCGTTTGACAAAATGTTTGTCATTTTGATTTTTTTCTCGATTTAGTACCAAAGCAAATTTAAAAATACTGACATCATTTGGGATGGATATTCAATTTTTTGATCAGCTGAGTAGTGAAAAACTGCAAATTGGTCCTGATTGCTGAGAGTGTTATTGATTTTTTTTTCTGTATCCTTCCTGAATTATATTAAAAAAACCCACCAAGAGTTAGGAAAGAAAAGTAGCAGAATGTAAAATTACAGAAGTAGAAGGCTAATATTTTGTTCCATGTTTTTGTTTTCTGCCTCAGGAAATGTACTGTGTATGAAGCATAGTTTAAAAAAAAAAGATTGTTTCTTTGAAGACAGCAGACAACACAATTTTAGTAAATATAATATTTATAGGACCTTGCAATTAATTTACAAAAATTTTACATCAAAAATGCGTGCTGATGATTTTAGTCTTTAGGGACGACAATTGTCTCCTCAGTCATGTTTTCATACACTAAAGGCAATTATTGTTGCTTCTAGCTGTAATAAAAAAATAACCGAAACAGATAGAAGTGTCTTGGTAGAAACTGAGCTGAAACTCCCACTGTGGAAATAATCAGAAAATTAAAAGCTCTGCAATCTTGCAAATAACATTGCAACTTAATATTATTGGAACATAACATTATTATCTCTTTTTATAGGGAAAACAAACATAAATATGTTTTCAAACAACACTGATGTTATGGTTTCACTTTATTGGCTAAGAGAAAAGAAAAAAATTGGGGGAAAAAAATAACTTTTTGGAGTTGCATATCAAATGACCAACTGGGAATTTGTGGAAAATGATCAACAGTGGCAGGATTATATTTCTGTCACTGTTGGGTCAGCATCTTCTCCACCAATATCAGTCTCCATGACACCTATGAGACATGGCACATCTGCTATCTTATGGGCTCTAAACTAAATATTATTTAAGTTTGGTTCACTTATCCTCTTATTAGCTACTGTTAGCTTCACAACTGGAACCGGACCATTGAAAACTCAAAAAAGGAAGACATCAAATCATTTCTGTGCCCCACTTTGCTTTAGTACTTTGTCTTTATTTCATGAGCAGGGGTACCTGTTTGCCCTGTTTTTCCTAACAATGATCTTGTAGGACTGATGAGCAGCTGTCTATGATTTATCCTCAAATGAAGAGAAACTTATATCACTAAAATTTTTTTTTCTTCCTTAATGACAAGTCTACTCTTAGATCTCTTTCTGCATTCATGCCCGCTGAAATACTCCACCACCCATAGCGGACAGACTCCTGATCTCATGAGTGTACCAAAGAGAGAAGTGGTACGGCACAGTGAGCTCTGGGTCGCTGCAGCCGCTCAGCATGAGTTACAGCACTTAGCACGACTCCAGGGTGCTTGGGCCACGTGCTGGGGCAGGGGTGCAGGAAGCTGATTGCAGTGGCTGACTGCATGCATGCTTTCACTTTTTGGTTCGTGATGGTTTGCTTTACTGTCGTGAAGGAAATGTGTGCCCACGTGGTTATCTTATCGCAGCTTACAGGAGTGTAATTTCTAGTGCAGGGGTGGTAATTGCGAACTTGATTGTTGATGATCATATAAGCATTTTCCAAGAATCAGAAACAGAATTGAAATTCCTCTTATGGAGGGAGGGGGGGGAGGAGGAGAGGAGGTTCACTGACTCTTTTCCCTAGAGGAACATCAACATTTTATGAAATATTTTAGGAGAAAAATGCAGTGCTTTGGCTATTTTTGTTGACTCTAACCTTGAAAAGAAGAGGGGAGTCTAATCAAAAACCAGCAGCATAAGTCTAAACCTACTGCTTCTGGAGTGGGAGGATCTGGATTTGAGATGAAGATGAGGAGGTAGGCGAAGTAAAAGGTGCAGATGGGATGCTGCTATGAGACTATGGACAGAATGAGGGGGAAAAAAAAAAAAGACCAGGTGCAAGTGGTGAATCACAAAAATATAATCCTGTCACCTTTGCCTGGACATCAACATTTTTTGAAGGCTGTCCAAATCTACTCCTACCATAAAGTCAGTTTTGGAATGGAAAGGAGTATCTTCTATTCCAGGTTTAATTTCCCAGTAACTGGCAATACCTACAGGCACTGCTATCTAATATCTGACAGCATCTAGCATCTAAATATGATAGATAAGAGCCTGGCAGACAGGCAGGGGACTCCCTCCCTCTGTTTATTCATGTGAAATTGGGAGGAGAGAAAAACCTCCACAGGATTTCTGACCCCCTCTTTCAGCTCCACCCCTGTCAAAAGCTGAAACTAATGAGCTGGAAATAGGAAATGTGCAAAATAACTGACACTTCCCTATCTGAACTGCATTCCTTAAGAGTTGTTTTTTTTATTACTAGATAAATGCTTTGACATGTGTATTTATGTGAAGTCTGAATGTGATTTAGATACCAACTACCTGCTGAGCTAGGAATATTTGCTTCCTGCTTAAACCAATATTTTTATTTAAAGGATCTTTAAGTTTTAAAATGCTCTTGGCTTCTAGCTCCATAAATGGGTAACCTTTGTATATGGAATGCATTGTGCACTCCATTTGTTATTAATATAAAGTAATATTTTCCTTTTGCTCTTCTCCATTCTTTCCTTTGTGAGTCCTTTTACCGTAGCAGACTCATGTGAAAAATGTGCATATGCATGTTTGGAAGTGGATGGAAAAGGCTGATTCTCAGAGCCACTGCTTAAGATGATGTCCACCCATTTGCGTAAAGTAGCAAAGGGTCTTTGTTACTCTTGCAACAAATTATTTGGAGAGGTAGGATATTTCCTTTGTTCTGTGTTTTTTGTATAGCACAACTGAGCTAGAAGTTGTGGATACTGCTTTGATATAAAGAATAAATGTCAATGGCAATGTACAGACAAAACCAATATAATTCAACATTTTTGTTAAAAATAGTCTCATAACTAAGTTCTGTGCTTCCATGGGTGAATTCCTTGACTTTCCACTCGTTGGTTATTCATGCTTAGCTCGGGGAAGGCTTTACTCAGGTGAAGCTTGCTTTAAAATCAGTGGAAAAATCTGAGTAAGAATATCCAGATTTGGCTCCAAATGCAAAAATTATTTATTTTTACATTGCAAAAGAAAGTACTATTTTGGGATCTTCTGATCTGGAAATGTTTGGGAAGCAGCCAGCAGTTAAAAGGCATGGTCCTAATTTGAAATTTCCAACCGAAATCAGGACACCTTTTTCAAGAAAATTCATCTTGTAAACAAAACCATCAGTATAACGCAGGCTAATCCCTTCTAGAATGAAGTCCTCTGAATGCAGATGCATACAACAGGATATTTAGGTTCCTGTCAGCAACACCACTGACACATGTGCTCTAAGGCTTTCACTTAATGTATAGAAGAGGCCAGCAATCTGCAATGCAAAGTTTTGGAGGCAATTACTCTTTCTTTTTAATTTGAGTCCACATTCAATTAAGTGGAGCTGAACTACTCACATCCTTTCAGCCAATTAGTCACAGGCTTCAGATTTTGTTTTGTTTGTGCTTCTTTCCTTCCCCCCCCTCCCCGCCCCAAAGAAATTTTCAGTTCTCGGATTCCCTAACGAACATAACCAAAACTGTCAAAACAAGTTTCCGGGTGTTGATGCTTCAGACAGCAAGCTCTAAGCACCAGATCCACAGCAAAGCAGGTGCGCTCTTTGGAAAACCCGTGGCATTTCGGGTCGGGATCCATTCCTGTGGGCGAGCATCACTGCAGCCACGGCAGTGACAGACCGTACAGCGGCAGGGAGTGGGATCTTTGTGCCGGGGACACAAAGGCATTCACAGCTGGGCTGAATCAGATTGAAAGGGAACTGTCAAGTGTTGTGCGTCCCATAATTAACCTTTTTCAGGTTTCCTTCCCATCTTTTAACCAACCCTCCTCACAGGCTATTGTGCCCTAAAGCCTATAATGATATAAAGCTGCGATGATAGAGCATTGACCTCTCCACTCTGCTAGGATCTGACCATAATATTTTGAGTAGTGGGGATCTGAACATTTGCTAATATTTTCATACCTTTGTGAGATGTAAAAAAGAAAAACCCTCTTGACTTGTTTGTTACATATTTCCACAACAATGAATGTTAAATGCTATTTATTGGGGTGGGGGTAGAATTCCAAGGTTCATTTTTAATATAATGGTTAGTCTAATAATTCCTTGAAACTGTTCCCCTGTGGTGAAATAATGAAAAGTAACTGAAAAGAGCTGCAAGTACAACTTCTGAGTGAAGCATTATTTTGAAGTATTCCTCTTCTTATGATAGCTTCAAATATTTGTATAAGAGAATTTGTTGCCCTGTCTAGAGTTATAAATTATAAACATAGCTATAGCAGTATCCCTGAATAAGACCCCTTAGGCTTTACGTACTGAGTCCACAGAAACAGCATGATATTGAGCAGGACATTAGTAAGAGATACTTATTCCAGAGCAAATATTTCACTGGTATCTGATATCTGCAGACTGATTAAAAAGATTATTTGCAAAGATATTATACAGAGGGATTAAAAAAACAGGTGGAAGGGGAGTCAATTTTAGGGTTTTTTGTTCTTAAGTTTTTTTTAAGGAAAAAAAACAATGACCTAGATGAGGTTGTAACATGCCTACGTCCTTAGGCACATACATGATTATAAGCCACTAAGCCCAATGAAACAAATCTCATACTTAAAGTTACCTCAAGGGCCGTACTGAATTGGACCTAGAAAGCTAGAACAGTTTAAAAACTCAAGGTATGCCCAGAAATAACACTATAGGAATGGTCTTTCATAGAGAACAGAGATCTAAGCTGCCAATGGGAGTTTTGCTGTTGTTTAAAATGTAATAGTTCATAATAGTTGATTAGAAAAATCAGCATTTTTCATTATAGTCATGAATTTTGCGTAATTTTTTTACTGAAACCATTACTGCAATCCTATAATAAACCCTACTAGTTTTTTAACAATTCCATTCTTTAAGTCTTTTCTGTAAGGCCAATTCAGAAAAAGAGTGCTGTAATCACATCACTTCACTTTTTAAATTTCTTCTCTGACTCCTTTTACCACTACATCAAATAAAACTACCAGCTCTTATCCCGAGCTTGAGCAAACGCTGAACTTCACACATGTGAGTAATCCGACACAAAGGACTGTTCACATCCACATGGTATTGCAAGCCCAGGGTGTCAGCTATTCATTAGCTCCTGCCCTCACGATTCCCCCAGCCTTCCTCTCAGTTCATGAATGCAGACTGTCCACCCAAAATCAGCTGGGAAAACCACTGTCCTAAAACTGAACCCCCTCCTAACACGATCCCTATATGAAACAGCCAGCTAATAATGTCTAAATAAATGGCCTGGAGGAATTCTGCAATGAAATCTTAGTTCCACTTAATTTAACAGGGTATCCACATCGCTGGCCCAAAGATTTTCCGCTTGATTTTATTGTTTAGTGTATGTGTATTTTACTACTCTTTCCCCCGCTACACAACTTTTCTTCTTCCTTTCCTTTTAATTGTTTTTACACCCACTTGTTATATCTGCATGCATTCAGCATGGCTGAAACTGACTGTATTAGTTCCTTTCATGTCTTCCTCTTTCCCTGATGGATTTAATCATAAATAGCTTTTTCAGAGAATATTTTCCCTAAGAAAGGCACATGTCTAAGGATAACTTTGTGGCTTCTGATAAAGGGACATTGCTGCAAACTGTAAAGACTTCATGAAATCAGGAGGGCTGACAGCAAAGTCCTTTGTTTTTTTGCAAATATCTAAGACCACATAACTGATATATGGCTGGCTTCACATATGGCTTGTCTTTCTTGCCAAGTCTACTGGAAGACAAGAAGACTGATCCAAGAGTTATTTTTTGCATGTGCTTGGAAGTCCTGATCGCAGATTTCTCCTACAGTAGGGGGACACTATTTTAGTATCAGTTTTATTGCACCATTCAGAGATTTAACCCTATGTGCAGTGGCTGGTTTTAAAATAAAAATAATTAAAAAGCCAACAAAAAAACAGTTAAAAACATCTATTTTACTCTTATTGTTAGAGACAAAACTTCCGTTTATTAAAAAGGGAGTGAGGTTCAGCTAAAGTCCCAGAAGGGAAGTTAAAAATAACTTTTTTTGTTTAATATAATATTCTCTTTAAACTGTGTATGTCATAGCCTTCTGTGCTTTGCCTTCCCTTTTGCCCCTGTGAGCACACCTTCTGGTTTGGTCCACTAATGAAGCACTGGGTGATGTGAAAGATCTGACAGACATTAATTCTCACTGGCAGCTCATGTTCTGAGTACAGCATACTGTTCTAAAAAGTGCTTTTCTATATTAGCTACCATGTGATAGCTGTTCGCTGCATCTCCATGTCTGCACTGCATGATAATAATTTGGGAAACAAAGCAGTTCTGTCATGTTTTTTCCTCCTCTTTTTTTGTTGTTTTCATTTTCATTTTTGTTTTACTGCACCTGCACTGCTGAGTGAGTTTTGTTAATGTAATCTTGGTAGCAATTGCTTTGAGGCTGTCATGCCAAAGTGTGAGGTGTGAGAAAGAAAAAGAAAGATCTGTGAGCCAACAAATAACACAGAACTGTAAAAAAAATCCAAACGAATAATAAGTTATTCCTTATAGTCAGACTCAAAAGCAGAGTCTGATACATTTGCATCCTTTTGTCTTGACTGCTGTATGAATATGGGACAGACTGGGAAAGACTTGATCAGTTTTCCTTGAACTGATGGAAATCTCACTGATGTGCAATGGCTCCTCAGCCATTTTTTTAAGTAATTCAAACATCCCAAATGGGTCCAGTGATCCTAAAATGCTGAGCACCCTTCCTAGGGCCAGCTTATTAGAACGGCTATCCAGACAAATGCACAAAATATCCTTTCTTGCCTTCTTTCACTGATGGAAAAGTGAGATTTGTTCTACATCATCTTCTAGTTCCCAGAAGTCACTCACTCTAGTGCACTACTCTCCTGACACTACTATCACCAGTAGTGAGCTCTAGTGGGCTGCTATGTCGCACACCTGAAGGAAATGGCACAGACGCATTGCGACTCAGACTGCTTCATAGCATTTCTTTCCTTCGCTATTGGTTGCACATTAATTCAGGAGGAGAAAGGTCTACAAAATATATGACTATTAAGTATAGTGCCTGCTTGCCCGTTTGGGGAGTGAGAGCATCAAAACCTTTTATGACCACTTCTTTCAAGGCACATGTAATTCAGGCCTGTACAGCACTGTGCCACCAACAGCGTTCCTACAGGGTGACCTAAAGACTTTGTGCGACTGGTTGAAAACGCCATAATGTCAGTGGCAGTGCTGGAAGCACAGATCCAGAATGTAAAATCTCATTCATCAAATCAAACCCAGGATAAGCACAGAAATACGAATGAAAATAGAGATTTGTTTCATTCTTTTTAATGGATAAAGATATGAAGAGCCACACATACAAGAGGAAATGAAGAGATAGTGAAGCTGACACTAACTGCTATCACATGTGAACAGGAGCAGCAGGAAATGCAGAAGACACTTAATGTCAACTGCTGTGGAAAAAAGAAAACTACAGCCACTCTAGAAGAGGAGGACATACAGCTATACTTGGCAACTGCTGTGAGAATTGCTAATATGTGTAGCTGGCTGAGACAAGAATGAACCATCTTGTTGGCACCTTTTATGTCAGGGAAGGCAACACAAGCCAATATAAAATGGATTAAGAGGACTTAAATTACAAAAAATATCCAACAACCCTACAACAAGCTTTTTTTTGAATGCACAAACAGTAATTCAGAGAAGCATTAATTGAAACTTCTCATTTAAAGGCTAGTGTCTCAGTGAAAGAAGAGTAAAGGGCGAGATTCTTGACTGTGCATCCCAGCAGACAGGAAAACCAACAGTGGTCTGTCAGACTGGACACCTGGATCTCTGCCTTCACATCCTCATCTCTGAGAAAGAGTTAATAATTTCTGTACCAGCATTTCATTGAAAACAGCTGTATTGAGAATATGTTCTGTATATTGGCTGCTTAGGAAGGACAGAGCACCTTCATGAGATTACCTTGTACATCATTTATTAATTATTATTATTACTACAGAATTAGATCCAGGAGTTCTTGGCAAAGGTGGGAATGGGACTCAGCAAAATAAAACTGATGGAGTAGAGAGGAAAAGGTTGTATGCGGATAAAATTAAGTGTTTGGCTTGGTCTTGAAAGGCAAAGGTATTATATTTGGTCAAATACATCTATGAGTTACTGATGAAGAATTCAGCTACCCATATATTCATATATTCTAAAGATTTGTGTTGATTCCACTTCCCAAGCATTGATACTGAAATAAACTTTTACTACCTCACCAAAGAAGTTCGGTGCAAACAGCCTGCATTAAATAAGGACAGGTTGTTAGTATGTTAATATGATCTTAAAGGAATTTTGGCTTGATCCTGCCTTTTTTTTTCCTCCTCATCCCAAATGCAATATATTTTTGGAGGATGGTGCTTATTTCGTTTGGTTAGAATTGGAATAAGTAAACTGATATTACATCGTTGTTGGTTTTTTTTCCCCTTTTAATTTGAATGTCTTATAAAGTATTACATGTTATAGTTCATTAGGTTCTCATTGATTGGACACTTATTAGCTTCCTAAGCCTGTTTCATTGTTCTGCTGCTGTGCTTTCACCATTTGGTATTCGGCACTCTGCATAATGAATAAATTACAGTTCAGAGAACGGACATCACCATATGGGGGTAATTTGTACTTTGACAGAAGGACAGGGCTCCTGGACTGGTCCTAAAGGGAAGCTCTGCAATCTTCGAAAATCCCTCTAATTTTTTCAATTATTTACATTCAAAAAGCCTTTTCCATCCCCAGTGTATGCAGATAGGGCTTTTGAATAGCAGCAAGCTGGGGACCAGGCATAAAAGTTCTGATTTTAATTGCAGGGCCTCTAAGATGCAGATGAGACAGTATATACACTGATTAACACCTTCACGGCTAAGGGTACTTGTAAGCACTTTGGGTTTTTGGAATCCTATGATGATGTAGGCTATTTTAAACCTCAGAAATTTCATGTTCCCTGCATAATATCAGGGAATATGAAAAATAAAGTTTGGAAACAACTTAAATTTAACATTGGCACTGACATTTAGCTGCTATCTGGTCATGCAATCACACATTTTTGCCCACAAGACAAGAGTAATGCAATCCTAATAAATAAAATCATTGATTTATACAGAGAAATGACATACTCCATACCAGCACTGTAGTTACATCCTTAAGTCAATTTTATAGATAAAAATCCTTACCTTTAAAAAGGTTGAAGGAAAATTATGGTCAAGCTTGGAATTCGTAGCACAGCCCCAGAAATGATCACGCACAGTCAGTCTAAGCAAACATCATGCTTTCATCCATCCTCTAGCTCATTTTTCCATAGCACATGCTGCCAGGTCCCTTGAATCTGTCTGTTCAGTCCTGATTAGATCTGCTTGAGTTCTAGAACAATGACTTAGAAAGGGGGATTAGCAATATTTTAAGCAAAACTTTCTCATAATAATTTCTAAACTAGTCTGAAATGTTTTTTCTTACCCGTGTCCTATTTTTGATGTCTTTCTTAGTCAACATCCTGAGGATAAAAATAAATACAGAGCCAAAATATCCAAGCTATTATATATCAAGTAAGTTTTTACACAAACTACTTTATGACATCAGAGAGGTATATTTTAGAAGAACATCTTCTTTACCTATAGGAGGATCTCATGTTTTCATCTAATCTCCTTGACATGCTAAAGACAGCTTTCTGTTTGTGGTTTTTCTCTCATCTTGGAAGTGGGTCCCAAGTTCCTGTTAACTTGGTGGTATCCCAGAACATCTCACATTCAGCCACCCTCACCTCCTGCAAGGAGAAACTAGATTCTTTCCTGAACACACAAGTGGTAAAATTCAGACTGCAGACTTTGCTTTAGGAATGCATCTTAACTAACTTTGATTACTGAGTCCCAACATAATTACTTAGAAGAAGAAAAAGTCACTGAAGAGTGAAGTCACCAATTCATCCTTTAAATTCTTTGCAGATTGTTCACATTGGTTGCCTCGTCAAGGAAGAATACTTGTGCAACAGTCATTTCTTCCTTTTTTCCCCTCACCACCACCAGGACCACCTGCAACATGATATCAGCTAAGTCTGTTCAAGCAATTGCTTTAGCTCTTCTTATAAACAAGAGGAAATTCTCAGAAATTAAGAACTGAAGTGTTTAATTGACATCTTTTAAACATGGGATAATCCAGATTGACCCCAAGTGTTAATACCACTGGAGCATGATCAGAGAGAGCAAAGCAAGCAACCTATATTCACATCCATAAGCTCTGGGTGTAATCCACTGCATAGTGAAATAGAATGTATTCAAGACTGACATAAATGACAGCAGAGAAAAAAAAGGGATACATATTTCCAGCCAGACTAGCCACTCTCCAGACATTTAATAGCTGATGTTCTGTGGCTAATACCTTATTTACTGCCCTTTGCTTATTGACAAACATCAATGATGATTACTTGTATTTCATGGTTCTGACTGAATTCTCTTCCCAGGTAAACAGCAAG
This sequence comes from Apteryx mantelli, assembly GCF_036417845.1. Lineage (NCBI taxonomy): Eukaryota > Metazoa > Chordata > Aves > Apterygiformes > Apterygidae > Apteryx > Apteryx mantelli. The sequence goes on along the minus strand of NC_089981.1, from coordinate 75,410,538 downwards.
CTTCTCTAAAATCACAATAAATAGGACAAAAAATACAGAAGATAGTACTGAAGGCATGGAGTCCTCAAGTACTAAAGGAGTGTTCTGATCCAGACTCATTGTTGGTGCGGTTTCTTAATCACTCTTTGAAGATCTCCCATTTGCTGCCTAACACCATTAAGGGCCAGTTCTGCTCTCATTTAGCAACCTCACAAAAAGCTGTGGATATAAAGTCACAGAAGGTAAATCCACACTGAAGAATAGAGATATTCTTTGATAAACTGATAACTCGCCTGCTGGCCACAACTGAAGGCTAACTAACCAGCAGTCAGAACAGCACAACTACAGTTGCCACGGAAGTCGATGAGCATTTTAACTACATTCAAAGTGGCAGGTTTAACTTTTTAGGTGAAATTAAAGAAACTATAAACGTTCCCTTTCTATCTTTAAATGTCAAAGTAAGGCTAATAGAAAATATTTGACCTTTTTTTTTTAACACTGTAGCCATTTTAGTTAAAAATGCAGCAAACTGAAGAATTTGATAATTTCTGTAAAATATATTTTAAGGAAAAATAAAAGACCTGACATAGCCTTATGGACATACTTTTTGTAACTTTTCAGAGATCTATTTCTCATAATGTGAAGTGTTCTTTTACATTCTGTCTGTCTCTGTGGAGTTCACAATTCTCTGAAGCTTTACGTAATGGGAGTAAGAGAGATGTAAGCCCCTTGCCTGTTGGCTTTTTTACTCAGAAAGCTAAGTTTTAATCTAAAATGCAAGCCACGTGAAGTGTGTCTAGGTGGTTAAATGCAAAGATGCACCAAGGTCTCATTTTTGAACACCTCATAGTAGGTACCAGCATGAAGCTACCAGAAGAATATGCAGGGACAATATCATTTATACAAGAGAAGATGAGAGGGTGTGAATTGCAAAGGCGTTGTGAATAAAGAAAAAAATTAAGTATGAGAAATGAATTTGGGAGACCAGTCACCCACATTGGACAGGTCTCCCCCATAACAATCTTATCTCATACTTTAAGGCTCTGATCCAGCTGTCTGCATTAATATGTTCTTCGCTGGAAGCATAGAAAGTTAAAATTAAATGAATATCCCAAGTCTCTAATGCTCAGAAATAATAATAATTAAAAAAAACAAACCTCATTTCATATTCTTTCAATTGCTTGCTGCTGGAACAATTTTACTAAGTTAAAGTATTGCATAGAAAAAGGATGATGGATAAAAAAGGGTCTGTCCACAAAGGAAATACCTAATTTTTCTGGAATGGGATGAGAAATTTCTTTTGATTCTTGTATTCTTTCATCTTAATATTCAACTTTATTTATATGATCTTGCGGATATTGATTATTTATCTGTCACAGCTCTATCCTCTCAGTTACTAGGTGCATTACAAACAAGAACAACATAAGACACTGCTCACTTAAAATGAGCATACTCCCACACCACAACTATCTTTAAACTATACTTTAAGTTTATCCCAAATATTAAAATAATATGAAGCTTTTTCTTTCTTTTTGTCTCCACAAGTGGCTAGTGGGGCATCACCCCTTCCTGCCCCAAGGGTTTGCCTAGGACGGGCTAGGGTAACACAGAAAGTGAGTCGTTTTATACAGACCAGAGTGGAAACTAATGTTATTATGACAGGACTCTCTCTTCTGGACATACTTCACCCTGCAGAAGAACAGTGTTTACTGATACAGCATTCCTTGTCACATCATTGTTTTAAAATCAACTTAATTTGTGTGTGGACAAGTGGAGTAGATATTATTACTGGTGCAATTAGTGACATTAGGCTGGTTAAATCCAGAGTTCAAATGCAAATTCCCCCAAATGTGGGAATGTTAAGGTTGGGAATTTTGTTTCAAGCTAATTTCCACATTTATGGGTGACTGGTATCTCAACCAATTGAAACCTCATGTTATATCTGTAATAAGAATATAAAACCTCAATTACACTATCATGTGTTATGATAACTTGTAATGAATTAGGCAATATATACAGCCCTATATAGTTATTTTTAAAATAGAGGACATCTTGGTGAATCTATTAGCTACTTGATCTGAGCAACATGCCTCATCATGCGACAAAAATTTGTATCACTTGCTAATCCAGGTACCAAGTGTGGCATTTGAAGAGATCATGTTGCATTAAAAAAAAGTATGAATATTTTACTGCAACACCGAATGTCCTGGGTAACCAATAATTAAACTGTTAATGGAATTTTTGGTTTTACAGGAATAAAATATAGAATCTTATTTGCAAATTATGAGTAAACTATTAATTACAATATGAATATGAACACACAAATATAGCTGATAGCCATGCAGTGGTTTTCACTGAGAAACAGTGTGTTTAGTTTCCCTTGGTGCAATAAACTCAGATCAGACTAGACAATGAAAAACGTGACCTCCTCCGCTAAAGCGGCCCATTTCTCTCTTACAGATTATGCAGCATTTTATCAAAGATTGTTATCAATTCTTCCAAGGCAGAGACCTGACTTTGTCAAAGACTGGATTGCATTAACTGAAGCCCTCACAAGTGCCTCTTCTGTAGCAAGCTCTACATTTTAGGGTCAGGGGTGAGCTCTTATTTGAGTAGGAGGAAAATTGTTAATGAAATTTTGCTCAGTGAGCTGTGTCATCCTTTATTCTTCCTGTGCTCCAGGCAGGTCCATACTGTCAAATATCAGAAGAGGCTGGAAATGAGTGACACGTCTTCAAGACCAGAAACAACAGTAACCTTCCAGCTCCTTTTTGTGAAGGAGCAGGGGTGTTGTACATTGCTGTTAAGACCAGAAGTGAACTCTGACATTTTAATACTGTTCTGTTTTGTTCTTCACTGCTTCTTATGGCAGTGGTTCAAACTCTATTTTTAGTTTCCCCAGTGCACACTCACCCCAATCCCTTTAAATTCCAGGACACAAATCCAGATTTATGTTGGAGGGCAGAAGTCCTCTGGTTAGCTCCGTGATTTGTGTTCTGTATGTGCTGAATACTTGAACAGAAGTAAGGATTTCATCTCCTGAGGAAGGGAAAAGAAGTTGCCATTTTATCACTATGTTTGAGATCAGAGATCATCACAGTTTATCACTGTGTTGTTTTTGCTTGTTTTCTATTGCTATTTTGTCTTTTCTCTGTGACAGTTTAATTTTTATAGTACTGCATTCAACTCTGCATAATATCATCCATGCAGAAATGAAGAGACATTTAATGGAGGTCCCAGACATTGCACCGGGAGTAGGAATAGGAGGAAGAAGGTGAAGTGTGTGTCCCTGCTCATTTACATAGACAGAAAGACAAACAGAAGTGCTTATATCTTCCCTGTCTTCAGCTCCTCAGGTCAGCATGGTTTAAAGAACATTTGCAGAAGTCAAACTGAGGGGAAGATAGCCAGAACAGCCCAGGTAAAAATCTCAGGCTGAGCTTGATGCATCAAGACAAAGAATATTTTATATTTTAAGATACAACGAGGCTGAAACTAGAGGAAATGTTCCTTATTTATAAGCCTCGCTTGAGTATGGCCAGCCATTGTTGGTTTGGATAGCAGCCTCCGTGAAGTTATTTTTTCACTCACATTTAGAATTGGTGCAGACATTTCTGCTATGTGTGAGCTTTACTGCAGTTACTCTTGCTTTGATTACATTAAAAATGAGGCTCACGAAGAGTGGTGTGCATGAAGCTGTACCTAGAGAGATCCTAGGAATTGAAAACTAGTGCAGAAGGTAGTAACCATCTGGGAAGTCACATATCAAAATATGAAACAGTGAGGATAAAATGTCTGTGCCCATTTGTCTTACAGTTTCTCAGCAGCTCTGAGTGGCTTACCCAGCCACTCAAGCTGTTTGGCCCTTGGAGATCCCTCTAGAGTTGCAACAGGGAGGAGGGGCAATCCTGCCTAGTGTGACTGGAGACTACCCAAACATATACAACAAGGCCACATGGCATGGAGCATGCCAACATGCACTCATGCTATGGGCTGGCTCTCTCCCTCTCACAGAATCCACCTCAGACAAGAGACCCAGACATACCCTTTACAATTAGAGGGTCCCTCCACATCTACATCATCTACGTCATCTACCTGGGAGTTAGGAGTTGGTCCCGTATGGAAGCACATATCCTCATATGGCCAAAATACAGAAAGCATGATCTGTCACTTATTTGAGGAATTTCCTCTCTGACTGGCTTTGTAGTTTGGTATTCATGTCTGTATTAAGACAAAGGTGCTAAGGGGATACTACAGCAGGAAAACAAAAAGTTTGGCTTCCAGAAGATCTCCTGGAAACTCCTTTTTTTAATAAGCTGATATTTGGGAGTATAGAGTGAAATGCAAATTTAGCCTTGCAAATGTAAATTTTATCCAAGTAACATCTTTCTGAAAAGTAAATTTATGTTCTGTTGATTTGTTCTTTGGTATTTGGCAAGATTGTAAATAGAACCTCTGTGAGACATGACCAGAGGGAAGTTGTAACATAAATAAAATATTAACCTAATTAAAGCGTATCTTTTTTAATCTTGATAAACCTTGTGAGGTCTTACACGTAAGTGCAAAGAAGATCCAAAATAGACCCCTTTCACAGAAGGAATGGATGTTAAGAGTTCCAAAATGGTCATTTTCTCATGCATCAAAAATATCTGATTATTCTTTAGTAAATATCTAGGACCAAATCAAACATGCATCAAATCTGAATTCAGTGAAAGGAGCTGAAACCAAGTTTTTATACGAACTTTGCCATTCTTACTTACACCGAGTACTTGCTGCACTATTTAAAAGATTTTGTGTTTGTTAACCATGATCTTGTATTTAAGATAGTCTGCTTGCTCTGATAGCATTTCAGAATATTAGAGAACCATCTCCATTCCCCAGCCAGCTGACTTCTCATATATTTTCACTGGTGTGCCATTTTGCCAGTGTACCTCATGCTTTCACTTCCAAAAATTACTGTGCAAAGTGATAGTTGCTGTCCTTGGAAAAAAGTAGTGTTTGTTGCTTTAATTTTTGGTGGGAAGCTGGCATTTTGTCATTTCAGCTCATCATATTATTATGCATGTAATCATGTGACATGCTTAACTGCTAGCTTCAAGTTGAACATTTAATGTGGGATACACCTACAGTGTTTTTAGTCCAGATAGCTGCAATCAGTCCTCAGAGCAGCTTTCTCATCTGGAAAGATGAAGTCCATGGCATGCACTTTTTTGACACGGACAAATTTGTTCTTACATGTTCAGAATACATCAAAATGTGTACAATAGGATGCCATCCCATCTTCAAGTGTTTCAACAAAAGAAAAAGATCACTATATGGATTATCATGTCTGTGTAGGCATGTATGTTCGTGTGTGCTTGCATGCATATAAGTGTATGTTTCTATGTGAGAGAGAAGTAATAAATATAGTCTTAAATATTGCAAGGTATGTTACGGAGATGATTTGCAAATCCATTAGCAGTGTGCATGTTAAGAGTGCTGACATTACAGGTTGTGAATATGCCAAAGAATCTGATAGTCTTTTAGAATGGAAAAAAAAAACCCAAATACATTGTATAATTTTTTTCCCTCTTTCTTTCTTTCTTTCTTTGCAATTAGCTTCTGCTAAATTCCAATAGTTCACTAATCTGCTGATCAGGAATAATTTTAAGCATGTTGAAAATAACATGAGTGTTTATTGAATTGATATTTGTTATGAGGTGATAGTGGGAAAATGAATTCTAAAACATCCTCTTCCCCAAAGTGGATTGTGGTGAACATACACATAAACACTGAGCTTTCCAGAACACTGCAGCTGCCACTGCACTGAATCACTGAGAAATCACTGCAAAAGTTCCATGGAAGCAGCATAGCAAAAGACATCCGCAGACACAGGTGTGTGAGGTCTTACAGTGATTCTAATGAATTTAGGGCAATTTAGACAAGATGATTTCTGCCTAGGTTTGTGTTTGTAGCTTGGGTAAGTATCTGCACCTGACTATACTGCTTCATGGAAGAGCGCTATGAAAGAAGAATAAAGGCGTCAAAATATTAGAGAAACCATGTAGTAGGAAACCAGAGTGGTTGTACAAGTCTATATTTGTGATCTTGAAGTCACTTTTGTTTTTTGACTACTGCGATAACAACTACATTCCATGATAGACATGCAGACTCTGCTATGCCTAGCTTCTGTTCAGACACGTACTACCAGGCTTGGCCAATCTCATGAGCTGAGTGTGAAATTTGCTCTGCAGCCTCCCACTCCTCTCCAGCTAGGTCTCAGCCATCATGCTTCTGCAGCACAGCCTCACAACCACTTCTCTTTTTCCGAGAACACTTTGCAGATGAAGATCACTATGTCCACTCCCTCACCATATCACCCTCCCTTATCAACACTGTCTCTTGCACTTGGATCTTGAAGGATCTTCTTACACGATAGTTTTTAGCTGTTAAGAATCTCACAACTCCATAAATAGTGACAGGTAAAGAACAAGAAAAATCACAGGGTCACACAGTGACTCTGGTCCTGGACCCAGCTGAGACTGACTTTCTTTTGATAGTTAGCAGGAAACAAGAATGGCTACAGATGTATGGCTCTCCCCTCTCTGCTAATCATTTGAGGAAAAGGATGAAGGCTACTTACAATGAGGTTTTTGTAGGACTCGGGGGAATCTCTTAGTTCCTGAGATTTTACATGCATATATGTAAACTATTTGAATTGCCTTTTCGTCAGTCACTTGTGGTTGACCACATCTAACCGAGTTTCCAGCACTGGTTTATCGGTTTACCTAGACAAATGTATCCTAGCTACTTTAAGAGTAGCAGTAGATTACAAACTCCTTACATGTGTTTCTTAAGTCAGATGTAATGCTTTAGAAATAGATATAATACTTCTGAGTTATTTCCCCCACACACACTCAAATCATGTTTGATTTGGTTAATCTAGGTTGAACAGTAGATTAATACTGGAAGCTCTTTTAAGTAAAGTAGTTCCTGTATTAATGAGATCCAGTCCAGTTCAACTTAAAAAAAAGAAGGATTTTTTTTTTTTTGAGAGAGAGGAAAATGCCCTCTCTCTTGTTATTAAAATGAATGAGAGCAGTGAGATGATTTTTTAAGTTTTTTTTTTTTTTTTAGCCTAATTGACTTGGATTTTGCTCATCTATGGTAGGTTATGTTTTCTCATTGTAGAAGCTTTTTCCTGGTAAAATCATTCCCTTCACTAATGAGATCCATCCTGATATGACAGGAAGACAGCTCTTAAAACACCCACCGTTTTCTCCCATTCATTTGAATAGCAGCAAAGGGACATCTTTTAAAGTAATTTTTATCAGTGAGATTGGGCTCATTAATAAAGAAATGATTTTACTCAAAAGAGCCTTCACAGTTGAGCTATAACCCAGATTAGTGAGATGCAGCCTGATTATAACTTTATAAGACATTGTACTTCTGCCATTCAAAGCATGCATCAGCTATGTAGAGATCACTGATTCAGTAAAGGCTGTTTTAGAAGGGCAGGTATGAAAGGTGAGGAAGGTGTCTGGAGGTGTCTTTTTCATCATGCCAATGTATCCCGAGTGCAGAAAAAAGACTTCTGCCTTTTGTATATTAAGATTGATTTTCAGTATATGTATTTTTATTTTGCAGAGCATAAGAGGCTCGGATAAGTGGAAGTGTGCTAGAACACTGCTGTTTGACTTTTACATAAGCCCTAGTCAAGTACCCACTTCTCTCTAACTTTGTCTCACAAAAAACAGAACAAACATATTGCTTGTCAAAGGTCAGCCTAAGCAAGAATGTCTGATGTTTTTGTTTTAAAATGCATTTGACTTTTTTATTTCTGCAGGAAAATGGGAAATAATTGATGAATGAGAAAGAAAATTCCCCTCAGCTAAGAGAAAATCCATGGTGAATTGCTGAAGCTGTTAGTGGACAAAATAGATTTGGAAAAGTTCAGCGCTGGAACTGAAGGTAAAATAGTTTTAATTTGCTTCATGGGAGAAAGAAAAAAAAAAAAGAAAAAGAGCAGCCACCATAGTTTTCTTTTTAAAAGTGCAGTTTATCAAGAAAGATCCTTTACAAATGGGTAAAGACTGTTCTGAAGTGACTTTTCACCCATATCTCCTTTTTCCATACTATTTCGCCATATTTTTTTCCAAAAGAGAGGCAGAGACAAAAGGGAAGGGAGAGGGAAGAGAGACATACTTTTGTATTAGATTTGGAAATCAAAAATAAAATAATTTGCTTGTATTTGAGGTTTTTTTCTAAAACACCCAGGAAAAATGGCAGTGAAAAAACTATGGAAGATTTCATTTAAAAAGATTTAATCTTCCATTGAAGAAAAAGTAAACTAGTTGAATCAAGTATTTCAAGCAGCTGTAACGGCACATAAATATTTGGGAAAAATTGTTCATAAGGAGCCTCTGGAAAGTTGATACTTTGCAAGTATAAGACTTTTGTCACCAAGACCAGCTAGCTGGGCTGCACCAATTCATTAACTTTGGGGCACTGTAGAATCAGTGTACTAGAAAGTTGGGAATACTTGCCTTTTTATGTTAGGCTGTATTTGACACACAGCTTAGATGCAGTTGCCTTTTTGGATAGTAAGGAGTCTGCTTCTCTGATAGGACAATTCAACCCAAGTTTTACACATACTGCAGTCAATGTATACACTGCACACTGAGGGACAGAATTCAGCTAGCTGACAGGTTAACTCCGAGAGGTATTTCAGAGCAGTTGTAGAAAGTCATAGAAACAGTTGAAGTGTTAGATGTGCATGGTACAAAATAAAAGTGTAAAAAGAAAACATTTCAAATGGATCAGTATGAGTAATTATTTTCTTGACACTATTGCACCAAGAACAGAGGCTTGCAATAGAGACCTTATTTTGTTTCCACAAGTCATAACTCTGATATTGTAAGACTTTATATGAATAGCCTCATTTTTAGATGTTGGCTCTCAAAGATTTTAGGAAATAGAGCTGAAATTTTTGTATTGGCCTTTCTCAGGACCAAGAGCTTTCTCTCTACAGTTTCTCTGGTTTTAATTTCCCATTGAAAGATCTAGGGACCTATTTACTTTGCCTTCTCGCTTGCACATTTGCTTGCCTTAGCATAAAGTTAGTATGAATTCACACCATCCCAGTATGGTAGCAATTTTTCCCCACCCCATTTTTGCACAAATATGAATACCTGCCCTCAAGTGTGAGGTAAGAGTGAACTGGACCACTTCTTTGAGGAACTGAGTACAGAACCCTGCTACCAAATTAGACTGAACAATGTCCTACTCCAAACTGGCAATCTGTATGCAAAATAGCATAGCATCTTGCCTGAATATTAATGGACAGTTAGCAAACAGCTGAACACTCTCTGTTGTCCTCAGTGAAGATTAAATAGGTCACCATACCGCTGAAAGGAAGCAATGTAAATCTTGCTTCTATTTAGATCAACTAAAGGGGGATACAAGATACGAGAGAGATCCTAGCACCTTACTAGTACCTGATTTCCCAGGTACCAGGCAACCTCAGTTTCATACAGAATTCACTATGTTGGCATTTAATTTGCAATAAACTTGTTTAGCACAGGGAATGCTGAATACGCTTGATAACAGCCAGCTTGCAGAAGCCAAACAATTACAGCAAAGCTGGGTGTGGCAAATAACACCAACAAGGCATATCAAAAAGAAAAGGTGATATATTAGCTCTTGCCTATCCTTCTGCCTGCTGAAGTTGACTTCTTATTAGCTGTTTTCCTAGGAGCAGCTGTGTCTAACCTGAACCACAAAGAGCTGCATCAAGCTGGATTAAGGCCTACTATTACTAAAGCACAGCAAACTTAAGGAAGGGCCACCATTAGCCTAGCAAAGCCTTGAACAATATTTTGAGAGTGCTGTCTTCGCAGACATACTCTCTACCTTGAGATGTAGCTGCTATTTGAAACCTTATGTGAACATGGATGGCTGAAAGACCAATGAGCACACCTGGGAAAACTTAACCAGAGGTTATAATAGGGATAGATCACAGGAGGGAAGGAAGGGATTGGTCAGAGTGGGCTTGAGGTGTTAGGTAGTGATACACTCTGCAAGAAGAAGAGATTAGGGGAAAGATAAGGAAGACTTTGTAGTTCAAATAGACTGCATTTGAATAAACGTAGGCAGTGGGTGACTATGGTGTTGCGTGACACATCAGCTCTAGGGTTGGGGTTAGTCACTGAATAGTTTGTTACTTGTATAGCAACACTTCTACCAACACTTTTCTGCTCTAAAAACTGCTGTGTAGCATACCCTATGCTCTGTAGGGAATGTGGAGTCTTTGCAGGGGTTTTCATAATTGCCTGATTCCTTCCAGAAGAGTGAGATTCTATTTGTTCTACTATACTAACCCCTCCTGCCCCGTCTGCACTATGGCTGAAGGATTAAGCCAGTCTTGTCCTGAATGCCCTCCATGAGCTCATAAACAAATTAAAATTGACTCAGGTTATTTATGGATGGCTCAGGTTATTTTTGTTATGAGCTTTCATTTCATAGGTGAGGATCTCTGTTCTATATAGAGTTGCTACCCTATAGTAATAAACTGATTCCTCCTGTAGTGAGCTGCACATACCCATGTTTTTTGCAGAAGGGACCAGGAGTAGCTGAGAAGGGCTGCGGCAGTTCAGAAACAGAGTATGTTTAACTGAAGCTTGCACAGCACCTGCTGGCTTTATCAGCTCCTCCCTTCAGTGCACAGTAAATTCACTCACGCATTAAAAAGTGAAGTGTAATATTCTGCTGCCTGGTCTTCTTAGATTGCAATGTCTTTATTCATTCTCAGTCATTGCCAGAATGTGCCAAGCAATGAAATGTCAGTCCTTGAAATATAGTTCTTAGGAGAATTTTTCCTCTTAAGCAAGTTTAACTTTACCTTATAATAATATTTAATGATGCCCCACTTAGTATTGTTCCCATTTTGCTTCTATCAGCCTTCATTATGAATGCCATGTTGCATCTCAGCCCTTCTGCCTCTGGAACTCATGTCAATGCCAACATGTGGGTATTGCTAAATACAGAGAATGCATAAGAATCAATTCAGCCAGCCCTCCTCCACTTTCTCTGAATTCATTATGTCACCTCTGCCTCCAGTGGCCTGTCTTGAAGAGCCCCTAGGTAATTCTTGAATGCATGGCACTGCTGCCCCCAGGCTCCCTACAATGCGGTTGTGCAAAGTACCCGTTCTTTTGTATGTGTGTGAGAGTATTTGTAAGCCAAGCAAGAAAAAAATGCCCGATATTTTCATGAGCGTATGAACATTTGATCCAGAGGGAAGGTTCACATTTTCCACCTCTACTTTTTATAGTGGAAATTTTCACCTCTGGGCTAAATAGTTATGTTGTTGTGAACCTGCTACAGGCAGTAATTAGTTGTGGAGGAGCCTTAAAGGCCAAGCTTGGGTGAGTATTCTAAAAGACTGGACATTAAGCTGAAATCTGAATTGTTTTCAGCAAAGAATCTCAACATAGAGCGGCACTGAGACCCTTTGTGCTGCCCAAGCCCACAAATCCCATGAGGTATTTTCATTCCCACCTACCTACTTTTCAGCCTGCTAATGTCACAGTGGGTGATAAAGATCTTCTATCAGAGAGTCAGAAAATGAACGCAGGAAATGTTAAAAGGGTTTAATTCCTTGCCTCCTGTACCCTTCACAGTTTTACATTTCTGATGCAAATAATGTCAATCATAAATAGGGACACTAAAAAGAAAACAGGATTAGGATAAGTGACATCAGTCCCAACAGAGGAAGGCTTTGGGAGATGTTCTAAACTGTCTTAAAATCCAGCAACATACTTTCCACTTCTGTAGTCTGTGGATGGTGACTGGTGTACTACAGTCAGTACACGCTATTTATGAAGAGTTTGCAGATCCATCATTTCAAGGAGGAGCAAAAAGCAGAAAGGGGAAGGCACAATGTACTTTCTAACACTTTAGCTGTATTAATCCTCATTCCAGCTATCTCTTATGAAAAATGAAAACATTCCTATGAGGCTGTAGGATGATTTTCTACGTTTCTTAGGCCCCAATCCTGACTCAGGACTTTTGGAGTGCCTTTATGATTCGAACCTTTCTTCATCACAGCAGATGAAGTTACACTAATTGCCAATTAGTTTACTCTGGTTTCCACTAGTGTTTCCCTCAGTCCATGAACAAGAAGTGACTAAACACATTAATTCCATTCCCTTCCTCATTTGGAAGGTCAGTTTTGTTTGTACTTTGTTGACAAAAGGAATTTTTAATTTATCTGAGAGAAATTAGAGACCCTATTTTTTTTTTTATAATCTTGATAAAAACAATGATTAACAACTGCATGGTTAATGGAGATTAAAAAGCTCATTTAAGGTCTAATGGAAGTTAACAGGGTTCCTTTTACTAATGTTTCTAATTGATTCTTGATTTAAGTGGTAGCCGTTCTTTTAAGTGGCCTGTTATTGAAATGGACTTCTGGTAATAAAAAAATGGACATTAAATCTTTGGGAAACTTTCATGTATAAATCTGCACTTGAGCTGAACAATTATTCTAACTATTGATTTATCAGATCACGTGTGTAAAAATCTGTAAAAGATAAAGAACAAAGAAAATGCCTCAAGTTACATATTCTTTGCACCTTTTTCTAGATTCTACCCACCATGAGAATCAAAGGCCTCTGCCCACCACCTTGCTAGCTAATGCAGATGTCATTACAAGTTGCAATATATTTGTTCTAACATTTGAATGTATGCTGAACTTTTAAAGGTAGCCTGTGTCTTTTAGCCAAATTAATTGCTCTACAACATAGTTTTGGAATTATGAAGTAAAGAGTTGTGAAACTCAAACTAGTAAGTAAAGGAACTTTTATGGGCAAGCTGCTACACTGAGCAGTTCTGGTAATAATGATTCAAGGCATATGCTACCATTAGTATGAATACAGTTCTGTATACAATAGAAATCATATTAATTAGGGATTCATCCTCAACACACAGTTGATATTTTGACCCCAGCTTCTATGAAGCTTATCTGAGACATGAATCCCTAATATTTTTTATCCACCTACTCGGTTATTCCTTATAAAAATTATAGTGTGTTTCTATTCATACTGTTATGAATATAATTCCTATATATCATGTTTGTTTATATGGTAGTTGGCTTTAAAGAAAAAGATCATTATACTGTCATGAAAAGCCAAACCTTCAGCTGTTATATAAAAATGCCACTGGCTTTCAGTGAACTTCCCTGATTTATGCCATTTGAGGTTCTGGACTGCAGCATTTTGCAGGCATTCATTGACATTACTGACTCTTGTGGAAGCATGGGAACATCTTGTAATACTCATTGCAGTGATTTTGGAGCAGAAAAGAGACAGGACTACTAGAAGTAATATAAAGGAGACCAGGTAGTGATGAACATATACAATTCTCATGTGCTTGCATGCAAACTATCAACACAAGGCTTAGACATCCTACAGTTTCCTAAAACTGAAGCTTGAATGACACAGCACGAAAAACTGGTGATTGTGCTACAGTGTGTTTTTATTTGATTTTCATATGCTTTTTCCTCTTGTGTGTAATTTGTTCAGAAACATGTTTCAGAAGAAAATCTGTCTTATCTAGAATTAGTCTGAAGGATTTTGTAGTGATGTCCACAACACCAACTCTAACTGCTTTACTTAGTGATCTTCAAGTAAACATAATCACACTAGGAGAACTATTTTATGTACAGATTATATAGCTGTTTAATTAAAAAGTAGTTTGCTACTCGTCAAGAAATAGTTGGAATTGTGATATTGAATGTGGAGAAGGCTGCCTAAAAGATAAGGAGAAATAAAAACAGTATTTTAGTGCCACCAAACTACCCAAATGATGCAGATCAGTATTACTCTTTGATTAATGTTAGATCAGAATTAGTCTTTGTTTAATGTTAGTGGTTCAAAAAAGGAAGGGAGTAACTCACTGTTCAGGTGAGACATTTACCAAGAGCACTAAAGTGGTCTCCCCAGCTGATATTGCCTGAGAAAGCAGATGCTCTGGGTGATACAATGGGGAATCTTCCTTGCCATGGTGTAATCCCCCTGCAATGTCGTGGCTACTTCCAGTCTGCTACTGACACTCATCAGCATATGAAAATGAATTAGACATAACATAATACGAGGCAAAGTGGAAAGACTTGGGGCAGAGTGATGGAGTCCCTGACCTCATGAGGTCCCTTCAGCCATGTTTCCCTGGGATGCAAGGAATATATGGACAGCTGGGGGGATGGGGGGGAAGCAAAGGAAACTGCTTGAAGGATTTAGTTTGTAAATATGCAAACTAATGCATGGGTGGAAAAGCAGAATGAAGCAATGTATATAAGAAATGGAAAAGAGGTAAAAGCAGCAGGACCGAAAACAGGCTTAAAAACCTCAGAGGTCAGAGATGAGTTAAAAAAAATACCCCATTTGTATGAGCAAGGTTTAAAGTAAGGGAGGGAGGAAGAGGAAAACAGTAGTCTGAGAATAGCAGAATTCCCCCTTCTTCCCTGCCAACAGTTTCCTTCCTCTTTGCTGGTGTAATGAGAGCTCGCCCTCTATTTATTTCAGTCTCCTTTAGCCACTGTTGGTATGGCCACATTACAGCTAGGAGCAGTCTGCCCTGTTTTTCCTAACCGGGCTAGTAAGTGCATACACAATGATTTTCTTTACTTTTTTAAATGTATCAAAGTTGGAAGATCCTCCAACTGTATGAGACTTTCTTATTTATGTGAGAATATTTTGGGAAATAAAAGTGGCTATGTAGCTAGTTATAATTAAATGATTGTAATTGCTAAGGATTTAATGCTTGCATATGCTGTACATTATGACCATGTATAAAAACATTTTAAAACTGCTGTATCTCTGAAAGTTCCCAGGCAGCATTTAAGAATTATTATTAAGGTTATTTACACCAGATAAAGCTGGGACAAAAAAGGGAATTAAATAGCTTACATACATACCTATTGCCAGAGCCACTGGTTATGTTCAAGATAAACCCCAGTTCCTAATTTCCATTTTTCTTCTCTAACCATGAGTTCACATGACTGACTGACATGTTCTTTGTATGCAATATAATAAAGACTACAGTGAAATCTTGTTTCCTCTTAAAGGGTAATGTGTGATATCATGGCAATGACAAGCATGAATGAGATGCCAACATTTGGCACTCTTTGGTGAGCAGTGAAAATAACATTATCAGTGAGAGGTGTCCAGGAGCGTTAAAGAGTAACTGATTCAGGACAAGTTCATGTCTGAGTCAACATCAACTTGATAGAATTTCTGCTTTTGGCAGTTCATGTCGACAATTAGTACAGTGCCCTTATTGTATATGTGAGGGACTTGAGTTCCTTTAGTGGACACAGAGTACAAAAGCCAAGGAAACAGCTGCTGGGCACATAAATGTCTTGTTGGAAAGATATAAATATATTTAGAAAGATAGATTTGTGTTGCTGGCCTTAATCCCTTGCCTTAAGTGTCTTCTTACTGATGGTCAGAGATAGCAGTGCAACTGAATAAATGGAAGCATTTTTAACTGGCTAGTGTACATCAGGTCCCATACACATACTGACTGAATTCACGTTACTTGTCACTTGATACAGTTATGAGATCTGAATGATTTTCAGTCACTTCAGTGAAGGCTGTATTTGAAACCTGGTCCCAAAGCCGCAAGGCAAGTGTATTACATACCTGTCAACTAACAAGGCTTGCCAAAATGAATCTACTCATATGAACACATGATCATTATTGCTGTTCACACTGTGAAACACTATACACTGTGACAAAAGTAAAAAGCTAGAGTATTATTATGCTAGACAGTCACTTACTAAGTAAATTTATTGTGAATAAATGAATACTCCTTTTATAACAAAAATGTGAGCTTTTGATAAATTTCTAATATTGAAAAACATGATATCAGCAATTTAGTAAAACTTGACCTTTTCCTCTTGTAAAGAATAAGAAAATATTTACATTTCCTGTTTGAACAAAGACTTTTGTGCTCAAGAATACTAAATAATCCACACAGCAATCACGAACAGAAGCAAATGAATTCAGCTAGCAACAGGACTATACAGACCAAATTTCTTCACATTATTTTAGAATACTTAATTGCTGATCAGACCCGAGTTATAACCGGCTTACTAGTTAACAAAGCCCAGCCAGTATCACATCAGGGGATTGTATATTGTACTGCATGCATTCTCTAGGTTTGCATGAGAAGGATGGATGAGTGAGTAGGTGAAGGCTGACAAGAAGTTCACTGAAAAAGAATTGAAACAGCTCCTTGAAATGGAATTCGGAAATGTACTTTCTTATATAAAACTCCCACAGGAGAGAAGAGAATCTGAGGGTATAGAAGAAGATTTAGAAGTTAGTTCCACTGTCAGTTCTAGAAAATTGACTCTGTCTTCCAGGTGTCTTCAGTGACCAAGGACTAAAGAGCTGTCAAAGATTCCAGCTAGCCGAGTAAGAGCTAATGAAATAGAGATAGGTACCAGGCTCTCACACAATGTTAGCTGATCACATTTCCAAAAACTTTACTATGAGCAGAAAAGTACCAAATGCTTTATAGTGCCTCAGACAGAATATTAAACAGTGTTTTAAGATCCATACTGCAAACTAACTCAGTAGTAAGCACAATGTTGCTTTATCTGCAAAGTGCTAATCTATTTCTTGCAATTTCCTCATGTGCTTTTTATTAGTCTGAAGACATATTACCTTCCTCACCCAGGGAAAATATAGTGAAAAATGAACGTTGCAACTAATTTAGTTCACTAGGTTTCCTATTTGTTAAGTCTTATCATTCTATGTAGTGTCCAGGTATTGGAAGCATGCTTCTTTCTGGAAGCAGAAAGTAAAAAGAAATCTAGCCGTCACTGTTAGAAAAGATTATAAATAGCTGTGAATGGTCATGTTTGAATGACATCTGGTTTGAAGGACAACTTGAAAAAATATCCAATACTGCTAAGTATCCTCAAGAGAAAGCAATGGTTTCTGTGTTAGAATGTCCAGTAATTACTTTAGAAGATAGAAATTATACAGCATGTGCAAAAGCTGGAGTGGTCTTTGAGTTACCAGTTTAAAGATGCAATATGAGACACATAAGAAACTATTATTTCTGATCATATAAATATTATGTCTTCCTTTCCATTCTGTAAGAGAAAACTTCACCAGTTTTTCTGATTCAAACCTCCTATTTTAAAGGAAAGTTGTTCGCCTCATGATCATGGCTCAACAACAGCTCTCTTGGCTTCCATGATCTTCTTTGATCTCTAACAGATTATGCTGACTTCTTTGCATCAGATCTAGACTGAATGGGCAACAGTGACTAATTAGCTCCTCTTTGGTTGGACAGAGGTATGGACTGCTTCTCTCCTGCCTGTAGCTTTTGACATCATGGGACACAAGTGGTGAAGGAGATTTTCATTAAGTTTAGATGTTCTTCTGAGAAGAAAAGAGCTGGATTAATTTCCAGGTAGTTAGTTCTCCTCTCCTGACCTTTCCTATTCAGTCAACTGTGTTGTCTACGTTAAGCTATGTACAGGGGCTGAGAGACACAACAGACAAGGGGCTATCAAGGTTAAACAACTAATATTCAGTTCTTCATTTTCTTTTGCACAAGACTTGTATTTTAGTCTCATACCTTTCTGTATTCTTAAGTGATATGGGCATTTGGATAAAGACATGTGCTTGTAACTCCACTAGAGAACATGCAAGTGGTGCCAGCTGCTAACTGGATGGATGAGGTGATTTTCTGTACATTGGTGCTGAGTACATATCTACCTGATGCCAGACTGGCCTACAGCCTCACTTCCTTCTTGATTCGTTTTCGGTCTCGCATTGTCAAGTAGTGACATACGAGCTAAGTTCTTCTCACACCTCTCATCGTTTTGCCTTAGGGAAAAAAAAGAAAAAAAGTTGACCTTCCACTCCAGCATGTAACTTGTGATGACTGTGTATGAATTAGTCATCTTCTGTCTCTGCTACTGCAAAGTTTTCTATGCAGTATCACACTGCCTGTGAGAGCTGCTGCTACTCTGGGCCCATAATACTGCCAAAAACTGTTAGGGAAGTTTGGAGAGTTGTTCTTATCAAAAACAAAACAAAAACAAAAAAAAACCAAAAAACACAGAAGAAACAGTGGCAGAACTTCTTCAGATGCTTTGATTCTTGAGCCTTTTGCCTATTTAAACTGATTCTAAATAATTTCAGTGTTTGATGTAATTGTTCTTACCTCCTCAGAGGGTTGGCTAAGTATTATTTTACTTTTGTGTATTGTTTTGGAAAAAAGGACATCTGACTGATAAGTCCCTTTTTTTACTTAGAGTTGGTGAAAAGATATATCTATATAGAACAGATGAAAGTGAACCCTCCAAATTTTGAAGATATTGATTTAATGTGTCTAAACAGATGAGTAATCACTATGGTCATAAGAACGCTGTACATGGATCTAATCTAACAAATATGTACATAAGATTCCCTTTTAATCTTCCAGAGGTGAAATATCAGATTGGTCTTGGGCTTGAGGTTGGCAGGGGAGGAGGGGAATGGGTTACAATTAGCTGCTGTTCACCATTGATTTTTTTTTTTTTCTCCTCATCTTTATAAATATTTCAGTGACCTTTTTTTGTCCCTTTGCATTTGCACTTTTGAAGAACTATATTTAGGACTAGTGGATTTATGTGGCAAAATCAGATTTAAAACTTTTATAAATAAACATCCTGAAAACTTCAAAGTCTCACCATCTATATATTGTGCTAGACATGTCTGTGAAAGGGGAGAGAGAAAGAATACAACTAATAAATGATTTAAGAATGCGAAATGATTTTAAATTGGTCCAGTCAACAAGGAAAGCTGGAATTTTACCCAAGGTATCTGCTGCATAAGTATTTCAGATTTCTCTTACCTCTACAGGCAGCTTCTCTTAGTCAGCCTGCTATCAATGTATTCCTTTTGTTTGTGAGACAAAAGGCTTTTTGCTATTATTTAACAGGTTTTATTTCCAAAGAAAAATCCTACGTGTCCTTTCTCCCTTCATACATGCACAATCTCTCCGAGGAAGGCTTTTACTTAGGTTTTTTAATTTTACATTTACTAGTAATATGCTTCTCAGAAAAAGCAGGTACTTTTACAGCATCATACAAGTGTATGTTTTGAAGGAGCAATACGTAGCTTGTTGCCCTTTGATGTAAATTTGCGAGGAAGATAGATTATAGCATCAAGATGTTTCTCTGTGCATAATAAACTAGAGAGGACAAAGTTCATGGCTGAGAATTGTGTGGGATACAAGTGACTACCTTCACTACAATCAATTATTAGGATGATTATATTGTGTCTGGAGAATATGATGCTAATGACTAGCTAACTCTTAGAATACACACTCTCGACTTGAAAACCAATGACAGTTAAATGCAGCAAGGGGAAAGGCCTATATGTTGAGCTAGCAGCTCTCCAGTGTTGATAATGAATAATTAAAAATAACAGTCTTTATGTGAGGCCTGACAGTATACATGTCCTTTAAGTATATTCTGCTTTGTAAAGAACTTGGCACAATGACAGCCTAAGAAAGGCATCTTACTGGATCCTATACAGAAACAGTGCAGGAAAGCAGGGAGTTAAACACCCTCGCTGTTGGGAGGGCCTAAGCAGGATTAGCTATGTACTTATTGCTAACCTTCTACTCCCCCGTCTTCCAAACAAATAAATAATTGAAACCCATTACCTCTTTTAGGGGGGTTGCTCACATGCTTTCTATATTCACATCAAAGCAGAGATCAGTGTCAAAGAGGCAGCCACATTTAGCTGAGTCTCTCAGAGACTACTGATTAATTAGTTTTGCATTTTGGAAGTGCATCCAAAGATGTTGTAAAATAGTGTTTGTTTTGCTTTTGCCAAAACTTGTTTAGGAGTGCTCTGGAGGATGACGGTGATGTACTCAAGATGGTTGTGAAAGAAAAGGGCAATCAGTTCAGGTGTGCACGTGCCAGCATTTTTTTTTTCCCCCCATATGAAGTTTCTGCACCAGTTTTCAGAGGAGTAACTAAATAAATCACATGCTGGTATTAATAGAGGGAGAAGGATGGGGTACGAATGGAAATTCCAGCATTTCCCTTACTTGAGCCAGTATATAATGAAAGGTACACCAAGACTAAAAATTTCAGATGTTAAAAAGAACATGCTGACTTGGATAAGGAAGATGCAGGGGCTGTAAATCCTGCATAAAATGTTTCCTTTCAAAAGTTGTCAGGCCCCATTTCTTGCAGGACTTTTTTTCTTTTTCTTTTACTGAAGTGTGGTAATATGATGTATGGTGGGTACTCAGTTATGGCAAATATTGCCTACAAAAGTGTGCTTCATACTGTTATTTGCCTTTCTGTCTCTGTCTATATCAACTCCACATGCTGCTCTGGTGGCCTGCTTTGTACTTAATATAACTTGTCAAAACACATCTATCAGATATATGAAAAGGCAAACCTGGGTGGCCAGACTAGTCCAAGCCTGGCGTGGATTGCATTTTACCAAGACCACAGAAATCTCTTCTCCTCCATGAGATTAAGATGAAAAGCAGAGTTCATTGTTGTGCAACCAGATTTTAAAATAATTACACACATGCTAGTGCATTAGTAGGCCATTTGTGTTTATTTGAATCCCACATACTGTACTTTTATGTGGATTTTAAGTGATTTTTAAAGCTGTCAGTACAAAAAAAATAAAAAATAAAAGTGATGTTACCACTTGTTTTAGGCTGCTTTTTTTTTTTTTAATCCCTTCCTTTATTTGCTTCTGCATACTGAGCTGCTACCATCCCAGCACCTTATCTCTTTCCAGGAAAGAGGGTATGTGTTTCCCTTTGGCAACTGACTGACAGGCATCTGGCTTTTCTTTGAACCATGACCAATGCCACTGGAATACCTTACATCTCTGATGTGCTCAGTATTCACCCTCCAATAGCCTGGGAGCTTGAGCTATGCTCTGTAAAAAAGAACTTGCTGTTATTAACATACCTCTGGATACAGAGTGGAACATACTTGTTGATCCAGGGGTATCTGCTTATGCTCCCAGCACCCTTTCATCTTGAATGTATATTGTTTTGCGGTATGCAAATACGCTTGGTTGTTAGTCCAACATATCCACTTTTCTTTTAGATTTTTACCTCAAATTTCAAGGTTAAAATTCCTTTTGGGGGAATCAAAAGTGCTGAAAACATTTTAAACCCCACTCCATTGAGCTCCATTTGCAACACATTGCAAATGTGTTTACCTACTAAGTGCACAAGTAGAACAAACTATTTTAAAACATGACTCTCTGAAGAAATTTTGCTTGAATTTCTCAAAACAACCTGCAGGAATCATGTTCCAAATCCCAATTTATGGGCTGAAAATCACTTCTCTCCCACCAACATGGGATGCAATCATTCTATAAAATTGTTGCAACCTGGGATCCCCTTGGAAGTGCAAAATGTGCAAAAGAATGGCCATGAAAATATATTAACATTTTTATCCTTTTTAAGCAGTTATTACACTCATATTCAAAGAAACGCCTGATGCAGGACAGTTCAGCACAGCTAGACTCCTTACGCTCTTAGCTTTCCACAGTGTTTAAAGATAATTTCTGGGTCTGCAGAGTGAAAAGCATTGAAAAAAACTGAGTTTCCTTGGGAGAGGTAACCCTTTCCTGCAAGGCAGATGTATACTGAAGTTCTAGATGCTGAGGGGAGAAAGGATGCCAGGAGCGCAATGGTACACAGTAGCACTTCAGAATAGCTCCATGTTCTCCTGGTTCACTGGGTGGCTTCAAAAGTTGGCTGTGAAGCTAGTGACTATCACTGAGTACTTTGTGTGTGAGGGGGATAAAGGAGGAAACTGGGGGCACGCTGCCAATGTCTTTAATGTCTATATGTTAACCCCACTGGGGGACACCAATGTAAATGAGCTGCTTGGGAATGGGTTGCTGGATGTCATTATAGTAACACTACAAATAGAAAATAGACACTTGGAGGTAACTTTTTAAAGTTTAGTGGTGATATTATAATAAAGTGGAGTGTTTCTGGCTGTACTGGCACTGAGAGAGTCAGCGGCAATCATCTTTTTTCTTACAACCAAATGTGCTGAACACAAGCTGGTTATTGCAAACACAATTATTCAGTAATTGGATAAGCCTAAAATATCTTGGATACACCCTTGATCCAAGAGCTGGCAGCTTATTGATTATATCATTGTTTGGCAAAGAGGCCTGCAGGCTGCAGGACTCATAAGATCCATACCCAGAGCAGACTGCTGGACTCACTATCATAGAAAAGGCTCCAAGTTACTGATTCAACTACATTGTTGGAGAACTGGCACAAAGCCTGCTAGGCATAGACACAAAATGCTTTAAAGATCTAAATATTAAAGATCTAAACACTAAACAAGAGCTGTGTAACAGCATTCTTGTGAGGCTTGCCTGCCCAGGAACATGTAACAGCACAGAAGGGTGAGGGGAAAGCATTGCAGGATTGTGTGGCACACTAGGGCACTGCTGATACAATTGCTTTCTTCCAATGTCAGCATCAGGACCAGTGTGATGACTCAATGAAAATCTCCGCTGAGCTAAAAAAAGGCTCAGCCTCTCCTCCGATTTCCCATTCCAGGGCAAAGAAAACATAAAAACATTAGTCCTAAGCTCAGGCAAGAGAGTGTAAGATCATCAGTAGGGTAAGGAAGCAGTAGAGTAAGGATGAAATGTAGTCCTTTTCAGACTAATATCATACTGAACACTTCTCTTAAGGGAAAGCACAGCAAAGATGGACAATGGCTAGGTAATCTGCAATCTGTATTGGGAAGCTATTATTATAATTGAATGTGAAATTAGGTAGATATGAACAGGTATATTCTGAGGTAACCCTTAAAATTCCCTGTTTTAGTTAAGCTAAATATATATCTAAGCATCTCTGCCAGATTTATTTTCCCTTTATGAGTGAGGAAAAATAGCTCAAATTCAACAGATATTGAGGATATCTAATTACAAGCACATATTTCGTTACCTAAGGCAGCTGACAAGATTTTAAGTCCCACCTGTGTAAAAACCTCAAAAGATTCAAAGAATGGGCTCAATTTGGATAAGTCAAATGCCTAAGCAAAGTTTATCCAACATAGTACTAACTGAGTTTTTTTCATATGTCTTTATTTATTCTAGCTTCAGATCTCAATTATGATATATGAACATGAGTGAATGGGTCTCCTTGCCAGGTAAGGTACAGTTCTCAATATGAGTAAGGTTGGCAGAATCCGGATTTTAGCATGATGGCTGAAAACTGATAATAGCACAGATTCAGCTGACTGCTGTAGTGATCCAGGCCTATCATGCTGCAGCTTCAGTAATGGTTTCTAAGTTTTAATCATTCTCTTCCAAGCTGTAGACTCTGACTTACTTGAAACGGCTGATCTTCCCCTGAGTGACTTGTCTGGTTATATCTGTGGTACCTGACCTACTTTGCAGCACTTCCCTAGGTACCACTTCATCATCTGATGTCCCATGAAAGCACTCAGAATTGGAACTCACTTCCAATAAAGACTGATAATTAAATAAAAATAAAAACACATTTGACAGACCACAACAAAGGCAAATCTCAGTGGCTTTTGCATGTGTTTGCCTGCTGAATCAGACAGTAGTTCCTGTCCCTACAGTGCCGCAGGATGATGGATCACCAAAATGACAAAAATCAGAATAGTATTTTGCACTGTATTCTTTCTCCTTTCTGGAATCTCAGCGAACATCAGACACATTAATTAACTCTTGGTATTTTCCTGAGGTTTACTGTTAGACCCGTTTAACAGGTGGGTAAACCAACGCACAAAAGTGTTGTGACTTGCCTTCTCTGAACTTTACACCCACTTTGGGTCAAGATGCTCCAGCACTCCAGGCTTTATTTAGAACAACTCCATCATAGCTTTAATGGTAAGCAATTTCCCTTCCTTTAGGATGAAACCTATATCCTCTCTATTTGCAATTTAAATATCATGGGAGATGACTGAGTCAATGGTAAAACTCCCATTGAGTTTAAGTATACTTTGAATGTCTAAAGATATGAGATTTAGTTCTGAAGAAGGACTTGTGTGCTTGAAAGCATTCCTGTTTTTTTTTCTCCCCCTCCCCCATGTTATTAACCAGTTTAATAACAAGTTTCACCCCTCCCTGCAAATACTTCCTCTCCCAGGTTTTCATCCATTTAGCACAAGACCACATTGCATTTGAAAAGGAAAGGTTATTGCCATGTGTACACAATACACAATAATATCCAGTGAACTGGAATACTGTCTTAGACACTTCAACTTTCCTAACCAGTGAGTTCACGTTGCAGTGAAAAAGAACATTCTTGTGCAGGTGAGTAGACTTCCACCTGCACCTGGCATGATAACTAGCATGACCCCGATTATGTCTGCTGATTGCAATCCTGTGGCATGTACCAGTAGAAATTACCCTAAGCTCTCCCAGCTTTACAGACTTTCCTATAGTGATGCCATTCTACTAATCAGGAGATAATACAGTAGTTCGTGCCCACAGTCTGGGAGCTGCAATCAATGGCGCACATGATTTCAAAAGCCATATCCCAGCAGCTTTCTCACCAGTCACAAGTGTATGGGGAAAAGTCACATCCCCTTAATCAAACAAATTAGTCAGGTAGATAAAGGAGATTTTATTTCCATTCAGCGCCAAAATACTGAGGACATTGGCACTTCCATTCTCCTTCTGTTGTCTTTTTGGCTCATTTTCCTGTGCCCAGCGCTGGCTGACGGCAGACGCCAGTTTCAGCTAACAGCCTCTTGGACAGTGCCTAGGACGTTTTCGCAAAGAAGATGGGGGAAGGGGAGAAGCTCGTATGTTGCTGTGTTACCCTTCTCCGTCCCTCCGGGATTGGCTCTTGTTCTATCGTGGACCTGAGATGCTGCCTTTTCACTCAGTTGATTTAATTTAATTAGCCTCTGTGAAGCAGAGGCTTAAAGTTGCTAAACCAAAGCTCACAAGAATCCAGTTGACAAAATGCAAGGCGCAAAATCAAAAGCTAATTTTTTGCAAAGTTCACTTGTGGACCAGTGCGAAATACATGGTAAAGATCGAAAAGTCTTAGACATTTGTCAAAAATACGAGGCTTCAAAGACAGAGTAATTTAGCTTAATTCTGAAGAGCATGAGCAGACCCGCAATAAAGAATTAAGTTTTGTCTCTGGTGTTTCAGTAAGATTTTCAGATATGTGGTTCTGTAATTTTACAAAATACTGCATAGCATGTGCAAAATAATAAAAAAAATCCTTGACTCATTTTTTAAGCTTTATTCCTAACTATCTTTAGTTGCTTCTGAAAAAAAAGATTTTTTTTCATGTATGGAATATCTACAGCTGTTGTACTTTCAAATTTCCTCCAATTTTTAAAGAAATTACACTATCCAGCAGTATTTCCTATTTAAATCTATCACTCTTTGATTGTATCCAGAGGGTTCTCCTCACTCTGATGTTAGCTGTTTGAATCCATTTCAGTTGACTCATTTATTTTCTTGCTGTCTTCTGAAGTTTGCACCAGCACCGGATGGTCAATCAAAAAACCAGCAGGATTTAAACTCTTCACCTTCTCAATTGACTTTCCTTCCTCTTTAGAAGAAGCCAAATACTGGCATACATTACAGTTTTTACCTCCTTCTTGACAAGGTTTTTGAAACAGTGTCTATAATCATAGATTCCATACAGCCCCAACAATTCCCTATCTGTGAAATTTCACTGAGGATGGACAATGATTGCCTCCTTCTCTCATAAGAATCCTTTGTAGCTCCAAATGATCTTTCTTCAGCAGAAAAAATCATCCTCTAGAAAATGTCTGTCTTGCATTAATACAATTCTTTTCATGCTACATTTTACACTGAGAGGTAGTAAATGAAGTGCCAGGGGCTGTTCAGTAAGTCAAAAGCATGATCAAGAAAACTATAATTTACCAAAAATTAATCCAAACCTTTTTTCCCCTAGTTTAAGTGCATTTCTCTGAAACTCTGGAAGTTGAATGCCCTGCTTTGTCTACATTGTCTTCACACTAATTGATTTCATTTTTATATCACTTTCTTCATTGTGGTACCTATCATGCTCCATCTCCTAACTCTGGATGTAGAGCTGATTGTAAAAAGCAACAGGTTAGACCAGTATAGCAAACTTGTCTTTCTCTGGGCTCGGTTGCTCAGCATCTTTCTCTCTTAGCTGAATTGAATTATGTGGTGGTCAACTCTCTCCCATACAGTGCGTTTTGCAAGACTGCTGAATGGTTGTTTTCAGCATGGTCTCATTTAGCAGATATTCCCATGTGGCTTCCATGCATCCCCTTACTAATACTGTTCTCTGTGTAAGCACATGGATTGCATTACTTGATGCCCTTTTGATCTAAACATTAAAAAAAAATATATCTAACACTAATAATAAGGCAAGTTTCTTTTCAAGCTACTGGGCAACAACACAATTCCCTTCTTTTGGCTCCTGCACCTGTAGCTACTGCTTGCAGGGGATCATTTCTCTAACCCTAGTTGCATTCTGAATCTGTTTGTCTTTTGCTGGCACTGGTTCTCTTGAGTTTGTGTGTGTGCTTTTCCCCCTTCTCTTATTTTTTGGCCTTATAACCTCCCTTGAGTCCTCAAGCACTGCTAAAACACAGTTCATCAGCACTAGCCTGCCTGCTCCTGCTGGGTGGGAAAGCATTAAAACTTTGGGAAGGATGGTCATTCTCTCTTTGCCAGCCTGTTTTCTGAGGCAGATTCCCCACTGGCGTAAATAGCTGAGCTTCACTGAGTTCATGTTACTTAAGCTGAGGATCTGGGCCTTTGATTTACTTTTCCCAGCTGTAGCCATACTGGCTTGTTCAATTACTTTTATAACTGTGTCATTCAATTCCATCTGAGCACTACTATGGCACTGTGATTTAGCTTAGACCCTACTTAACACAGAATTTATTGTCTCAGCAGATAAATGATGACTGTGTACTATTTCTCCTAATAACTTGCATGCTACTGATAACATAATGTGTACAGCACGTTTGATGCGGAAGGGTCCCAGGTGCTTTATAACATAGTATATGAACTATTTAAAAAGATAACTTTGCTCCCTGCTGAAATGCAGCCATCTCTGCTGTGAAGCAGGCATAACCACACTACAGAACAGTTTGGGATGCAAAGTGGTGTCCGACTGAAACTGCAAGGGGAATTTTATGTAAGTAGAATATAATTACCCAAGCTGGATGTCAGCCAGGACTCAGGGAACACCCTGGATCTTGGAGGAACTGCCAATGGGAGATGGAGATGTTACTACAGGCATACATGCTCTTGTTTCTTGATCAATTCCAAGTGGATAACTTGCTGTCTTTTAATTTCCTCTTTAATGCTTATCTTTTTTATCAGCTGCTCTTTCTGTAGCCTTATTATGTGTCATGTTCTGATTTCTCTCTTCTTACATTTCCTTTCCTACATTTCACGCATCCCAGTCTTTCCTCTCCTCTCCCCCCCCCCACCCCGCCCTGCCACCTTCTTTCATCCAAAGCACTCCTAGTCCTAGCAAAAAGGACAAAATTAGCTCTTCACATCACAGTGTTCAATAAAAAGTGTGCTATATGATTGTAATGCTTTTCACCATATTTGTACATACAGAATTTGCACAATCAAAAATAGCTAAAACATGTTTGTTTGTTTTCTTTTCCCCCTGATACTTAAATGAATTCTCCCCCTTTGCCAGGATCTGCTATTGAGAGATGGTAAAATTCACCCTAAATGGAGTGTGCGTACAAAGGCCGGTGACACACAGCCCCCCCTAACTCCTTCAGGCTTACACTAAAATCAATGGCAAAATTCAGTCAGGATACGGTTTGCTCCTGGAAAGCCATGTGATGCTGAGGGATTTGAGCAGTGCTGCGGCGAGTTTGAATGCTTTCAGTCATAAAAATGAACACTATTATTTTCTAGTTCACTTCCTAAACCAGCCCTCCACTGACTTCCGAGCTGCGTCAGAGTTGTAAGTCCCATCGCGCCAAGGCAGCTCAGGCAGCACAGGCTGGCATGGCTGGCCTCAAGCAACGCTTTCACTCTGAAACACATCAGTGTCACAGGGCATCGAGGGCTACATTGCAATGTCCGCTCCACCTCTTCTCAGCTGGCCCACATTTCCTTAGTGACTTTGACCAACCGGTGAGATCTGGAGCAGCCTTCGTGCTGCTCTGGGGTAGGAGTCAGGGTGTCCTGAGTCTGGTCAGAAGGGCTGGGGGTACTGGCTGCATCCCTGGGAGATCTCCAACCTCTCTTCTCTGACTGCATCAAAATTTTGGTCAAACTGAGAATCTGCTCCCATATCTTCAAGTATTAGCTACTAAATGTGTGAAACATTTAGAGAACAGTATTCTGCCTGGCCCTTACCTTTTCCCTTTCAATGCGGTGTGCTCCCCTTCTCTGCTCAAATGCAATTTTTTGTTATGTTAAGTGAAATCAAATGTCGAAGTTCACTAAACTATGCTGGGTGAAATGTGATTTTTTTTTCCTCACTTCATTGCAACATTGTCTCACTTTCTGTGTGAAATGTTCCACTCAGCTCCACTCTGTAATCAAAGGCTGATGAAATATCAAGGCTCAATTAATTATTACAGTGCCTAGCAGCACTGCTAAAGTTGGTGGGTGGAGAACTCATTCCTTTTAATTTTGCATTGAGTCCTATCCTGCCACATGAGTTCTCAGGTCAGGATCTCAACATATATTTTGTGGAGAGTTTCATTCGACTTCACACATCATGAAACATGCTTTTCCATTTCTATACAGTGGTAAAGTAAATGTTTATTTGTTTTACTTCAAATACCATAATCTTTTTTCCCTGACCTATGCACCTTGAATTGCTTTGAAACTTTAGTGTTCTTGTCCCTTTCACTGAATTGATTTTGTTTGTCAGATGGTTTTCTGTGTACATGATGAATCCCTAGCAAACTGCCAACTAACCATGCAACTATGTGAATGAGGGGGATAGTGGTTACAACAAGAGCTAGAATATTTTAGAATGAAATGTAGAAAAATCTTCTCTGTCAGTCTATCCCTTTCTTTCTGAAAGTGAGAAAGAATCAGAGCTTTCTTTTTGGCTGGAAATTTTGCAGATGTTCATTTTTGCATATTTAATTGGCTGCATAGCCAGTGACACAAACTTTTGCTATGGGAAACTAAAAATACTTGAATAATAAACAGAAATGTAGTGTAATAATTATACTTGTTATTTACTGGAAGGTGTTGAATTTATTATTATGGACATCATTGTCATGAGGGATGTTGTTGTATCTATGCTGAGATACATCATTCAAAAAGACAGTGGATCTGACTGTGGCATGCACTAAGTGAACACAGAATAAAAATCTGGTCCCTGCTGCAAAGAGCTTGCAGACTAAGGAAAGAATTGGTAGTACAGTTCTTAGTGAAAGAATTCATTTGTTACTAAATATATTTTATTTTCTCCCAGATGATTTATAGATGCTTTAAAAACTCTGAAAGTGTTCTAAACTCCATTGAAATCAATGGAAAAGCACAGCTAGGACTGATTTCTTTCTTGTCATGTGGAATCCTACAGCTTATGTGTATTGCTTTGTGTAGCACTAAAATGCAGTCACTTCTAGTGTGGAATATAGCACTTTTACACAGTTTCTTCCAATAAAAAAATAATAATGAGCTTGACTCCTTAATGACAGAAAACAAAGATGACTATCTCATCAAGCTTCTTGGCAGAGTGTGAGTAGATCTGGCCTAATGCAATTATTGTTGTCTTTTGAGTTTGCTGAGGATACTGGCGTAATATCTCCATTTTTTCCATGTGATCTCAAGTGACCGCAACTGTTCAGAGCTTTGGTTTTCTCTGATCTAAACGATTGCAGCGCAAGCACCAGAGTGTCCCCAAGCACCATGCTGGGAGGCTGGCTCCGCACTGACTCAGAGGGAGCATTCCCATCTAGCTGACTCACCAGCACTCAAGTGCACTGCCAGCAATCCAGATATTAAACTGATCCGCCATCAACATGGGGGGAGGGGGGGGAGAGGGAAGAGAACAGATTAGTTTTAAAAATGAAATACTGATGGTACTGAGTGCATCAGTTGAACCTTTTTGCCATATGCAATAGACCAAACAAAATGACTTAAACGGCCAAGTTATTTAAGTTTGCAAAGCAGATGCTGTGCAAGCTTCTGCCTTCTTTTCACAGGGTTGTTTATTACATATTGCATCCAGACAAATTCGTCGTCCTTTTGGTGGGGCTTTGCTAGCAAGGCTTGCAAACTTAATTTTTTCCCCTCTGTCTCTAGCTAGACTGTGTGAAATGTGTGTGTAAAGGAAAGGTTTGTAGAGTCATTATCTTTTATTAGATCAACTGATACAGCTGGTAAAAACAACAAGCTTCAAGGCACACAAGCTCTTCTTCAGGTTTGAAACTGTATATAAAGTCAGTAGTGATGAAAAGTATACAGCGTGACTTATTTGTATTTTTTACAAGCTAAGTTTATAAGGTTTCTTCCCAAGTAACAAATTATGCATTTGCAGTAGACCCCATTACTGGTGCTGGATGAGGTAAGCTTTTATCATCTCCCCCCCAAAAAAAATCACATTTCATTTATTTTCACATAGAAACTGAAAATCAATATTACCCGTTATCAGCGTCAAAATTCTAACGGCAGTAGGGTCAGAAAAAATGTTCAGGTCAAGAAAGAGACTTTGCTTTCATAATTTTGACCATTTGAAAATTTCAAACAGCTTTTACTCTAGTGAAATAGCAGGAATTCACTTCTAAGAGTAATAATTCTGTCTTGCCAAAAAAACTTTTGACTTGAAATAGTTGATAGGACTGACTGTTTCCCGTTTTGATTTGACAAAGGTACCTACTCAGATGGGGAAGTGGTTTTCAAAGAACCCCTGAGGAGCACTGCACATGACAATATAACTCTGATTTCTGTTTTAGCAACTTTTAGAGGGGAACTTTATTACAAGGCTATCCCTGCCTTGATCATCTGCATTCTGTGGCTGATGTTTTCCAGTGGGCGGAAAGTCAGTCTTGTTTTTGCAATTCTAATGGAAACATTTAAGCAATGTACAAGACACCAGGCTGGCAGGGACACTGGCAACCCTGAGTTTCATGAGGGTGATGCTTACAGTCATGGGATGTAGAAAAATGCCTCACTTAATGGTGCAAATTAGAAGGGCTTCCTCAAGCTTCTTTCCTTCCTCTTTCCCTTTCCTTTTCCTTCCCTGCCAGTGGGATCCCACTAGACTTGTGGTGTTTATTATATATTATCCTTTGGCTGAAGTAAAAGATGGTTGTGTGATGGTGTTTAGCTGGAAAGTCCTGTGTCTTCTATTATTCTACATGTTTAATTTAGCTCACGGACAGAGGTCCAATAACTGAACATGGATACATTATAAATCAATCATTTTGCTACCTTCTCAGCTCCTAGGCACAGGGAGGTGAGATATGAGAAATTAACAGAATGATACTTTTATTTTTTGTTAATTACATTTTTTGCTGCATATTAAGAGAGATTTTAATATAAAATTTACTTTGTACCAGTGCTGGAACATAAATCTTTACTTGCATTCAAACAATATATAATAATGGAATTCTGATTCACAGCAGGAGAAAAATACTGCTGAAGCAAATAATATTTTAATGAAGTACTTCAGCGGAAGGAAAAAGTATTTTTAGGGCAGATAAGAAGGAAATGACAGTAGCCAATGAAGATAGTGTGAGTCTGGCCATTCCCCCATGCCAAGAAAAGACCCAAGCTTGATTGCACATTAAGGGGGAAGATGTGTTAGTTTGATTGAGAAAGTGTGCTTAGTCTTTTAACAATAGACATTGAGCAGCTGTGGGTTTTTGTGCTAAATCTTATTACTGGAGTTAGATCGTTTAACCTTTCTTTGGGAAAAAAATTGCACAGAAAAAGGAAGAAAATATTTGAGTTCTTAATACCTCAGTGTACATTGGAGAACCATCTTTCTTTCTGTAATAACACATGAAGTGCAGTGCACTAGATTGCATTTTTAATGCTTCAAGAACATTACTTTGCAATGAATGTGCTTCAGAAAAACAGTTTTGCTGTGTATTTTATTGGCTGAGTTAACACAACAAATACTATAAATCCAGTAATTACTAATTGCCTCCTCCATTATAATGTAAGAAATGAATCATAAACCTTTTATTACTTTAACGGTGGACTACAGGAAGGATTAATCTTCCAGTGAAGCATTTTTCATATTTACCTGGTTCCTTCTGTTATACAGTACTCATTTTCTCTTCCCAGTCTTCCTATTTAATGCTCTGTAGTGGCCCCTACTGGGAAAGACATGCCTGGAACTTATCAGCAGCCTTGGCATCTGGTGATAAATCTATTTAGCTGTTGGTGGTTTAGCAATTACCCCTTGGTGGGGAGAGGAAACAAAATTAGGAGGCAATTCTATGTAACCTTTTACCATCCATTGCTCTAGTTGTGGCATGTTCACTGCTGCTATGCCTGTAATGCACCGTCTCAGGGTGCATGATAGCTTGTATAAAGCTGAGCCTGACGAAGGGAAACTGAGGAGCAAAAAGCATTATGTGAATGAATACTATCAAGACAGAAATATTATAGTCAAATATTTATGCAAGTTTTGTGTTGAAGCCCTGACATAGATTTAATTTTCCAAGTGGATTAATTTTCTTTTTGTAAAGTGAGATATGTTAATAAATCTAGGGATTGCTTTTGAATTTGAGATGTTTACAATAGAGAGGTGAATGGCTTTTTCATGTGGTATTTACCTTATTATTGTTATTGTTGTTATTATTATTATATATTATTACATATTATTATATAGCATAAATGTTATTATATTTAATCATTTTGGATTAAAACGCCATCTAGAAGCCCTAATGGAGATCTGCCCCTTTCTGGTAGGAAATGTACATGAAGTGGCAGTTTCTGCTTCTGAATATTACAAGTTTAGGTGGGGAGGGAAGAAGTTTAACTCCTTTACTATTAAATCAGTGGCTGAATCAGGCAAAGAACTAAGACCCTGCCTCATTATAAGTTCTATCTGCTCTATACTGTCTCCTTTCAAGCCTAAACATCCAGCTGAAGTCTTTTACACTGCTCACTCTCCACAAAGGATGCTATCCATCATATACAGCAAAAAGTATGTAGCGTTATTTGGGAAGACACTGTCCCTATCTGACCCTTATTCCTGGCTTCCCCTGCTAAATCCAGGCTTGTAAGTAAACACACAAGGAAAGGGCAGTTATACCAACAGGTTAGTAGAACATCTGCTTCACCCACTTTCATGTCCAAAAACTTTACACACCTCTAGTGAGACTGAAGATCTCATCTTCTTAGCCCAAATGGTCCTGTTTTGGAGAGACATTCATTATAAGTATTTTATCTGTTTCAAAACTGGACTCATTTGTAATAGGTGACTTGGGGCAGAGGACTACATTTTGGGGGGAGACTAGATCTTGAGCACCTCAAGGCCTCTTTCCGCCTTTCTGCCTGGGTAACAGAGCCTTAACTTTGTAATGTCTTATACATACCAAGATACAGACAAGTGGTGTAAAGGGCCAAAGTGTAAATGGGAGTTTGTTCTGCAGATTAGTATTCAACTTTGATCTCACTTTATCAGTGAAAATCAGAAGCAGCTCCCCCAAACCAGTGGGTTTACAGCATTTTACAGCTAAAAATCTGACCCAGAGTCCCAAGGGAAGTACTCAAATTTGGAAAACGCTATGAAAAGAAAGTAGAGGAGCATGAGAAAACAAAGCTTGAGGGCTTGAATTAACTTAGGAGAATTGATTTGGGAATGCTTTTTTCCTTTTCAAATGCCAGAAAGGTGGAAGCAATTAAATTAGTTTGAGCACATTAGTTTTGTAGCTTCTAGGGTCAACATATTACAAGGACAGACTCCATAGAGACAGCTACCATGACATATGCTATTTTATAGAGTTTATAATCTGGACCTGTTCCTGAAAACACCTTATTCATACAGAATCCTTTCTTCTCCCTTGCTTTTCCAGAAATGAATGGTCCATATGCATGACAAAACACATTTTTGAATTTCGTAAGGATTGCAGCCTTGATGTCTGTTGAGGTGCAACAGGTGGATGAAGCAACCATGCAGAGTGAAGCTGGGTTGGAGGATAAGATTACAATATAATACAGAGTTTAGCGACAATAACAACAGAAAATCCTCCAGAAAGCTCAGCTTGATACTTCTATTGCTGCACTGTCCTGGCATTTGGATTTTTATATGTAAATAGAGCAAATATTTTCATTGGTGATGAACTTTTTAGTCCACATGGATGTCACCATTTTCCTCCTTGCATTCCAGTCCCAACTCCTGCATTCCTCTGGATGTCACACTATTTCAAATTACCTGAGCCAAATGAAAATATGACCAAAAGAGCAGTATTGTTTACATTACAGAGAGACTTATCAGTGTGATGATGTTTTTATTTAAAGTCAGCCCCTATTCGTTTTTGTATTTCAGCAACTAAGCTTAAGTGGACAACTTAATTTAACTTGATCTGTATTTCTCTCTGAGAAGTTAAGCAAAGGAATGTATCCATAGAAGTATTCTTCATCAGCATCCAGCTACAGTACATAAGAATACTGGGTTGTCAAAATATCATTCATTTCTAGAACTTTTAATTTTAGTCTGTCCGTTTAAATTTTGAATGTTTTGCAGTTCCTTTCTGATTTGAAGACCTCAAAATATTAGAAATAATTTATCAAGCTTCAAAACAGTCTTATCACATGGGAAAATACAGTAACAGCCATTTTGCAGAGGAGTTTGGTGATATACCAATCACAAAATAGTGACATAAACAGAGATAGACCACAAGGTCCCTAATGCTTTTCTAATTGTTTGCTTTATACTCCAGGTTAAGTCAACTTTGACACTGAAATGTGTCATAGCTCTTAACCCTGGCTTACAGGTGCTGTTGTTTTGTATTTTACTTTCTGTTACACCTGCAGCAGCCCAGCCAAATTCCAGTTTTCAGAAATGACAAATCAGCCTCTTGCATAGTCATAAGAATGTAACTGGAAGGAGAGAGGGAAAGGAAAATGATTCTTACTTGCTGTATGACTTCTGATCTCATGAGACATCACTTTTACAGCCTTTTTCTCCACAGCCACTAGTGTTTGAAATCTTTCTTAAGGAAGAATAACCTTCCTTTCCCCATGCTGAAATTCTCACATGATTCCAGAAGCCAGAACATTAAAAAAAGAGTAATTTTTTAGGAAAAATGATTCAAAAAATCCCCAGTTCCAGTGCCACTGGTGAAGGAGATTAAGGAGGGCAAAGAAGGATATTAAAGGCTAAATTCAGTCCTAGCTCGGCTCAACAAAAGTCTGTGGATAGTCTAGCTCTAGTCTGTTCTAGTCTGTTTTGTAAAGTACGGCGTTATCTACAATTACAGCTCTATAAAGAAGCTTTATATGACTGTCGTTCATCGTGCCCATCTCAACATGCTATAACTGTCCTCAATAGCTGGCTGACCATTTATTACAGACTCCAGTTTCTTCACTAAATATCTAGCTGATGTAGAGCAGTTTGAGTGAATGTGGGCAAATACAAAACAAAACAAAACGTGAGGAAGCAACAACCGATGTAAATTTTATGCATGTCTATCTAAGGTTTTAATGACAGCTCCAGCACTGTTGCAGGGTTAAGGTTCATGAACAAAACAGTGATAACGGACTATCAACTGTCACAGCTGTTAAAAAAAAGGAGGGGAAGAAGAAGAAAAGAAAAGAAAAAAGTTTTTGTTAATTAAAAGAATTTTGCCTTAGAATCAAAGAGGCTGTGGATGAAGAAATCTGCAGAAATTATCTAAGGCCGCCTCAACCTTAGCATTTATTATTCAACACCTCACTCATTGCCCTGATTATAAATATTTAATCACTCAACAACTGTAAGTGCTTGTGTCTTCCTGGAGGACCTGCAAGCATTAGGAAATAAAGGGATGGGGGAGGAGGGGGACTAGAAAGGCAGAGAGCCTAAAAGATGTGTCGAGATTATGCGGGGACAAGTGAAAAGGTGTGAAGGACGCCACTGAATTGGGCCTTTGTAATCAGGTTGCACGAACACCTGAACGCTAATTCATTTTGTTTCTATTCACTGGACTTCAAAGCCATATTTTTTTTTATTGCGTGGCAGTCTCTGACAGAGGGTGCCCTTGGAGAACAGGCAGAAAATGTTCTTAATGAAAGCAGAGCCCCGAGCAGTGAGAGGTGCCATCCGTGTACCCTCCTTTGTCTGTCACAAAAAAAGCAGGCTAGCTTGGCAGGCTTTTGGGCCTATCAATAATGCATGAGAAGAATTACATCCACCCTGATGCCAGGAGAAGGGAACAGCAGAGAAGAGGGTTGTGTCACACTACCCTGAATGCACATTTACTTCCTATACATTCTCCCTCTCCATACATAGAACACATGCTTTTTGTGAGCCCCTTTGAATACAGGTTGTGAATGTATGGCTTACATACTCTCTGAAAGGGCTGTGCTACTTTCTGTACCTGTAAAGGGTGTGTAGCTTTCCCTTCGATGCTGCTAGAGTGCTTGGAGTATGCAGCTGCAGTCTGAAATTCTGTGAGTTTAGTTATAAGATTTGATTTTGTACTGTGCAGGGGGAAAAAAAGACATTAAACCAATAGGGGGGAAACCCGCTTTGCTTCTTAATACATGACATTGTTTGGAGTGTTCCCAATTTGCCTTGATGGTGAGGATTCCGGTTTAGACATGAATGTATTTCATGTTCTTCTCCTTTGGTTCCCCCCCCCCCCCCAGCACTGGAAAGAAAAAATAAATATCTTAAGAAGAGCAAGTTTTGAATGTATTTTCTTATAAGAATGAGGAACTTTCAAAACCTCAACTTATCAAAGGTACAGCATAAAATTAAGGAAACGTACTACAAACTATGATTCTTTTTTAGTTTCTCTCCGGTAACAAGAGCTGCACCCTTGAGGGCTTATTTCTTTCTAGACAATATTGTGCACTTTTCATAATTTCTTGTATAAACACGTCCTACACAAGCACAGCCACCAGTGATTTGGCAAAGTACTCTGAGGCCCGTATTTGCTTCTCAGGGGTTTCAGGCTACAGTGTGAGCATTCTGCAGAGTAAGGCCCAGCCAATTCTGGTGCAAATTTTCTAAGAGATTTTCCCCAAAGCACAGCTGAGAGTTAAATGCCTCCTTACATATTCTGTTTAGTTCAGTTCAATCAAAGTGTTACTCCTGAAGCCTGTAAAAGGCCTTGGCAAGTGCTTCAGCCTCCAGCTCTGAAGTTAGACTTAGGTGGCTGTGGTGAGCTGAGCTCTCTTGTGTCCTAGGGTGACTGAGGAAGGCTGAGCACGCAGTTAAGTTTAGTACCTCACGCTTATAAAAACTTCCCTGCAAAAAGTGAACTAACCAGGCAGCCAATGGATGGATTTGAGAATATAGGTCTTCCCCATGCAGGCAAGGAGAGCATACCAAGCATATCATTCCTGGTGGAATGGGCTGGCATCCAGCCTTACCGTTCCCGCTGTGCCAGCTCTACTGCACAGAGCAGTCCACTCTTCCACACAGTGGATGCTGCCACATTTGTCATGATGGAGCCCAATGATCAAATAAAAGTCCCAGGGGAGGAAGATAAATTCAAGGTATCTAAATGCAAATGTTTTATGCTCTTCATTCTAGTGCCACTGGATGGAGGCCAGAATGTCCAGAAGCTGTGAGCAGTCTTATGACCATTAACAATGGCCTCAGGAAAACAGAGGAGATGCCGGGCAATAAAGAAAGAAAGAAAGAAAGAAAGAAAGAAAAAAAAAAAATCACTTTCTTTACAAAAAAGGACTCATTCTTTCAGCAGGTATGCATTTTTGTGGCTTCCCTGTGAGGGACATCAGGGATTTGCAATGGGAGTTGTGAGATATTATTTTGAAGGGATTTTTGAAGGGATTGTGTCCTCCAACATAGATAAATAGGAGAGTACTAAAGTTATGCTGTATCAGCAAGCTGATACCTCATCATCTGACAGTGGAAGATTCATAGCCAGCCCTGTATACTGTGTTTCCACATTTGTAGCATACACTATAAGAGAAAGGCAACCCTTACTTTAAAAAAAAAAAAGAAAAAAAAAAAGGTCTTCCTCATAAACTGCCTCCTTCCTTTACGATGCTTGTTTTGGAGGAATGCAGTCTGAAAGAGCCATAGTAAAGCGAAATGTATTATCACAATGAAACTTTTTGTGATAGGTGCCTGAGCTGGAGCTTGGGGTGATCGGAGCAAATCTTTCAATAATGGCAATCAAAGTCTACAGCAATCAGCTATTCCCCAAAGCCCTGGAAGGCTGGCTGGCCATACCCTGTGCTTTCACAAAAACACCCAGGGATGGGTGCCCAGCGCCAGACTCGAGAGCAGTGCAGATACAACATGGTTCCCTTCGCTCACGGCTCTCCCAGACCTCACAATATTCCTGGGAGATCCAGCTAAGGTGTGTGTCCCTCTCTATCCTTGCAGGCATCGTTACCTGCTTAGAAAGCTAACCTACAACCTGTAAATCTTGTTGCAATAATGAAGCTTGGCACTGCCTGTGGGCCGCCTCCTCCACCTCCTCCTCTCTTTCTCCTTCTCTCTGTGCCTGAGGTTGGCCACAGTCTGAGCTAAGAGCATGCTTCTGCAGCGGTGCCAAGCAGCCCCGGGCTGCTGCCAAGCAACTGCCTGTTTTGTCTTTGGCTGCTGTGTGTAAAATGGCAGATCTAATGAGACAATGTGGAGCAGCTGGTTTTGGCTGTTCCTCTGGCACAAGCGATTATAGCCACAAGTTGGGGTGTGAACGATTTGTACCTCAAAGACCATTTTCACCCAGGTGAACTCCTTTGAAAATTCCTTAGCAGGAGCAATTTCTTGGCCTGGCTCCAGCACTTCTCCTGTGCCAGGCTCAACTCTTTGCCCGCCCTCCCACTGCTTCCTTCGCGAAGGCATGGTAGGTGCACAGCCCCACATGTCCTTCAGCATGTGAATGATTTAGAGTTGGGGCTGCCTTTTGGAGGCTCCCTAGCACTGCAGTGGGGCAGACCCAGGCAGCCAGGCCTCCCCCCCTGCCTTCTGCAGAGTGTGTATCCCAAAATGTCAGCTGAAGGATCACTTCTCGTTCGTGCTTCGCAAAGACATTAGCGGCGCCCACTATCTGCAAAAAGACATAAGCCATAAACAGTCTAATGGCAGATTGTAGTTCTGGCTTCAAATGTGAGGATACAATTAACTCTAAGAGGTCTGTTCTTCCCTTGGTTTATGCGGGTGAGTAATACTAATGGGACTTACACATATGGACATCAAGGGGAAGCTTATTTTCCTTGAAATTAATACATATCAAACATTTTTTTGACATGACTATCTTCAAGCTACACTAAAGTACACAGTGCCCTGAACTGAACTGGAAAAATGTTGTAATTGGTATCATTGTTAGTGCTTCTTTCACCTGCCTTCCCTTTGCTTTGCTCTTTTTTTTCAGAGAATGAAGATGACTTGTGCAATGCAGTTTTGATAAATTAAAGATTAAATAAAAACAAAAAAAAATTCTACATATACTATACTTTTCTTAGTAAGATCAGTGCACAATGTGTCATCTTCCTCTCTCCTCCTTGGAGAGATAAAAAGTGACTCATTACCTTGCTTCACTTTAATATTTTACATATATGAAAAGACAGAGACAGTAACAAGAGAGTCAGTGAACAGGAATATGAATGCTGGAGGTGTAGGAAGAAGGTTTGGAATGATACATAAAGAGGAGAAGTTGAAGTGAAATTATGTTCTGGAGAAAAAGCATATTCACTTCTGATGGGGGAGGTAGGGACAAGTGCACTTCTGTTTACTTAATTAGCATGTGGAATACTTTAGAATAAGTTATATGCATTTTGATCCCATATGAGTTATTATAATAGCTTGCCAACATAAAAACATTTGGAAATGCCAAACAGTGTAGTGAATCTTTAAAAGAGCCTGTTTGCAATCAATGGTTGTTTTATGTTCCTGTTAGAGAATGGAATGATATACGATGTTGCCGTGTGATATACTGTACCCCAGTTTACTGAATTTATCAGAGAAACAAACAAGACTATAATGACTCACAAGCACTGAGGGTAGTAGAGACCTGTGTGGGCTACCCAATAGTTTAGCTAATCCTTCATAGCATATTGTATGTTGAAACACACTATCATCTTTTCACTCCCTACTTCTAAGTCATTACATAAGGACCCTTTTAACATACATTATTGAAAAATCTCTATTACAGTCCATCATTTTAGTGAATTTGATTAAATCTCCATGACAGAAAATAAGGTATTATAACACATGCACTTGTGTTGCAAAGGTCCTGCTGTAGTTGAGGCTTGGATGCCCTATTATGTTCAGACGAACTGTCCTGAGAAAATAATTTAGTGAGAAATGAGCTTAGAAGAACTAAAAGCATTTAGATCTGAACAAATTACTGAGCAAAACTGCCTTACCATGAAATCTTAGACTCATTGTCAAAGATGTTTAGTCTACTCTGAATGTTTGATCTATAAGGGCTCTATTCAGAGCAAATTTCATTTTCCACGGTTTTGGCCACAGAAACTCCACGAGGCTTCTACAACTTGGCACTTGTAGATCCCTAAGCTTGGTTTTAGAGCCAAACATTTCTGGGCACTCCTCCGGAGAAGCTTTGGCTTAAGACTTTGGCAAAGGCCACTGACTAGAGCTGAGCAAAAAAGTTGTTGTGCCTACCTTTATGCCCTTCTGTGGCAGGACCCCCTGCCTGATAACCTCGGATCCACTCAGTCACTTGTCCTTGAGGAGAATACTGATATCTCAGGACTCAGAAAGTCCTTCCAGGCAGACTGACAGCACCACTAGTACATACACAAATGACTTCCTTATGCTTGCCTGTACTCTGTTAGAAATATTGGAGGGGGCTCTGGCACACAGGATTGTCACAACTTGCTATGGATCTACTTGTATCTACAAATTGACTGGCATGCTAACAGATGGTCTTTCTTCTGTGCATTTATCTTGCTTAAAAATGGCACTCTCCCTGATGCTGAATGGCTGCTGGCTTCCACCCGAGAGGTGGCTACATTTCAGTGTCAGATGAGGGGATAAAATGCTCTAGGATCCTTTAGGAGGAAAGAAGAACTTTCCAAATATAAAGTGTTGGTCATACACTGCTTTACACAATTTATAGAAGCTTTTAATGTTGATTATATGGTAGACCCTGATCCTTCTGAGACAGCACAAGATATATATCTCATCTGGTACATATCTGTCTCAAGAACTGATACTCGTACAACATCTTTACGAAACTAAACTTTCCTCACAGACTAATAAAAAATGACCATTACAATCATATGTGGTGAAACCTATCATAGTATTAATCTCCTTGCTGGCCTCAGAGTCGCAGAGTCATTAGCAGCCACAGCAGTGGTGGTTTCCACACGACACAGACACATGGCTGGGCATGCATGTTCTACCAAGGAGGGGAAATAAAGGGCTAATTCCTTCCCCATAAAAGCTGGCTCCAGGCAAATGACATCACATCCTACTTCACTGTTGATGTCTCTCAGAAGGGCCAGCTTTCCTGAGCCATATTGGTTTTCTCACCCACCATGCCTCTCAAAGTGTCTGCACAGCATATGGTTGCGATGCAGCTAGCCTGTTGCCCTTGGAGATGCACCACAACTGATTCTGGCAAAGGCTCCCCAAATAGCCATTCGGCTAGGGCCTCTTCCTCTGACCCCTTGGCAAGGCTGCCAGCTTCTCAATCCAGGTGCATCCCCATGTGGAACTCTCTTGGATTCCAAGACTTTGTGAGCAGCTCGTCACTTGATACATCTGATTACTGTAGTTGTACTAGACTTTACATAACACCTCTACATACATGTTGACACCTCACATGATAGTCAGAGAATTTCCCAGACACCCTTTGCAATGTAATGTTGCACCAAATTCATCAAAGCTGGCACAAGGAGATGTAAATCCTAGCTCCAAACCCTACTCTGGGCATTTGAACTGCAGAGTCTCCCTAGAGCATAGCCAAACTTTCCAGATGCTGTTGACCTCCCTCTCCCTGCCACACTCCAGCTTCTCTATCAATGAAGACACTCTTAGAGAAGACAGGGCCCCTGCTTGCATATGTTCTAAATCACTATAGCTGACCTGCTGTGAAGGTTTCAACCCTATTTGTGGTTTAGACCAGGTGTGTCAGATATGTGGAGTGTAACTGAGCTATTGGATATGTGTCAGGGCAGAAAGTGTTTTCCACCACCTCAGAGAAGTGGGATGCAACCAGAACTTTTACTGTAAAAATCATCCAGGCATGTTCATCCCATCATTCTCCTAAGACAACTGTTCTACAGCTAATTATACTCGATATAAAGGATATTGTCCTTTCTTATTCAGCTTACATTTTACTTTCAGTCATATCTTGTTGTTTTCAGTTATATCTTCATCTTGAAAAAAGTTTGTTTTCAGCTATCATCAACTGTGTACAGAATTGTGACATCCATTTTCATATTTCTTAAATATCAAGTATCCTCTAGCCTTTGCCCATTCTTTTTCCATGCAGCTCCCTTCTGATCATGTGTTTACTTGTTGCTCTAGATGGCATGTTTTCTTATCAGCTGTCCAGAACGGGAAAAAAAAAAATTCCATTTGAGTTGAAGAGCACAGTCATGTAAAAAAGGACTATAACCTCATTATTCTATGACATGATTTTTATGCATCTTCAGACCTCAAAGGCCTTGGTCTTTCCTTGCTGCTGTGTTATAAGGAAAGCTCATATTTATTTTTAATTGTCAACCGCCACTTCTGGATCATTTCTCAGAAGATCTTCTATCCCACAGATTATTTCCTTGCTGTATTCCTTGTATCCAGCTGTAGTGCTGTACATTGAAACAATTGGAAGTTTCTTTTGTTTACTCTCTATTCATGCTATTATAATTAAATCATCTAATTCTTCATTCCTCTCCTTTACATCTCCTGCACATTAGTATCATCCACTAATTTTGTCAATATGTTGCTTACTCTGTATTTGAGATCGTTAATAAAGATGTTACATAAGACCAAAGGCTGATCCCTCTGGTGCCCCGGTAGGCACCACTCCTTAATCATTACACTGCGGTTTATCATTATCCATTCTTTGCAGTCTTGTTTACCCATTTATCCATTAATGTTTGTTTTCAATCCACATAACACTGTTCTTCTCCAAGCCAACTTCAATTAAGTTTTCAAGTAAGGTTTTGTCAGACACTGTATCAAATGTTTTTCTAAAATCCAAATACATTACATCTGCCGCTTTCCCTTCATCCATTAATTTTGCTGCTTTATCCAAATATGCAACCAAGGCTGTCTAGCAAATTAAGGAGGAATTTTTCAGAGGATGCAAACCTATGCTCCATGTTCATGCAATTTGCATATATTAAAGGTATAGCAATATTTTTGTGCCCAAAAATAAATTACAAGGGTAAATCAAAGTAGTTGTTTCTCTACCAACTTATTTGTTCCAGCTCCCAATATTTAGAGGACAAATGTCTAAATTTCTGCCTGGAAGTCAATTGCATATGCAAACACTTTCAGATAAAAACCCCAAAAGAATGTTAGCCAAAATCTGAATATTTTTACTGATATTAGTAGCTTTTGATTATCAAGAAAATATCCAGAGGTACAATTTTTATTGCTTAAAACTTAAATAGATTGTAAAAATGCTGGCAGAAAGTTGTATGGAAAAGGAAACCTCTGATGACATACTCATTACAGTAAACTTCTTGTAGTTAATGACAATGGTCCTGTTGTTGGTTGGGTGATTAGAGATTTTTTTTTTTAAACCTCATTTTGTAAGATTTTTTAATTTTATTTTAGTGTTCATCCATAATTCTAGTAGAGAATCTACTCTACTAGAAAATCTGCTCATCTCTTTTGGATGAGAATTGTCATAAACAACAATTTTTCTA
This sequence comes from Apteryx mantelli, assembly GCF_036417845.1. NCBI lineage: Eukaryota > Metazoa > Chordata > Aves > Apterygiformes > Apterygidae > Apteryx > Apteryx mantelli. The sequence continues at coordinate 75,366,562 of NC_089981.1, read as the reverse complement.
TATTCAAAAACAGTTTCTAATTTTATTTTCTTCAGTCTACTTGATTTCTCTAACCCTTCCTAAATATTTTTGTAATGACAATAGCCCAATATGCTGGTTAGCAAAGATGATCTGTCATTCACTTTATTCTGGTGTCTTGGTATCATGGAAAAAGGAGAAACATTTTTTACTACTTTTTTTTTCCTTTTAAAAAGGTGGAGAATCTCTGATTGCCCTGCATAAGAGATTTGATCAATGTCAGAACACTGCGATATCGAGCTTGACTCTTTCCAGATGTTACAACCGTGTGCTGCTTCTAGCTCATTGAAAAAAGGATCAGAAAATTGACCAGCCTAAATAGTGAGGAGTTTATTTGGTGGGGTTCTACTCTCCGTCCATCCATCCATTTACCCATTCATCCAAATTTCTAAAGCTACTGTCTTTTTCAGCAGTTAGAAGCAGCTGAGTTTCTTTCCTTTCTTGCACTGCATATGATTAGGGCTAAGAAAAACATGTAGTGCTAAAGTGGCAGTACAGACTCAGAGGAAAACCTGTCTCCGAAGAGCTGTCACGTACCATTTTGTCCAGGCTGCTCATCTAAACTCATGGAGCTAAATTTATTCCTGTTATAACTCCATGTCTTCATTACAATTTTGGCCCCTTATGCCTTCTTTCCTCTCCAGAGGAAGAATTTCTTCCTGGTGTATGAACAATCACAGCAGTACTGCCACTGATCTCTTCTTTTTCATGTAGTCCTGGAAACTTTTACTGCTTGTAAGAAAATTTCTCTCATCCAGACAACACATCCTGAACTTACATAATTATTAAGGTTAGAGCATTACCTTCCACAAGAGATCTTGATGTTCGTTGGTGATATACAATCTTAATCTGGATAAATAGTCAGCTTGCAGCTGGAGAATGATGGGCTTCTGAGCTTTCTGCACTGACTACTTCCTCAGCAGAACGGATGCATAATATTAACCATAGATCTGAGCAGGTTAAAACGTGTAGAATTTTGAAATTTATCAATGCAGTATGGGAAGATTTCCTTTTCTTCAAAATATTTACCTCATTTTCCCTCTGATTCAGTTTACTGGCTCTAAAAGGTTAGAAACAGAAAATAAATGAAGTTCCACTACACCCTGTAGATATTCTGTATCGTCTTAGAAATATTTGAGACTCACAGGGATCTAGTAAGTTCTATGCACTGACAAAAGAATTGGCCCTATTTTCACGAGTTGGTTCCAAAGCTAAATTGAAATATGCTACATGGAGTTTGGGGAAACAAATAAGCACACGAAACTCAATAAAGATGACAAATGAAGAGCAGTCACTTTTTATATTGAGAGCCCTAGGAGGTGTTTTAACACAGAAGACATAGTCCAAAACAAGAGGTAAGAAAAGGGACTCTTGGGAGAGCCATAGCAATGGTGAGTGCCATGTGAGTGAATGGATGGAAGACAGTTAGGATTTTTAATTCCACTCCTTCACTGCTTATGCAGCTTTGAAAAATCTCACCCAATTAATATCAGGAATGTGAGTGCTATTTTTGCTTCAAATAAGAATAAAAAGAAAATAAATAATTTACCCTATTTTAAAATAAATAATAATAATAGAACATATTTAGAAATCCTTTGCATTCATAAGGGGAAGCAGGAAGCCTTCAGACTTTTAGACAAGGGAGATACTGTGCACTGTCATCAAAGTCCTAGGGAGGTACTCAACTTTGCCTTTCATTTATCAAGGACCAGATTTTGCGACTGTCACTCTCACTGAGGACTACCTTATTCCACAAGTGATCTAATTGTCTCAGTGTCAGAATTTGCCTCTAATTAAGGATGTTCTTGTGATTAAAGCACAAGGTGCATGTCAAGAGACTTGTCTTTTCTGTGGCTGTTCTGTAGGCTTGTGAAAGTCAGAAAATATTTCCAAACCAAATGTTAAAATTTCATATTGAAGCAGGATGACTCTCTTCTCAATTGCCCAGGATGAAAAACAAAGAGCCTAATTTCCAAGGGCCTTAGCACGTTAAAGTGAGAAAACTGAACTGTGTGTACATATATCATCATTTGTCACTTGAGAGTAATCTCAAAACCTTACGCACCAGAAACACAGCCTGCTTGCTGAGGTGATAGAGAAGAAATAGCACTGAGAAAGTAATTGGCCAGGTATAAGAAGATGCCATAATTCCAGACTCCAGATTAATGGAAAACTGTGAAAATATCAGTTGGTGACTACTTGTGTCTCAGTTTACTTTCTGTTAGATGCTATTAAGAATGAAGCCCACAAATATATTTGGAAATATATTTAACTGTGTTACCTATTATATTATCTGGATATCCAGTGCTATATTCAGTTACAAGCATTTTAGAGGAGAGACTGTTTTTGTCTCTGGAATTACACAGTTCAAGTATGAAAAAATTCTAGGCATGACTGAGACTGATACTGTAATAGAACAAATAATAATTCTGTTATTTATTTTTATACTACTCTTAATTAATGTAAACACTACAAAAATTAATATAAACTATGTAAAATAATATAAACAATAGTGCTAGTAAATCGGTTCTCATTAACAGCCATTCCTGACCAGAATTTCTGCTAGCAAACAGCTATTCTTTGTACCGCACAGGCAGGGATTTCCCCCTTCTTGGTACATGCCACCTCCTACTTGCAGCTTCAGCTAGCAGCATGAAGATGAAAATGGTGAAACCTGAAAAGAGGCTGCAAGTGTTTAAAACATGCCTGTAAGCCAGAAAATTGACCGGAGATCATAGAGCTAGGCAGAGCTGCATAAAATGTAAATTGAAAGATAACATGCATGAACAGGAGACGACATGCTTTATGTGCTGAGAGGATGTAGTTTGTTTTATGTAGATCATGCTACGGGCTGATTAATGACTTTGACTTTTCAGTCTCAGGATCTGTTTCTAAAACCAACGGAGGTATTAGGTGATCATTGATTCTCCCCTTAGCTGATGGTAATAATTATCAAATATTAGCATGCTGTCAGTCTCTATTTAAACCTCCTCAAGAATGAATTAAGCATGGAAACTAAATAACCTTGACCCCTCCTTTGAGATCCCATTAAGATACAGTTGCATACGAGTTACAGGTAAACAGTGTGCATGCCCTGAAATGAAGAGATTCAATATTCCACGCTAAATCACATTCCAAAAGAATGAAATAATTGGGGGGTGGGTGGAGGAAAGGAAGAGAAAATGGCCATAAATATACAGTGGGTTAAATTTTCAAAACACTGGCACATTCAAGCAATACAATATACTGATGTGTATCTTTAGTCTCACACGTTACTATGAGATCCACAGTAGTATAGATTTATTTCATCCTATTAGATTGTTGTTTATTCAGTTGAGTCTATTAGGTGTCTAACCATAGATCTCACATATTTAATTGCTTAATTTATGAGTAGAGTTGCAGAGGTACCAGATATTTCTGGTATCTTTTTCCTTCCCTGTTACATTACGGAAATACTGATAACCAGTTAAAGGGAACCTTTCAAAGACACAAATGGAAATTACCTACCCAAAACCTACTCGCTCACAACAGAATTTTTGTTAATCACAGACCACTGGAATCTGGAAAACTTACTCCTGAAACAGCCCCATCCTTTGATGCTATCATCTAATTTACAAAGTAGTGGCCACGTGTAAGATAGCTGCTGGCCCAAGTTTACAGTGAAGTAGATTTATCAAAGCTGCATCTTGCCACATTGTTGGAAACTAGATGTATGTATAAAATCTTGCTGAACACAGAGAGGAAACCAGAAGGAAAATAGTAGTGTTGGTGTTGCTCTGTAGAGTATTGCTGCTTTTCTTTCGCATTTGCTTTCTTTCATCAGAGTTTTGCATGTGTGCACTTGACTGGAGATTAATAGGTTTGTTCAACTGAGCCAGGATGGAGAAATGGGGGGGGGGGGGGGGAAGGAAAAGAAAAGAAAAGAAAGAAAGAAAGAAAGAAAGAAAAACAGCCTGCAGACAACTTGAAGATGTGAATTTTCTTGGCTCAAGCTTTGAAGATAAAGCAGTGCCCTAGGGACTGTGGTAAAAAATAAGCTCTCGCTTAGGCATCAGGCACAAACTGACCAGCCTCCAATCAGATTTGTTCTACTGTGTTTCATTGGAGCAGCAATGTGTTAATGTCTTTGTCATTTTAAAGTCACACAGCTTTATATATTTATTTATTTAATTATTTATTTTCAGTTCAGGAGATTGCAAACATGCAATCAGCCATTTTAGCTCAGATGGTGATTATTTACATTGATTATTTATTCTACTATTCCATAAATGTATTTCACTCTCTATATGCAAACCTATTAAAGGCCTTTATCGCCGTTTGCTGTCATGCCACCTCTCTGCATTCCCCATTTATCTGGGATATATCTGAAGCTCAGAGCGTTACTGTAGCAGAAATTCACCTTCTACCATCCCTCATTTCCGGTGTGAATTTCACATGGCACCATGGACTTAATAGAGGGGCTGTCACCATAGTAATCTACCTTAAGCCAGTGTCGCCCATCCAGTTGCCACCAGAATCTCAGACCTTATGCAAAGGCTTTGAGCAATCCAAAGGTTTGGTCCCAGCTTAGCACATGAGGGATCAGTGAACCAATGGCCAAGAGAGCCTGATCTTTCTCTACTCTTCTGGGCTTCTGGAGGTGAGGAGGAATCGAGGAAGAGGAGTACAAATGTACAAGCCTGCTTTCCAACAGCTTGGAAAATGGTGAGAATATACTGAATTGCTTGAATAAGTTTGATTAGTAGCTGTGGTGGGGTGGAACTAAAAAGCTTTTCTACACGCAAATTTCTACTAGTTTAATTATTGGGCTCTTTTCTTACTAAATACTTAAGATGCATCAGTGCGTGAATGCCCTTAGTCTGCACTGAAAGACAGCTTAGGTAGGTCATATTACCTTGCATTTTCCATGGGTAAAGCGCATATATGAACAGAGGTACCACAGCACAGTGGGTGCCCAGTAATTTCTTAAACCATGGTGATTTGATTATGTAGTTGAGCCCTTTCAATAAAAGCACTTTTACAAAACACTTATTTAAGCCCATTCATTTTGCACTGGGAGAGCTTACTGATATGAGCTAACCTGATATAACCAGTTTTATATTGATGGATGGGAATCACCATAAAAAAACTGTTATGGTTTAAGTTAGACTGGGGTAACATAGACAAACATTAGGAATGGGAAAACCAAAGGAAGAAAAAAGACTCCCTTGGGATAATAATTCATTCCACTATATGATATCATTATCTAAGGGTGATTTCCCTCTATTTCATCATTAATTTATTGAGATCTCCAACTAACATAGACTTGATCTGCTTCCTGCTGGCCCTAGGATTAGTTGAATTTCAGAGATATCTAGCTAGCTTGGCCGTGATCCTTTAGGTCTCACACTGATCAGATTTTGGTAAGGCTCAGGCCCCTGTTCTCAGGACTTAAGAAATTAATTAGTGCCTGGAGTAGTACTGTACGACTGAATGATTCCAGATGGTCACTGCAAAAGGGCTATTGGAATAAACATTTATGAAAACTACACAATGGGATATGACAGGGCTTTATTTAAACTATGGGACTAAAGATTAAAGCGCTGTTTGGGGTTTTCAGTCATATAATGGAGTTTTTTTCTGTGTACAGTACTTATCTTGTCTCTATCGCTGTAGTGTTTGAGCACCTCCCAGACTTTGATGTTTATCTCTCACAATACCTCTGTGCAACGTAAAGTATTTCTAAGTCTATTTTACAGAATACCAAGAAGTGGGATAAGGTCCAAGGTCACACAGGAAGCATGCAGCTGAGGGAGGAACTGAACTGTGGCACAGGCTTAGCACACTACCCATTAGCCCTTCTTCTCCCTTTTTTTTCCCCATGCCCAGAATTTGAGATTGCTGCTGAGTTTTGCTCTGAGACTGATCACTAGAAAAGACAGGAAGATATTTGTTCAAAATTTAGTTCTAAAATATCATAAAAAAGAAAAGAGGAGATTGGGGGGGTAAGCAACCTTATCACGGGAATTCATCAAACCAATACATCAAAGCATAATTGTTTTCTGACTTAAAAAAAAAAAAAAAGGCAATCCGTGCACTTAAACATTTGTAATTGTTTTATGAAACTAAAACCAATAATATATGGGAGGAAAAGCTGTAAAGATACATGAAAAAGAATCACTTTTCTAGCAAATGGCATACGTTCAGCCAAATGAAGATAAATAAAAATTGTCTTTAAAAGTGGTGATGCACATTTTCAAGTTTTTTTTCTTTAAATACAAACAAAAAAAGTTTTGATCTTTATTCTTTTCAGCCTGTGCCAGTAGTGGCTGGCAATGTGCCATTTTCACTTATCCCTTTACGATCCTTTCCATCACAGTGCCATGCAGTGCCAGAGATTACAGGGAAACAAAGACGTCTTTATATGCAGTGAAATAACAAAAGCAAAAGTAAATAAAAGGAAGATGGGTCTAAAAGATGATAAGAAACCTAAGTCAAATATTTGTTGCATTTAAGAAGCACTGAACCAGGTGAGACACTTATCGACGACCACTCATGCTCACTCAGCTGTCTTCCTCAAGACTGTGGATTCATTCCCACTGTAATGTGCATGTTCTGCATTTGTACCTCCCAGTGCTGATGTGCTGGGCACTATATGATCAATTTTTAGGAGAGAAAAGTCCCAGCTTTGAAGTGCTTATTATCTGAATAGGTTCAGATCATCTAAGCTACAAAACAGCTTCTTCTTTAAAATGATTCTACAGACTGAACATAGCAGGTCCCACTTTTAGTAGTGGTTTGCAGTCTATTGAATTAATTATAAATTTCAGTGTTGTAAGTGAGAGGAAAATCAAGTCCAGTATGCCTAATCCTACACTCATTATTGACTCAGGCATAATTCATATTGGTTTGAATCAGTCTGAGCGGATACTTTTACATACTACTCATCCCCCAGTCATTTCTATCACTAAGCTCTCCAAATATTAGTGAGGAGAAACTCTTCACAACACTTTCTATAGGCAGCATATGTGATTCTAATAAGAATATGTTACATTTTTCTAGTGTTTAACATTTCCAAACCCATACATACTAGAATGAACAACTTAAAAAGGTCAAACAACAGGGGCAGCTCTTTTTTGCTGCCATTGCAGCTTCATATGTTCTTTTGCATGTTTCATTGTTACATTTCTGAATTTCCCTCCCCTTCTAAAACTCTGAACTCTTCCCATTCGCAATGAGAGAATCACTTTCACATCTTGTCCAGCTCCACTGAACCACATGAATTCCCCTTTGCTATAGTAGATCATGATTATTATTCACACCCCAAAGAGTTAAAGTGTTAAATAGACACACATTTTCTCTTTCAGTTTGTGATTTCTCTGACTTCCCTTTAAAGGCCTTCTTAAGACCTCAGAGTGGTCTCAAGAGGTGGTATAGCAAGAGAGGGTCAGAGGAAGCAGAAGACTCCATCTCTTGAACTTGGGGTTGTACTTCCATAAGATCATAATTTCCATTTAGGAAAATTATCAAATGTCTTAATTTGACAGGAGCACTCTTTTAAAGATCTTCTCCTTAAAGGGGTACTGAGACCTTACTTACCTGTTTTATGAATTCCTTCAACAGTGTGGCTTACAGCAGAAATTGTTCACCATCTGAAAATATACATCCCCTCAAATTAAAAGTTATCAGTGCATCAGTGTGTATAAAACTCTTCGAATAGGAAATTCTTCCCCACAAGTCATAACACAACTCAAAAAAAAAAAAAAAGAAGAATCTTGCATGCATAGACTGATGATAGCTGAGCATTAAAGGAAGTTGTAGCCATAGGTAAGAGTTCTGTTACTCATAGTGATATAGCTGAACCACAAGAATACAAACAACCAGAAGACAGAGCAGCAGAGAAATTGTTTTTTTAGAGAGGAAAGAGAATGAGCATTTGCACACTAGAAGACTTACAAGGGGTAGGTGACTTATTTTGCAGGCAGATATGCACTTATTTTGACCACACTTTGAGGCGTTATGCAGTTTTATCTGCAAAATGATGAATCCTACCGAATATATCCTGCCTATCAGCATTGTATTTCTTCAGTCTCAGTGCTGCTCACTTGAGGGCATGAGCAAAATGAATGCAGCTGGAGTGTGAACAGAGTGAGCCGCAGAGCAGGTCCTCAAAGGGCCACATACAGTGCTAAGCTGGGATAACACCTTTGGCTTAAAAAGTACCATACCTCCACTTCTTTTGGTGAATGTTTTGAGTAACAGAGCCTGTGGGAACTCCAGGGGTTGGAGGAGCAGCCAATTGTTCATAGGCAAGATACCACTGAGGCAGTGTCTCCCCTTTCCTGTTGAATTCCCTCCGGATCCACCGCCTCACCCTGAGGCGAGGTGCCACTGAGCATCAGCATGTGGCAACAGTCTCTCCTGGCTTCCTATCTGAAGAAAGAGACAAGCAGGACTGAGATAAAACTGGGACCAGAGGGGCAAAATACCACCAATAAGCTGGTCAGCTTTCTCCTGCTTTTGTGTGAGGCAGAACGTCAGAGCTGACAGGGATTTGAGCAATATCCCCACAGAAGTACCGTATCCAGCTCTCTCTCCCACGAACATCCTTGAAGAATATAGATATATGAAAAGCATTGTTCATTTATAACAGACAAAAGGAAAGGGCTTGTTTGGAAAAAACATAGTCACCTAATTAAACATTCTCCAAGCTACATGTAGTTTGCCTGAATGTAAGCATATAAGTACATCAAAGTTATCACTTTTTCCTTAATGCTGAAGGGTTAACAGCAATTTGTCTTTCCTGCTCAAGAGTTTCAGGGACGGGTATAAGAGAGGCTGATGGAGAGAGAGATGAAAGAAGCAGAATGTGTGAGGAAGAGAGGAGGGAAATTAGGAAGGTTGGTTGGTTAGCTGACTTTTATCCTTCACAGCTCTGAACACTAGGCAAGTATTTTTCCTCCTAGTTAGCTGTTCCATCAGCAGAAAAATGCATGAGTGTGACTTCTTGAACTAATAAGTTTTAAAAGATTACTTATTAATTCTCATTTCAGGAATGTGTCCACATTTCCTTGGGGAGGGGGAAAAAAAAACCCCACACACTGAGAGTGAATAACAAGTTATTAGCAATTGAGACAACACTAATTATTTAACCATTAATGTTGATGGTATATAGCAAGCGAAATTAATTTAACATAGACATTCAAAGCATCTATAATTCAAAGAGACATAAAGAAGAGGAATTAAGCAAATGTCTCTTTGACCTTGTTTTTCACTGTCCTAAACATGAATGCCCACCTGGGTAAGTGAGTGGCTGACTGGCTGCTGACACCCATGATAACTGAGGTCCTGATCTATGGAGTTCCTGAAGAAGATCCATAAGTTAAAGGGCTCTTACTGAAGACAGTAAGGATGCCCATGTTGTTAAAATGAGGCATATACTATAGAAGTCTGTGGTGTTTAAGAGCAGCAGATCTACATTTGCCAACTGAATCCACCTTTTTGTTGTCCTCCTTAGGCTACTTTTTATGGTTTATGCTTGATTTCATCACTTCTAGGTTTCCAGGATCTGGAAGATGAAGGGGTGGGAAGAATTACTAGCTCATGCCTGGTAAGGAGGAACAAATAACAGATAGAACATCCATTATTTCCTTGTGCTAACATGGCCCCTTTCATCAAATTCTGTCACTGTTTTAGTACAAACCTGTTTTTAGAACAAACCTTTTACATCCATTTTACAGATGAGAAACTGGGGACCAGCAGACCTAAAGTCTTGTTCCCACAAGGCAGTTCAGAGGCCCTTAAAGATGCCCAGCTATAATGGAATTAGCTGGTACATTATAACACAATTGTGTGCAAGGTCCTGCAGCTAGGATAGCTGCTACTGGCACATCAGTGGATCAGGCATATTTCTTAATGAAGTGAATTAACCTGGGCTCAATGACCCACTGGTTTAGCTGTATTCCCTCCAGTTCTGGACCTAGTAGCGTGAAGGTGAGCTGAAGTATCCTCAGTCAGCACTGCATTGCTTAGCAATGTGCTCATGTGAAAAGACTCTGTAAGAGTGACAGGGAAACTGAGATTTCAGGTGAGTACCTGACTACTCTCCCACCAGCAGACTGCAGCAGGCACGAAGGGACCACAGGGGTCGTGGAGATAGATTACTGGCATTGCAGAGCCTGTGTGACCTAGCTGTGGTGAGAGCTGTGCAGGAGGCTTGCACAGCCTCCTCGTTTGCAATGTGGGTGAATCCAGCCTTAAGCCTGGATGCTGGAGTGGTGTTTCCAGAGAACCAGGTAGTGTATTTGAGGCTAAGCCTGAGCCCTAGGACAGCTGAGATCTGACATCTGTAGTGTGTTCAGTTCAATCCACAACTGGCCTGTATAAGTCAGGGGTTGGGAAGATCTTTTGTGAGGACATACAGATGTATAGGGCATATAGTCTCTCTGGCACCTAGAGAACCAAAGAGTCTGCTTCTGTCCAGCAGTCTGAATAGTGTTTTATCTTCATCACAGCATAGTCTTGTCTCTTTTCTATGGCAAGAGAGACTTTAGTGACAGGGTCAAACAGCTGTCATATGTTTCACAAACCTACAATGGGTAATGGATACAGTTATACTTCATGTAGATTAGTCACACCCAAAGAAAATGACTTTTAAAGTGGTAATGAAAAACAAAAAACATTCCTTGGTCCTTTTTTTTTCTTTCTTTCTTTTTCTTTTTTTTTTGAATGACCAAAATGATCATATTAACATTGCTCTTCACAGAAAGAATGTGCTTATAATGCTTCTATAAATCCTGCCTGGTTTCCACTGTAAGCGCAGGGAGCCTTAAAAATGATTTCAAGACGTAAATCAGGTTAAGAACTAGTATTTGCAATGGATAAGAATCTGTCTAACACTTTGACAAAGAGTACAGTACTGTACACAAAGTGTAATGCAATAGCTCCCTTATTTATTTCTGTTTTGCAGAAAGCAGAAACTGTTCTTGCCATGCATTACCCCTATTATGTTCCTTCTTGGGAACCTGAGACCTTTTGAATCTATCTTCTGAACCATTTTAATATGCAGCAGAACAAAAGGATCACAGTGTCACTGATGAATACATTGTAAAGTCAAAGCCATAATTACAAATAGCAAATGGAAAATGTATGCATATAGATAGATAGATAGAAAAAAAGTACCATATGCATGCACAAAAATAATATTTTTCACCATATTTATGTTATTTAACCCTCTACCCCTCCCCTTCTTTCCCTGGCTCCTCTCAAAGAAATCCTTCTTTCAATAGTCTCTTCAGACATGGAAAGGGACACCAAGGGGAAAGAGGAATCAGCTTTCATTGATGCAGTGTCTAAGGGCCATGGTCTTGGCCTAGACCCCTGACCCTCATGTCTGTAGCATTGTACACAGTGTCTGGTGTGATCAGCACAACCTTGTTATTCAGCTTTTGTACTGTGCATATTTAATTTCAAAACACATTCCAATGGCAGCAGGGAAAAATTCGCCCTCTTTTAAGTGTATGATTCACCAGCTCTTTAGAGTCAGTTGGTGGCAGATGGGCAAGTGTGAAAACTTCTATTTGTGATCTCACACTATATAATGAGCACAAGCCACCACTGGAATTGCAGTTTCTGCATGGAGAGCCCTGTGCGCTCACTTTCCGCTCAGAACTGGTTCTCCGAACTTGCGCCTCAGTGGGAGCCGTGCCACGAGGCTGGGGCACGGGCACTGTACCCCACGGCACCCCAAGGAGCACGCCCACTTTTGGAGGCTTTTCTGCACATGGTCTTTACCAGCCCGGTGCAGCCTTCGTGGCCTGGCACCCGGACTCGGCCTGTCTGCCTGGGGGGGGGGGGCCTTTAGTGGGGAAACTTAGCACCTGCTCTCTGCAGCTGTTCATAATCCAGATGATAAAGGAGCAGTCCAGATTATAAAGTGCTTCTTACTCCCTATAACTTTTGCATGAGGTAGTCACAATCTATACAGTAGTCTACAAAACAGAGAGGCTTTCCACTAGGCTTAGGCATCCAGCTTCACCTGGGAGTGCAACTTCTTAGTCTACACTTTCTGTGAATCAAGGCCTGACTTTCTGCTGAAATTTTAACATGAAAGATGAAAATAAAGAGATTTCTACAGAAACTACCCAGAGTAAAATTTGTAAGAAGCCATATCTTAAAGGCTACCAGCATACTGCTTTGTTCTTACACCTGAAGAATGCAAACTTTCATTTATGCAATTTGTCCACTAGAAGTGGGTTAATTTTCTCCAGTGAAAATAAGAACCTCATAGAAATTTAAGCACTGATGGGACATTACAATTTCTGAAAATGAAAACTATTCAGGTTGCTGGTCTATTATTATTGCTAGCAGTTATTACTATAGTGCACTGGTTTGTAGGGGCTAGTCAGGAATTAGGACTCTGTTTAGCAAGGCACTGTACAAATAAAGAAAATATTCTCCATCCCAGTGGTCTTGATACTCGCAGTGTTTGATAGGATCCAAAAAATGAAAGTGATAAATAAGGAGAGTGAAATGACAATAAAGGAAGGCGTTATGGCAGCTGCAGAGAAGACTTAGCTTGCTATATATTTGTCCAATTTCAAAGAAGGAAGTTTTCTTTTCTTTTTCTTAGTCCTCAACTCTTTCCAATTTTTGGCAGGGACCAGAGACCTAATCTTGTGAAGTGCTGAATGCCTCCTGTGATATCATCATCCCCTTAGTGACAGCCCCCAAAGTAGAAGGACTAAAAATACTGTAAAAGAAGAAGAAAACAAGAGGTGCCTGAAATTTGAAGAGGAAGCTTGTTCTTGAAGGGTTTGCAGCCTCATTTTGCAGACCGGCTAGGCTGCTTATGGCTATGAGAAAGCATAAGGAAGGTCAATGCAAACAAAGTACAACATCCAGGGATTTGGTACAAGCCCGGCATGAACCAGACCTCACTCTCTTTTTGATGTTTGCCCAACACATTTCTCAATAGGTTCAGTGCAGATCAGCACAGGCCAGTAATAAATTTAATATCTAATAAAAATCATAACAATGAATAACTGTACAAACTGAAGACAGGGACTGTTGTACCTGGACAATTTTTAGGAACATCATTTGCACTGCAGGAGTAAGATAAAATACTAGCTAATCTGAAAAAAAGAGCAAGTTGTAAGACATTAATAAAAATATCCAGTAAGCTCATCTATAATTGCCTTAACATTGGGAGTTCCTCCTGCAACTTAACGGGAACCTCTTTAGTATATATTCTTTTCCTTCTTGCTGTATTTTATGTTCAAAGGCATGAAATATAATTTCTGATTTGCTTATGCCTACTGTTATTATTTGTGGTTGCACCTCAGATGCATAAGGAGCTTTTTATACAATCACAGCAGGCCATCTCTAGGGGACTTAATAATAATAATTAAAAGAAAAGACAGACAGATAAACCTGAGGAAACAGAATTAAAGCAAGAAAGACTTGACTGTTCTTATATGTTTGTTTGAGTTAGAGGAGTTTTGCTTCTCCTTCAACTCTTGCCTTTAAGAATGTAGACTGACTGGATTCATTCTAAAAATAGAAAGATATTGTGTAAGGCATCACCATAATTCTTTCTTTCAGATAAAGTCAGTCCTCTTAAAGTTTGTCATATTCTGTAGAGGCACTGTGGTATATCTTTGGGGATGAAAGGTCAAGGTTCAAGACATGGTTCAATACAATAGGAGGTTTTCATTGTAGGTTTTCATCCTTTTTCTTGTTTTCATGCCACCCATAATCAAACTGTGAGTGTTTGTCTTCAGTTCTTAGGATAGCTGGGGCCCTAACCAGAAAGTCAGCTACAAACAGTCCCTGGGATGTCTCGTGTTTGAAATCCACATTGATTCTGGATTCCCAATAGTTTGAGCTCACCTCCAGTTTTCGGTAAGCGCAGAAGTTAAAATAGACATTTTTATTTAATTAAGCAGCATAGATTATGAGTAATGTAGAGATTATTAACAAATATTTTTGAAGAAAGAGAAAGCAGTGTGCTCAATTTCCTTCATTCTAAAAAGCCTTGGCCTAGAGCCAGTTATTATTATAAGCTGGCTGAGTTGGCATGAAGCCAAGATACTGATAATTTAGCATGAAGCCAAAATGGATGGCTTCTCTCCCATTCCCCTCTCTCAGCTATAGCTTGTGGGTGTGGCAAACATTTCTACCGCCCCAATTTTCAAAACTGCTCAAGGACCAAGTGTGTGTATATCCATGTGGACAGGGGTGGAGCTGAAGGAGACCTGCCACGTATTGTGTGTTTAGAAGAGGATATGATGCCCTATTTATAATCTTACAAGAGTTCAGAGGCTCCCCCTTTTTATTTAGTGAGGCAGGTCACAAACTCTGATGTCCACTTCTCTTGGACACACTCTCTGTGTTTGTTTTTTTTCTTTGACACCCAAACAGACACAGGTGGGAAAGAGCGAGTTTGGCCCCGAGGCTGCACATGACTTTGGGCACACTGAAGTCCTGGGAGGACTTTCTCAAGCTCAGCATTCAGCAGAAAAGGGAAACAGAGCTGCTGCTCAGCCTACCCAGACTTTTATTTTTTTTTTATCACTGATACCACTTGCGCCAGACAAATAGTGGCAAACCCCAAGTGGCGTTTACCCTACGAGCTCTTCAGCACAGGAGGGCTTGCTTGTTGCCTCTTTGGTGCGGAGAGCTGTTTTGGTAGCACGGTCATTTGACTGTGCAGGGTTTGCCAGGGCTAGCGGGAGGCAGAAGGGATCGACCAGCCCTGCAACACCGCGAGCGGCAGCTCCAATGGGGAGCGGAGGCAGCCCGGGTGGGCAGGGGGCTTTTGTGCGCCTGGAGCATTGCCATGGTAACAAGCCATCACCTGGTTGTCATGGTGGCTACAAGAGCACGTTTCGGACAGAGGTCCGACAGCCGATGGGGTAAACTCAGTGGAAGCATTTCTGAGTTTTGTCCTCCTGTTTCTTTCCCTGTAGGTTTAGTGCAATAAGGTGTGGTGTGACCCATGGTGGTTAGGTCAGCAAAACAACTGAAAGCAGGCACAGATTTAGGCAAGCATATAATGCCTGCAGGAAGGCCCAGGAATCTCTGAGTTTTGCTTCGTGTAAATCCTGGCGTGCAGACAGGCCAGGGCTGAGTTTGCACACATTAGAGACCTATCTATGTATCTGCAGTCAGCCTGGAGAAAGCGTGGGGTTGCTGTCGGATCTGCCCACTCCTGGACTCGGTTATATGCCTCTCCTTCAACGTCTTGAGCCAGAGATCTCATAAGCAAGGAAAGAATTCCTTGAATCCAAGAAAAGCCAGAATACACTACAGTGATTGCTCTCCTCACCCACACTGATCCTGTCCAGAGCTTTCCACCCCTTTCCTGGACATCGCAACAGTGTGCGGTCTTCTCCACAAGTCCTCAGAAGCATATATTTTGAGCTTGTCAGTGAATTTCAGCTGAACATAGTTTCCAAGTTCTTTCAAACTGAAATAGCTTAACAGTTATCTGGCAGAACAGGACCTTAGGGTGTAAATAAGAGGGCAATTAACTGAAAGATCTTTAATATAGAGAAATCTTCCATGAAGCATTGTCTTACAGTCAACATTGCAATTCTATCTGTGATGCAAGATGTAACTGGCAACTGCTGTTTGGCCCCAAATGGTAGGATAATAGGTTGAACAAATTTAGAGCTAGTATGGCAAAACCCTGCTTCTACAGCCTTCCACATTAAATGAACTCTGTCTCTTGCCCAGTCTAAGAACTCCTGGAATAGCACAGGGTTTAAACCCATTTACCATTGCACCAGCTTGCAGATGGAAGAGGTCAAAACTCTCCTTTCAACCACTCTTGGCCTCCTCAGTGTGCTACATATTGTGGGCAGTACTCAAGAGGTACAGAGGGATCACAAACTAATGCAGCATGAACATGCGGGTGACCTGATCTCACACAAGTCATCACACATGTGGTTACCAAATATCCCTGCTCCTGCCACAATGCATGCATTATGCATAGGAGCCAGCTGGCCATTTATCTGAGCAGACACAAAGAGAACTTCAGATTGCTCTTGAGTAAATAGAGATGTGAAAGACAGAGACTATACTGAGTCATTACATTTCTTTCTTTCCTTTTTTAAAGCCAATGATGGATATTCATTGGAGATCTAACATAAAATAACCCGTTCATCTAGCCTGCATAGTGGAGATACCCTCTAAATGAAAATTTACAGCCAACTAAGCATAACTAGAAACTCATATGTCAGAGTCTCAGGACCAGGTTCCAGTTTGTGGATAATTATTTAATGAACGTTAATACATTATTTCTTGCAAATCAAATACAATCAAATGGAAAGAATTGCTTGGCCAGATTTTCAGTGAGATTTTCAGTGTCTCTTCAATGTATCAACACAGGCTTCAGTTAGCAACAGGACAATAGTAGTAATATCAAATGCAGCTGATTACAATGAGAAGGCGTGATATTTTCTTCAAGACTACATAGAATTTGACTGGGAACTTTTGGCCTGATTCTCTGCTACATTACTCCAACTTTTCACCAGTGCATTTCTTCTGACTGTAGTGAAGTTATTCTGGCATAAAACTGGAGTAACACTGCAAATCAAGCCCATGAACTCTGGAGGGCTTCTATGACTTTATTTTTCCAGTGCAGAAAAAGGGTGTGTTTTACTGTAGACAGATTTCAGTTGCATGATTACAAAGGATAAATGCCTGAGTAAGAGTTGCGGGCTTTGGTCTACGGGAGGTAGGCCTGGATTCAGCAGGGTGCTTAAATACTTGCAGAAAGTTGAGTAAGAAGCAGCTCCATGACTCAAAAAAAGGTCTAACTATAGAAGATGTGGTTTAGTGGTTGAAGGCGAGATCTGGGATTCAGAGGTTTGCACATTCTAATCCCAGCTTTAGTGGTCTCTGTGGTCTTCTCTATTTTTAATGTGCAAATAATAATCCTTAACTCATGAAAAGTGCTAAGCTGTATTACATAACAACATGATTCACTTTTACTTTTGTTATTGTTCAGTCTCTCCAAGTGTTATACTTACCCCCGAATGCTCTGCTTTTGTAACTTGCAGTGACTCTCTGGTTCATGTCTGGTACTGCTCTTAAACAACCTTTTGTTTAAGGGGATAAGGGGAGGCTTCCCACTGATAACTCTTTGCATACTACAGTGGATGGTAGGTTTCCCCAGTTATCCAAATAAAGCTGGTAATGGCAAAGAAATACACCTCTCCTTGAACAAACAGATATAGCAGATTTCTGTCAGTTGTACTGGGAACTCTGTGAAAGACAAGGATTGATCAGAAAAGAGTTGCTCTCTCCATAAAGCGCTCTTACATGAAGATAGGTAACTCCAACATGAAAAGGGATACTTTTAAGACTAATCCAGATGGTAAGGCAAATGCAGCTTACTTCTAAGCACTGGAAATGATAATGTGTCATCATTTCATTTAGAAAAACTTTTCTTAGTGTTCTAACAGGCTGCTGCTGTATATCGTAATTGTTATTCTACAAAATATGCATTAGAGTCTTCTAAGACATACAACCCAGGAAAGAAGAGAAATGTTTCTGTACCTGTGCCAAAGGTCCTGCCATCAAATCCCTTCTTTTGATTTCAGTGTTCCATTCTTTGGATTAGGCTTGTCCACAGTCCAGGTAATAGCAGAATTCAGTGACACTATGTAGTCCAAATATAAGAGGTTTATTTACAAAGAAATGTACACTGATCCTGAACAGACATAGTCACAACTATTACCAACAACTAAGACACAGACATTTTCCTTTTTTTTAGAAACTCCTATGTGCTACTGCAAGTTCTCAGAAAGCTACTGAATTTCAATAATTACTGCAAGTTTGGTAAATAAGATACAAAGCAAATTCTGCAATCTAGCAAACTTTCCCACAAACACCACTTTATAGTAAAACCTTAAATACAAAGTATTTCTTCAAAGACTAAAAACTTGCCTGCACAGTTTATAAATAAATGTTAATGAAGATGTGGATAATAATATTGTATTTTGGTTCCTCTCAAAAAACAAAGCAAAAGATGGATGAAAAAAATAACACTGTTCACTGCAAGTATGTTGTAGAGATTTTTTATGTATTTCTTAAATAGAATTTGATGCTCATTACCCTCAGCCTATTAGTATAGAATTTTCCAATGTCTTGGAGCTGGCAAAAAGGGAACAAGGTAAACAAAAGTTGATGGAATATTTTGCCACTTTTTTGCTTGCTGTTTGCTGGAATTCTCTGCTAAAATTCTCGATCGTAAATGGCGATGAATGGGAGAACGTGATGGAACAGCAAACCAAGTAGGATATGGATCTTTCTTCAAAGTTGAACTTGTCCAGCTGACCTACTAGGATATTGGTATACTGCTGAAACCTCATACTGCACAGGTTTGTTGCCACAGGAATGAAGAAACATGAGGCCCTACAGAAATGTATAAATACTGTAAACTGGAATTTACTCTCAGAGAGGAATCTGAGAAAAGAATTCAACACAAGTTTCAACCATTTTTCCTTTGGGATTGTAAGAGGAGGCCTTATTGCCTTCCAGTCATGTGTTAGGCAGAGCCTGGTCTGAGAGATGCATTATAAGTAAATTTACTGGATGGATTCCTTAGGGAATACACCTAGTGTGTCCAGGCTGAGTGACTTTAGGTGGTGAATTAAATGACAAGCTTTCTTGGTAATCCCAAGAAAAAGAGGCTTCTGAAAGTGTCCAGCTGATGAGTAATGGACATGTAGGTGTGAGACTTGGGCTTTACTTCACTACCTAAAAGCTTTTGTGGGAATAACCAGTGATGTCTCTGGCGACAGCTATAGAGCGAAAAAGGAGTTGCAATGTGGTCAGGCTCAAGGCTGAACTCTGCCATAGCTGTCTGCAGAAGGATAGTGAAGTCAAGGTTGCATTTATCATTCTGCTCTGCTTCCATCCACTGCACCCACTTGATTACTGATGTCCTGTGACTTTTGCCAAGCGGACAAAATGGTCAGCATACCATCCTGAACAGGCCTCGGTGCCAGTTACTATTAAGACAGGTGGGATTTGTAGGGAATCTGTACTCAATTGCCTGTGAGGATAACACAGATTTCAAATCACAGATTTTAAAAGCAAAAACACTCCCGGACAAATCACTTCAAGCTCCATATTGACAAGTTTCTTGAAACTTCATCTATAAAACAGGAATATAATACTTCCTGCTCCACAGGAGGGAAGTACGTACTTTGTCCATAAATACTTTTATTTTGGGACCTGTATAAATACTTCAAAATATTCTAGCTTTTCTAGATCATATGGGAATATATAATTATGACCGACTTCATGCACATTTTATGTGGATCCTTGGATTCCCATTCCTCCCTGTGCTACCAACATTTTGTGCAATTGGTATCCTGTGCCTGAGTAAAGGTCAGGACTGGATCTTGGCTATTTGACAACTCTTATCAAACTATACATAAATTAATTGTAATTAGTTGTAACAACATCACCAGTGCAGTCCAGCAACTTGTGCATTGCACTATGCATGAACACAAACCATGAAAGAAAATACCTAAAAAATAGAAGTTAAATAATTGAACCTTAATACTGCTTGCTATTATGGCTGTGTATAATGCTCCAGTTGTCCAGCCCAAGGCTCTGTCTCCGGTCACCTGCCTGGTCACCTGCCTGCATATAGGTCTCATTTAAACGTGCTATTAAAATGTATTCAGGTTAAACACAAGGATTAAGGAGCAGGAAGTTCTGTCAGCTTCACAAGCCAAGATATAAGAGGTAGAACCAAAATGTTGACATGACTTCTATGTTGTTCAGCCTCTTTTTCTTCCTCTACTTTCTCCTCTCCTCCACACTACAAACTGCTGTAGGAAATGAATATGCAGAGATTTTTTTAACTTCTTTTGTTGATCAAGTTTATAGTGTTTGAGTGATTTTCTCAGGAAGATCAAAATGGTAATACTGGGAAAAGTGCAAACAAAAGTTTCATTTTGCAGTGAAATAACAGTTTATTGTTTACATTAAACTGAAGGAGATTTCTTTGCCTTTTACAGTCTCCCCTTGATCCAAAGCCCTAGCTTTGGATCATTAGAAGCAACTCCTATGCATACTTTGTGCTGCAGTAGTTCTGTATTATCCTGTAAAGAGCATTTGTGTTCTGTTTGCTTTTGAAACCTGAGTATAGATCCCCCAGGCATTCTTTGTGCATGCAATCCCATGTGAGACAGTAGCAGCCGGGGACAAAATGAAGCAAGAGAATTGTATCTGACAGAGTCCTTTAAAAAGAGTTTTTCACTTGACCGGAGTAGTGGGCACCTGCCTATGGCATCTAGTCTAGAAAAAAAAAAGAAATCTGTTTTCTTCGATGTTTTTGTCTGAGTTTTTCCTAGATTTCTTCCTCTTAAACATCTTTGATCATACAGAGGATGGTGGAAGATAAGTGCTCAGAACACAGAACATCTGTCTTAGATCTAGAGAAAGATTTCAGAAACATATGTGCTTGTACAAAGTGGATTGCAAAACCCTCATGATCCTGAGCCTGAACATGGCACCGATTTTTGTTCAGGCAAGCATGAAACTGTAGCATGAACATTTTTGTATAATGCAGATCAGCTAAAGTGGTATCATCAGATGGTCAGTGGGAATTTTCCCTGGAGGGCTGAATACAGTTTTACCTCAGCCCAGGTGCAGTTGAATTACTGACAGAGTCTAAAAGGGAATATGTCCATATGTGATCTAGGAAAGTTCAGAGAAGATTACAGAAATACTTGCTCTAAGGAGAATAAGAACTTGGAAGACAGCAGAGGGAAAGAGAGAGAAGATGACAGGGTGAACATTGTTGTAGTTTTTGTAGTTAGGTGTAAATATCATGTTCACATAGGAAGGTCCTAGCATACACAGCCTTAGTCATTATTCGTATGTTATCTTCTCAAAATCATTATGCCACTATTTGTATTCCACAAAGCTTTGCAAATATGAGTGTTCTTGAAATTAAAGGTTGATGGTTTTGCTGAAATCCAGCATAGTGCTTTTGGAGTACATTTTTGCATCTGTCAGTCAGCATAACTTGTAACTCAACTCTGCTAGCACTAAAGGATGCTTAAATGAATTGCCTTTACTGTAGCATAGCAACTTATTTATCCAGTCTTCACTCTTTTTCTGCCTATCTCTTTATCTATTCCTTATTACATTTAGTATCTGAGTGCCTGATACTCTTCTGTGGATTTTAGCCTGACAACACCCCTGTCAGGTAGGAAGTATTATTCTCCCATTTTAAAGATGTAGGGAAAAACAGGACTTGCATAAGGTCATGGAGAAAGTCTGGGGGTGAGCTGAGCATTTAAATGCAGGCCTTTTGCGATCTGGATGTAGTAATATATCTACTAAATTAGATTTACTAATCAGGGTGTGTAGAAATAGCAAATGTGGATAAATAATTGACTTCAACTACTTGTAGTGATTGCATCTCGGATTTTTATTCTTTTCATATCTAGTTCCAAAGACTATTTAAGCATTTCATGAATTACATGAAACTTGATTTTTTAATACAGGGAAAAATATTTCTTCATCTATGTTATTTTAGTTCCATAACATTATATTCCAAGATTCTTGTGTAGATTTGCAGAGAACAAAGCACAGCTATTCTGTATTTACTTTACCCAGCATTTCTGTAAGACAGAACAAAATATGTAATGAGTCTGGCAAGGCATTCCAAGCTGACGTAACAGTGATGAAAAAAAAAAGACATTTCAGTGATATCACACAAAATGATGAAAACCATGTTTTGTATTTAAGACTGGAGTGGTGTTTAAGAATTCAAACGGCTGGTTTTGGCAGACATCTAATTGTAATACTGTAGCATCGCTGCAGGCAATTTTCTTTGATTTAATTAGATGAACTGTGGGTTTTTTTCTTTTTGCAAAAAGGCTTTATTATGTAGAAATGAAATATGTATAAATTTAATTTTTAATCTTGTCAGTACAGAGTAGGAAGGAATAAGCTGATTCTTTTAATTTACCCTCTTTGTTTAAGAAAAAAAATTAAATTAATCTTATCACAAATGTTTATGAGTAATTGGTTTGAGTTTTGCACTCCAATCAGAAGTGATAGAGTTAAGATTGCTCTGTGTTTCTCCTGAATTGAATCCAATGCATCCACCTTTCAGTGTGTAAACACAAACAATTTGAGGCCTCAATTATGTTATTTTTCCTCTAGACTATGATAATATTAGCGTTTAAATCAGAGTTTGGACTAGGAGGAAACAGATCAATGCAAAAGAGTTACTCTACTTTGTTGTTGTTGTTTGGTGATATTTGTTTGTTTTTGTGCATATTTATCTATTAAGTCCAAAAAGTAACTGATCTCTAAAGATTCTCTTTAATACTTATTTCAGGGTTTTGTGGGCCAAATACAGAGGGGATCATTTTGGATAAATTTTAAGCAATTATAATCACAGGTAATCAACAGTACTCACAGGGTCATATGCCATCAGTTTTCAGACAACCAATTCAAATTAGTGGGCTATTTCAGTTTTCCCAGATCTGAGTTTGATCTTGAAATGTGCAATTACTAGATCACAGTATTTATTAATTTTTCAAATATTTATTGATGTGAGGTAGCTTCAGAATTCTGCAGAACCATCCTTGTGCTTCTCTGTAGGATCTACCAAAATCCATCTTCATGGAAGTTAATGAAAAATTTCCACCAACTTGGGAGCCCAACTTGGGGGCTTCTTGGGAGCCAATATTTTGCTCTGTGTATTAAGATGGCTGATCCAGAACCTCTTGAAATAAATGATAGAACATCTACTGGTTACAGCACGGAGGTCAAGGCTTTACCTTATATGCTTAAACCTCAGTGACTTTGCCAACCTGACAAAGATGTTTTCTTTCCAGTGGCAGTGAGGATGGTGGGAAGAGTTAACTGAATTACCATTTACCATCTACTGTCAAATTGCTGCAAAAAGGGCCTAAGACTATTTGTACTTTTTTTTTTTTATCATTGGAGGACATTGATGCACTTGAACTTAAGTTCTTGTCTGATATCAATTTTTATAGCAGAAGAGTCCACAGTGATTAACACAACTCAGTTAAGGTTCTACAGGTCAGATCCATACTCAAAGTCAGGTTACCTAATGATTATTATCTAAACTTTTTCCTGTCTGAAAATACTTTTATTTTAAGGAGTGAAATGATAGAAGATTCATCTAGAATTGTGTATATATTTCATATAATGCTGAAAGTGATAGGATCACACTTTAGACAGAGCAGAAGGCTTTTTTTCAGATGACTATTTTATTTTTTTCCAGAAGAATTCACTTTCCAGTAGACTCAAACTATTTATAATTGGAAGAATTTTCCTCACTTAGCTTATGGGATTTTTTTTTTTTTTTGATCCAAAACAATGTTACTTGACATTTGTTACATTTAAATATTCTTAAAAAATAGATCTCAAAATAAAATTCCTTATTATGGTTCATTTTTTTTAATAAGAATTTCAAGTTGGTCTGAAACAGGAGTATTTTTAACTGGTTTGTTTTCACTGAAGAACTTAAAAAGTGAGTTTATTCCCACTTCTAATTCTACATAGTTAAATTATGAGAATTTTCCTTGTTTTAGCATTTTGGAATTTGTTTTTTATTTGCTGTTTTTTTCATGAAAAAATCTTGATGATAAACACTTTTTGTATGTACATATTTTTATTACTTTTTTTTGATTTAGTCTCATGAAATGTTAGATGTATTATCAAAAATGGAATGCAAAGATGGAGCCCAAACCAATTTTTCACCAATTATGAAGTACCAGCTGTGAGCCTGATTCCCACATGGGATAGAGGCTCAAGGTAGAGCTTATATGGCTATCTATTCCTAGAGTCCCAAACAACAAATATAGGATTAAGCTGTCCACTAAAGTAGCTAAAGTAAAGTAGCTTCAAAACCACTCTTATCTGTGCTGTAATACAACCACCATCCAGCTCCATATTGCTCAACAGCATTCTGATCATGATGTTTCTTACAATACAGACCCCAGGAGAAACAAGAAGTCATGATCTTGTAGATCCACAAGATACTTTCCTTAGAGAAGAGAATGCCTGATCCTCTGCTTAAGCCAGTTTCCTCAAGCCTTTGCTGCTGCAGGGAGCACAGCAGAGAGCAAGTGCCAGAGCAAATCCAGCATTTTAAAAATTAGTACAGGGGACAGGGAATCAGGACTGTAGTTTTGGTCTGGGGTCGCAACACCTCTTTTAGAGGGCATTTCTGCTTTCGTTTTTATTTCCGAAGGAATCCAGACTACATTTGTAGCATAGATAGTCTGTGTGTGCACTGATGTGGACTGAGATCAGAACCTGAACCGTTAGTAAAAAGTACTATAATATAACCTACTCTACTGAGGTGTTGTAAGGAATAATTATTGTTTGCAAACCTCTTTGAGTTCCTCAGAAAAAAGATGCTATAAAAGTGCAAAATACCATTATTATTATTTTAAACTTCTAAATGCCAAAAACTAGGCAGTAATAGAAGTGCTGAAACAACTTTAACAATAGTGATGTGAACACATTAAGCTGTAATAAAGCCAGAGTCAACTAAATCAATCAAGTAGGCCTTGCAAACTGCTTGTTAGGACAAAATTGCATCTTTTCTAAAATAAATACAAGAGCAGATTCTCAGCTGGTGTAAATTAGCCCAGCTCCACTGGAGTCAAAGAGACTTGGATTTAAAACGAGTTGCATTTTTTGTCTTTTCCTGCTGCCATTGTTCATCTATGCATGTGCGTGTGTGTGTGAATGTGTGCGTGTTTGGATGTGCATGCTGTAGAAATACCAGTGCTGACAAAATTTATATCAGCTTCATTTGGGAGAAGGGACAAAGTTATGACAATTAAATTTTATGTCAGACAGGAAAAGCCTCTTGTGTTGCTACCCATGCACAGGTGAAGTTCTGAAATTGTTTCTTTCATCTGACTTGTGCTCTGCGGAAAATCTCTGTATCAGTCTTTGTGGGTGTTATGTCAGAAGAGAGGATGTTTGTGTAAAGCAGAAAAGGGACCATGGGAAAATATGTTTAACTGTGTAAAAGCAGGAGTTATACGCTGCTGCTTAACTACTCTTTTCCCCTCTTTCATTGACTCTTGCCCTATAAGATTACCAACAAAACTACTTAACCATCAAATGTAAATCGTAAACAAGGAAACTGATTTCACAGACAATCAGACTGAATTTTCAAAATATTTTGAAGCAGCTTAATTATTTTTTTCTAATTGTTTTTAAAGCACTTTTACTGTTTCAAAACCTACTTAGATTTTTGCTTTTAAAAAGTACCTCAGACAGCGTGCTAATGTCATAATCTTACCACATCAAATTTGTGTATCACATCGTGTACTTTCAGAAAGAAAGCATATAAAGTATAAGTGATTAAATACATCTGAATTAATATTCTACTGTCATGATGAATGACCTTTT
Organism: Apteryx mantelli; assembly: GCF_036417845.1. Taxonomy (NCBI): domain Eukaryota; kingdom Metazoa; phylum Chordata; class Aves; order Apterygiformes; family Apterygidae; genus Apteryx; species Apteryx mantelli. The sequence goes on along the minus strand of NC_089981.1, from coordinate 75,341,119 downwards.
TTACTGGAAACCAAATATGTTTCATGCAACTACTATGAAGATAAAATTTCATATTGGCTTGAATTTTCAGGTAAACTTCTGTAGGCAAGAACAGTACAAAAGAAAAGTAAGGAAATCACTGTTTGTTCCATCACTGACTTCCTTGTTGTTAGTCCTCTCAGCCTTTATGGATCATAACACTGTAACAGTCATTGTTACACTAATTATAAAGGGAGAGAGAGTTTGAGTCTCTGTAATTTCTGAATAATGTTTCTCATCTTCCATTTCACAAAGTTTGGACTGGGGGAAGAAGAAGAAACATGGAGGGCAATTGAAATACAAAAGAATATGTATTTTAAACTGTGTCCCTGCACCTGAAATGGTCTGAACTCCCTCTCCAAGTCCAAGCAGATGTTTCAGATCCATGTTTGAATGTTGCAGCTTGGGACCCTGTCTAGTTCTAAAAGACTTATTATAATTTATTATTAATAGGAGTAATGATTGATATTGTTGCATTATTTAATAATTGCACTACTTTCATTATTTAATAATTATTATTATTTGCACATGCAGATCAGGTAGTTAAGGCTCTTTACCATAAGAAATGCAAACAGAGATTAATGAGTGATTCATAGCAAGTAACGTAATTTGATATTTTTTTTCTGCATTTGAGCATCATTTATGATCCTCAGTATTATCATAGTGTGCTCGAGCGCTCTGTAGTGAAATCACTACTGAAATCACATGGAATTGTTTCTTTGTCCTGATTATTGGAGCATAGCTTACACAATGCTTGTTTGTTCTTTGTCTATCTTGTCAGCTAAGACTGTAACCCCTTCAAATCAAGAATAACATTCTAGTCAACCTCTGTACAATACCCAGCAAAATGGTTCCCTTGGCTCTTTTAAATAATTAGATTTCTGGGGCAAGTTAGTAATAATTTCTAGAAAACAAATATTGACAAATGCATTGTAGGAGTATTTGAGCAAGCCTTTGGAAAACTAATCTCTGCAAATTAGTACTATGGCTAGTGAACGATAGGTGTTGCTTGAATAAAACAGGGAGTAAAACAGCCAACCAATCATAAACATGGTCAAAGTTTCTTTTTTTTTTTTTTTAATTCATAGAAGTATTTACAGAAAACTTTTTGAATCATTTACAGTCTCTAATTAGCTTCTTGGAACTTACTCTGGTGATCTTCCCATCTCATGGTTGGCATTGTTACTCTAAGATTTTTGTGCATCAAAGACATATATGTGTTAAAAAATAATGGGATGGATATAGATTTATATAATGTGTGAGTTGTTTTTTTTTTCCTTCATCTATAAGTACTTACCTAACATCACTACAACTAGACTATCCAGGTACTTGCTGTTAAATCCTTCCTCAAATATTTGTGGGATTAGAATCTTACAGAAAACCTGAAAATAAGTTAGGTTCATCCCCTCTGATTATCTTTGTTAATTTGGCCCTAAATTTGGGGTAAGGAGTCAATCTGTAATCAGTTTGTTTTGTTTTTTGCTATGTGGAAAAAAATCTGTTTCAGTTTGGTCATAGAACAACAAGCAGCAACAAAAACATTTTGAAAAAGTTCTGCTTATGTAGAAGATTTTCTGTTTGGGCAGACACTGCTCAGTATGTAATTAGCAGTGTCCATTCTTGTTTTTATAAACTGTATTTCAGCAATTAGGAACCTTTTAATTAAGTCAACTGTGTTCTCAGCTTGAGCTTTTTTTTGTTTTGTTTTGTGGGTGCGCTCTTCCTCAGGGAAGTGAGATAACATGCAATAAAGACTTTCTTTCTTTTTCTGCAGCAGTTCTTCTTCCAGCTTCCACTCCCTAATAAGTCAGTGTTCCCCTTTTAAAGATTTTAGTGCAATTTTTTAAATTATTTTTTTATAGCCCGTGTCACCACTGCTACCATCAAGATTCCTCTTTCAATAAGATGCTGATTGGATGAATATGGCTTCCAGTAACTCAGCCTTTGTTTTGTAAAAACATTATTACAACATTGTATAACACTTTAGAAATGTTTCAAATTTAGGCTGGCGTGGTGACTTAGCAGACTAGGGGGCTAACATATGGAGTCTGCTACACACTAGAGACTGTGGTTTTATTGCTGGCACCACTAGTCAAGTCAGGATTAGCAACCATGGTATTTTCAGCAAGATCTGAGATCGTAAGGCCTCAGGTGTGGTTACCTAACCCTTGCCAGAAGTAGGAGAAATATTGACGGGTGAAAATAGAGATTGATTTGGTATAATGGAAGGGATACTTTCACTATAAGGACTACATTTTTCTTGGGATTAATTCATTTCCTTTGTTTTCCGTTAAAATAATCAAGTGGTTCAAAATTCAAAACATACCCCAAATGGTAGCCCTTGATGGTTGCAGAGCCATCCGTTGGGACAGTGACCCTGAGTAGGATGCCATTGCCATCTCTGCTTGTCCTCTGTTGCTGCTGTGAATGTGCCAGGCCTTGAAAAACAAATTGAGATGCAAACAAACAAACAAAAAATTCCTTTTCATATGAACTTACAGTGCAGGCAGGATCCCAAGCAAGATGTCTCTCATCTCAGCATTGTCTCTGCTGTTGAAAAGCAGAGAGAAGAGGAAGAGCTTTCTTGGAGAAGACAAGCTGGCTGAGAGTAGAAATAATACACTTTAGGTGTTGATTATAGTATAATGACTAATGGTGAGATTTCATTAGAAAGTAAAAGAATGCATCTGTAGGAGAAAATGGATCCCATTAAGAAGCTGCACAGAGCATTATTTTGTTTAATGGCAGAAGTACAAAGTGACAATATCAGAACAAAAATAAAATAAGAGGGGGAATGCATTCTCTATCTTAAAAAAAAAAAAAGTGGTAGTTAAAGCCAATAAAGTCCTTTATTTGAATGCCATTAGTGGGTTTGGCAGCCATCCGCGCCATCTACTTCAGAGGAGCACTGCACAGATTAAGAGAGGCTGGATGCTAATTTGCACATATGGAAATGCTTTTTCTCGCCGTTCCGATGGCTCTGTTGTGGACAGATGGAATTAGTGAGCACTCCAAAGCCGTGAAGGCAAACACATTAAAAAAAAAAAAGAAAAAGAAAAAAGAAAGCTCCCTCTCCTCCTTCCTTCTTCTTTCTCTCTTTCTTTCTTTCATGAGAAACTTCAGACTTGAAATAAATAACATTAGCAGACTGCTCTCCCTGGCATTAACAAGCTATTTTATCATATTTCAATTGCAAATCATTTTTTAACTGGGAGTTATAGTCATCTTAGCTAGAACCAAGTGTGCCAAAAAGGATTGGCAAATTAAGGACAATCTTCAGACAAATTTGGCCTTATATACTGTATATAGATCCCTCTGTGCTTTAGACTGTGTGCCTTGCAATGCTGCCTTTCCTGACAATGTTCAGTAACTATGAATCATATTTTCTCTTTCCAGTCCTCACATTTGTACGAGTGACACTTTCACTCATCTTAGGACCGGAGCGTGTCCTGCCATTTTGCTGGGATATGGGGCAGAGGGTGGCCTGAGGGAGGAAGATGAAAATAAAAGTTAGCTCCTGAACAGGATCAAAATCCAGTCCCTGCATTTCCAGTGGTACAGAAGCCATTTCACCTGCCTTCCTTTGGACCACAAGATACCCTCTGGGACAAGCTGCAGGAGGTGGACACAACAGCCTGGACTCTAGCCCAGGAAGGAAGGTGTAGGGATTCTTCCTGGGGCTTTCCCCTGAGCAACGAGGCTCCCCACCAACTCCAAAACAGGGCTGTGCCTTCAGCATGATTAAAACATTGGAAAAAGGATCAATCCAAGCAGACAAGAATCACTTTTATCTTGCTAACTTACAAGGGGAATTTCATATTCACCTTATCTATTGGCAGTCAAACAAAGCAGATGCATCATTCTTTAAGGCAGCCGAAAGTCAACGACCTTTGTTGCCAAATGTCTGTCTAGCCATTTTTTTAAACTTCTTTGAAATCAGCTGGCACCAACAGTTAGCATCAGACCACCCCCCAAACTTTGGATGAAGTGAATGCTGGAAACCAAATTAGGATTCAAATATGATAAATAGTACCTCTCCCTCTGCACTGTGACTGTGGCTCGCTGCCACTAGCAAGAAGGTCTGTGCACAGTTCAGCCTCTCAGGGCCCAATTCTGGTCTCCTTTAAACTGCATAAATCCATTGAGCAAGACTTTACACCTTTCTAACTAAAGGGGAGACCATGACTTTGTAACCAGCACCTGACTGGGATCTCTCTATTGCAATGTGATGAATAACTCAGAGGAGAATCTAGGTGTCCTAAAGTTCCCTTCAGTCTGGCCTTTTTCTTTTCCATTCTCTTCACCCAACTTCCGAGAGTGCTTCTGTGATCTTAGTGGGTGCACAGGTGAAAACAGTGATGAAACACATCATTTACTTGACTCTCACTGAAGAACCAACTATGAAAATGCATTTTGCCACCAAGTGATTTATTTTATTTATTTATTTATTTTAAGGGCAGTATTCTGAACATGTTTCTTTGGTGGCATCAATCATGGCTATCAAATGAATTGAAAACATGTATACTTCAGGCAGAGGAAGAAAATGTTGTTTGTGATCAGGTCCACTGGGTTATTAGCTTTACTCTAAAGAACAACACAGTTTCTATAGAGGATGGTACCAAAGAAAATATAATGAATTGCTACCAAAAATGGTGACCACACTCCTTCCTTCCTTCCTTTCTTTCTTTTCCTTTTCTTTTTTTTTCCCCCTCCCTCCCCCCCCAATTCTTTCCCAAGCGCTCTGATGCCAGAGGCTGGAAGAATTTTGCTTCCAAAGAGCAGCATGTGGCTCTGGAGTGACAGATCCCTGACTGCTGCTCCAAGGCATTGTTCACAGTGAACAGGGAGGCTCTGACCTCTCTGATCACACAGCTGAGAGAGGAGGAGAGCATGCTACTGTTATAACTCTTACTCCTCCCTTTGTATACAGTGTGTCTAATGGGGGACACGCATTATACTGCTCTCTTCCTTTAAAGAACAAGGCCCAGTCTTGAACTCTTTATTCAGGCTAAACTCTCACTGAGGTCTATTGAAACCAATGGGATTTTCGTCCTTCAGGATTCTCATTCCTCCTGTGCTTCCCAATACATAAAGAAAGTATATCTTCTCATTGTTATCAGAGTTGTTTTATACTCTTTCCCTCCACCTTGCCATGCCAATATCTACCCACTTTGCCATGGCAGAGCCCTGATACTGCTCTCTCCCCAACCACCTCTTGTTGTTTTGTGGGTAGTGTCATCGTTCTTCTCTGCTGTAACAGCATAAGGAGGAGGAAGAACTTGAAATTCTCCTGTCCCTATGTAAATCTGGTTGCAAATATATCTTTTAGATACATTATGACATTTTTATCAGACAATTAAACTGAGACCTCATCTCATTCTACATAAGACACAATGGTAGTGATTAAAATTCAGCCCTGGAATCTAGGAACTAAAGGGAAAACCTGCACTGCTACAATAAAGCTGGGATTTCACTCTAGTTCCTTACCAACCTGACAGTAACCCCTCCCTACTTTTCCACCAAATGCATTGGCATTTCCCAAATGATTTCAATGGCTTTGAAATTTAATCCTAACAGAACAGATTTTAAATTGCAGCTATTATTCACAGATAGCAGCCCCTTAAAAAATCTGAACTTCAAGGAATTGCATAAAAAATAATAAATGCATAATGATCATATAGATTCAGTTGAGGCTTGTGATATAAGATCCAATAAAGTATTTGTAAAAATTAATGCTTTGGGGAAATGCTGGTGAAGATTCTTAAAACTAGAAACTTTCATTTTTTTGCAGAGACTTTACAGGAAATTTAATAGAAGTATTTAATTTGTAAGAAAAGTGTATGTTTTCTGAAAGAATTACACAGTTGAGCACATGGCATCTTCAGGGGAAAAGATAAAAGACCCTACTTGGGGAGGATAAGGGGACCTCTAAATTAAAAGAAAAAAAAAAAGAAAGATTTATATTTAGCTTGTTTATTTTTTTCTATTACAATTTTACTTCTCTTCAATTTTAATTAGTGACAACTAAGAAAATGCTAAAATGGTGACTTAGATTCTCCCCCCAAAAAAAGTGAAAATTAAGTAACAAAGTTGGAAAAGAATTCAGCAGCAAACTACTTCTTTTTCATTATTTTACCATAAACATAGGTTCCGTATTAATGATAAACAAGCACTTAGAAATCTTTCAGTAAACCCTGCATATCCAAAAATGGAAAAGTGAAGAGCATCACTCAGAAGAATTACTAGCAAAATAAAATTAAAAAGTAGAACAAGGATGAAATTTTCGGCCAGCAAAGTCTGCTTTCTGCTCTTTCTACTTATTTCTGCCTAAGAAATCCTGTTAATACTGCTTGGGCTGCTTGTGACAGTCATGCAGCAGGACTTTCCAGAAGAAAAAGGCTAATAGAAGTAGAAGAAACTCAGTGGACTACATAAAGCCTGTGCTGGGAGGCTGTATTGCAGGCCAGCTCACCCTTTTGTCAGCTACCACTTAATTTCTAAATCCTACTGGCATGGTAAGCTGCTTTATCAATCCTGAGTGTCTGCAGCCTGCACCAGAAGTGAGAACAAAGAGCTGTGATAAATTGTCACGACTCCTCTGTGAAAAAGACTGCACTGGTCCTAGAAGCCTTGTTAAGCAACATGCATCCAAGCTTCTTGTGTCCACCAGGCAACAGGACATCCGCACTGAGGTTCAGGGTACTTGCTGGCCTAGAAATTCTGCATAGCCTGAAGGAGTCTTGACCCCTTTCTGCCAGGAGTAACCAGTGCTCTATGAAGTAGCAAATGTACCACTCTGATATGAAATCTTCCTGAGTTTTCAAACACACATATATTCAAACAGTGCTGAAAAATCCATACTAGTTTTAGCTATCCAAACCAGTCCTTTATTGAGGAAATGCATAGAGGCATTATTCTGAGATCAGCAAAAAGTTCTTCCAGTTGAAGCTAATAATTTACCCTGAGATTCAGGGCAGCACTTGAAATTTAAATGACTTCCAAGGCTCAAATGGTGAGGCTCTTCCCTTGAGTAGGCAGGGGACAGATGCACAGCTTTATCATCCTTTGGGCCTCTGATACATTTGACCATGAGATATTGTTGCCCTTCCTGAGAGATATGGCATGGGGCCAAAAGACTGCGTCAAAATGGTTTGAATTCTTCCTGGAGGGACACATCCAGTCAGCTGTAAGCACAGCGTGCTCAGCTTCCTACCCTGCACTGACTCATGACCAGCCCGGAGGCAAACTGTCTGAGCATGCTTGATAGCATGATCCAACAGGCAGGGTCATGTGCGCTCCCGTTCACTCGCTTTGGCTGCACCAGGAGCCGGTCTCTTGGGCATAGGAGGCACGTCTGCTCTTTAGGGTATCCTCCACAAACAGGAAAACCAAATCTTTCATAACAGTCCATACATGACATGAAAATGTTCAGATACTGCAATGGAAAACATGTTATAAGGACCTAAAGAAAAAGGAATTCCACAAATACTTTCCTACCTGGATGATACTTTACAAGAGTTTGTACAGATACAGACTAACTCTGTGCCCTGTACGCCCTCTCCCTGTCTGTGTGTTTCTACTGATGACTGTGGAGAATAGCTCCAGTTCAGTTTCTTTGTTTCTGGACTCTTTGGGTGGTTCTTTGATTCCAGACAGCTGTTCTTGCAAACAGAAATGTGGCCCTACTGCGGGGTACAGAAAATATGGGGTATGCTGGCATGAGCTGCTTCTTGTGCTCTTATCCCATGGCTGATCCCAGCCAGACCTTATTTGTGTATGTAAGTTTATCTTCTGTTAATAATTTAAATCCAGTCCCCAGAACATAGCAGTGTCACTTTCAAAGATGAGAGGATTGTGAACATTTGCCATTCTGTCTGTCCACAGAAAGCAAACAATTAAAATGTTTTAAAAGAAGCCTAATTAGAAAGCTACAGAAAAGTAAAAGAGGAAGCATAAGTTGAAGGACCATCTATTACAGAAATAGTGAAGGATTCTTGGAACTGCACTGACCATAAGCTCCTGTAAGCTGCAATTTCAATACAGAGTTTTAAGTAAATTCCCTTTTCAGCTTCACTTGTCCCACATGAAAGAAGAGCTAACTTTAACACAGCAGACGAGAGTCCTTAAAACGAAACAAGAGGAATTTTTACTTTAAGTGGAACATCATGGGGCTCATCACAGAATTTAATAGTATTTTTCCCTCCAGCTGTTTTTATTTATCTTTAAACTTCCAATAAAAGTTATGTTTTATTTCAAGAAGCAATCCATAATAAACTTTTCAGCTGATGGTAGTGGTTAGTGTCTATGCCACCAACAGTGATGATTAATTCTTTGGAGAAGAAACAAAAATGACTCTTTGCTATGCAGCACCTATCACAATGAATTTGAGTAGGGGCATTTGGGCCCTACCACCAATTAACAAATTAAAGGAAACAATAATCTCATTCCATTGCTGTATGATAATGCTGGGAACTTGAGATGGGGTCAGTTTCTTACTGGAAGGCAAACTCAGAGCAATTCCTGGTCTAGTACATTATTACTATTATTCCATAGCAATAATATGCCCCCTGGGCTAGGCATTGAACAGGCATGGAGTGAGGGACAGTTATTGTCCTAAGAACATATTGCCCTGATTCCTTATGGTCATACACATCGTTTTAACTCCAGGCACTGTCAATCAAACCTTTGACTGGAATGAGATGTTTTACGTGTGCCAAGCTAAGCCAATGTTGAAATCTGTATGGGATTTGGGTCTATACAAGCATGGACCAAGGGTGACGTGTTTAAGTATTGTTAGTACACAGTAAATACACCAATACCCTTTACTTTTGATAGAGATGGCAAAAACAGCAAGGCTACACACAGAATCCTCGGATAAGACATGACTTCATTCAGGCCTGTAGCCACAAAAACAGTTCCTCTTCTGACCCCAGGTCTCTGTCTTTTGCTTTCAGCAGGCTGTCTGTTATAGCATCCTGCCTACTCCTAAAGGCCTATCTCATGGCTTCATGGAAACTCCTCTTCCCAGTACTGAACTAGTACAGATGGGCTTAGGCATTAATTCTTCTTCTGTCCAGCTGCTGACAAGGAAGAGGAAGCTATTGAGACAAGCTCGATTAGAACCAGTGGCCTCTGGAGCTCACATCACTGCCAGTTTCCATTGAGACAAAGCAGAATACTTATCCTGGTCAACACTCTTGATACTAATTTTGCTGTGGGTCTTCTTGGCCAGGCTCTGAGCCTATTGTTTGATGGAGGAAATGTGATTATGCTGAACCTTTTCTGTGTGGAGTTTCATACTAAAACCTCATTTTGACACTTGACAGAATATGTTTCATTACTGACTGTGGTACATGTCCTTGGAAGAGGAAGGAGCTCCAGGAAGACATTTTTTCAGGAAGGATTAAAAGGTGATGTTGAGCTGGCAACTTTTACTTCACTGTGTGTTAGAAAAGATGACATTAAAGACAGACTTCTTGTAGTCAGGGAAGAAGGTGGTGAGGTTGTGCTGATGCTCAGTCCATTTCCACACTTTGTGCCAGTTTATGCAAGTTTTGTGTGAAGTTCCCTATTCTGTGCAAATGACAACTATACATCCTCCTCGTGGAGAATCCCTATCAGCTGGGGGCATGGAGTTGCCAAGCTCAGTCTGAGGACTGGTATTTCACTGATCTTTTAGATAACATTCACCTTACTGCGAATTAAGACCTTCAGCCTAATGCAGAATTCTCTGGAAAACCATTGGAGGAAGTAGAGGACTTTTTGGAAAGGTCTGCAGGAGTCTGAGATTCTAAGCAAAATATGTAGCAAGAACCAAAGTTTCCAAATTGCTGAAATTTACTGCCCTTGGATTTGTTAACGCCATTCAAAAATAATAGTGCTTCCTCTAAAAAATTATTCTATGCCAGAGACCTATTTATTTCCAAAGAGTTTTTCTTGCCTTTTTCATGGTTGTCCTGTGTCCAAAATTAGACACTACCAGAAACTCACGTCTTTATCTCTCTGTGGTCAAAAGATAGTTTAATAGAACAAGCTCATACAAGATAGTGAAGCTAAATGTTTTTAGCATGGACTGGCTTCAACTTAGAGATTTGATCATATTTGCACAGACAGACCACCTTGCTTAGCTTTTGCATTTGTAAGATCATTCACTGTTGCTGATATTTAGAGATAACACTACCTGAAAAAAAAAATTATATATCTATATATCTATATATCTATATATATATCACATTTTTGCAGGAAACACTTTTTTGATTCACAGCCAAATTTGTAGTTGCTTTTGTTTGTTTATTTTGGCAGTTGTATCCCTTCATAAAGTGCACTTCTGTATTTTAAAATGCTTTAGGGTATCCTTTTAATTAAACTGTTGTTTGGTGCACATAGTAAACCCTTTTTACCTGCTGAAAAGCAATCTGTTGAGACACAGGAACTCCCCTTCTGCATTGTGGCTTTAATAGTAAGAAAAACACATGGTTTAGCTCAGGCTTTTTCCTAAAGTTTGGCTGTGCCTCAGTTTCCTATCTCAAGACTCCTGCCTTATACCTTTAGATTCTCCATCTCTAAAAAGCCAGGCCCACGCTCCATCTAATTTGGGTGAAACAAAATTAAACAATGCTAGCCTAGCACTTTCTCAACATCCAAGGAAACTCATGCAAAAAATTCACAGATTGTACTAGGTGTTTCAGCTTCCTGACAAATAGGAAACTTCAATTAAAAGATAACAAAAATTACCCTTAAATTCTGTTAGAAAAATTCCAGTTTCTTGGAATTAAAAGTCTTCTGGAAATTTCCTAAGATACCTGCCTCTTTCTTCCCCTTATAACCAACACACACACACACCTCATTATGTTTTCTGCAAGTGTAAGTCAAAGGAACCCTCTGCCATCTCATTTGCTTGCTTGCTTATTTCTTTTGATTTGGAGTCTAAGAATATCATGGTGGCCAAAGCACATTGCAAGTTCATAGAGAGCACACAAGTCACTTTTTGTGCTATGGCAGTTCTCAGAGTTTTTAATGTGCCTTAAGAAGTCAGTATGAGTGTGAGGAACCTCAAGAAAATGTTCAGTATTGATCAGTAAACCCAAATCAAGGCATTTCTGACGAAGTGTAACTCAAAAGTAACTTGAAGGAATAACTTATTTTCTTCAAACTGCTTATCTCCAGTGCAGTGCCTTCTGATTAAACCTGGCAATATTTCAGACCAAAATAATACTATAACCAAAGTTAAAGAGCGTATTTGAAATAAAGGGAGACTAAATAAGAGTTTATAATGGGACTTGATTGCGGTTTTAACCATGGACAATAATTATGGTTCCAAGTCACTATTACTGCATCAGTCCATCATTTTGCTTCATCCATTGCTTCCGTGGTATCATTCTGATGTGTGGCATTACCAGAAAGTGTTCAACTAATGTAAAAGATAGTGGTTATTGGCACAACAGTACAACAATTCTGCATGATAAAAAAAAATACCACTTATCTAACCCTAGCATGCATGCAGGCACAGGACAAGGGAATAGTTAGATTTTTAATTAAACTCTCCTTATGTACTCCTGTTTCCATGTAAAAGGTGTATAGCCAAAATGCTATTTACTTGCATAACTAGTTTGTTCAAAGAAATGAGTCTCTGGGAGTGCATTTTCTTCAATTAACGTCTGAGTTTAGTATTAACCTGAGTGCTTAAATGAATTTGCTGATCGCAGCTCAGACTCACATAGACCTTATTCAACATCAGTTACACACACCGTTTGCCACCTGTAGCAGTGCCTGCTTAAAGAAAACCTAACTTTAAAGCAGTAGAGAGAGAGATTTTCTTTACTCTTTCCAGCAGAGTTTAGTTTCTACCTTGAAGTTAGGTTTAAAGTAAATATACACTGAGCACAAGAGAGAATACAAGCTTGGCCTTCCCACTCTCTGGCTTGCAAACAGAGTTTTAGCCTCCAAACTTTCGTCTTTATGAACTCTTTACAACAACAGCTTTGTGTTGGTTTAAACAATGTTCTTTTTTTTTTTTTTTTAACCATTTAAGCCAGAGGATATCTCCCTACATAGTACAGATGTTTTAAAAATGGCCCCTTGTTCAAATGGGATATGATAGCCTGATAGAATAGCTGCTAATCATCTATAGGCCAAATCCGGCAGCACTACATGTGCTGGATAAAATGTCAGCAGGACTACACGCAGAGTAAGGCACTACTCAGCATAATTAAGTAGTCTCAAGTCCTTGATGAGTAAAAAAAAAATCTAGCTTAGTTAGGAAAAGAAAGAAAAAAAAACACGTGCAACACTGAATTGTGGTAACTGGAGACAGACTGAAGCTGCCAACTTTGGATTCAGAGAGCTAGTTGGAGACATATTTAATGTTTTAGCATATGCCAACCTCAATTAAGAAATGAAAGGAGAAAAACCTGTTTTTTCACTGAATGGAAGGTATTTTCTGTATAATACCATTATCTCACATAATGTTACTGGCCTATAACAGCCAGTTGACCCAGGAAGGCAGAAGCCATCATTTTGAATTATGGATCCCTTGAAGATGTTTTTTCAAATAAAGATATAACTGCTTTTCAAACTGTCATAACTATTTTGGATTTTAATTGGATCAGGCCTCTATTTCTAACTTAGAAGAATAACTGCAAACTGTATGAACCTCATCCCTTCACAAGTAGGCTAAAAAATCCTATGGATCTAATCTGAGGCATCTGGCCTCCGAAGTTTCTCTGTGGACACTGTGAGGCTGGAATTTCACTCAATACATGATAACTGCACCACTTTATTTCCCTCTCTGCCAGTCTCTTGAATAATCAGCATGCAATCATCAAGATGGCATAGCAAAATAGGCAAGTTCCTTCACAAAGGAGGAAGGAAAACCAGGTTAAAATATCTGCTGACACAGAGGGTGCAGTCCCAGTGATATCAATGGAGTTTTGTTTATTTACATCATCAGAGAATTTGGAATAATCTTTCCTGCTTTGTAAAAAGCATGCTAAACAAGTTTGAAGATTGTTTAAAGACCCCATTTTAGCTTTGTTGATTACTCAAGCTCTGCAGTCATTTATTGCTCCAGTACTACAAAGTAAGAGAAATTATCCCTTAATTAGGTGATTTTTATCCTTGTAACATCTTCAACTGCACTAGATCTTCATTAAGTTTTTTCTTTCTCCCCTGCAACTTTCTTGAATCAGCTTTCATGTTTCTCTACCAAGCCTGCTCTTTTCCCTGATGAGTTGTTGATCCAGGGACCAATGAATGCTAGTAATACATCTATTTATGGCCTAATCATTATGAATATTTTTAAATGTACTTCAGAAAATTATTTGTAGGCTATGCACTCAAAAATGCGTAATCCCTGCAAATGTTAAGAATGAGTAGTTGGGAAGTTCATGTGTGTATGGAGAGAACACTCATTAAAACCTATGTCATTCTTTATATAAAACTTGTGTATGAACATGGAACAGTATCATGTGCAGTTGTTACAATTCTATGCAACTAAGAACTATGCACATTTTTAAGCAGTTGTTCCTGCGTACAATATGATTTGGAAAAAAGCTTTGATGACATGTTTAAGAAGAAATATAGCCAATAGTACTCAAAGTCTTTGTAGGTAATACAAAGATTACTCAAAGTGATTTTGATGATTTTGACTAAAAGAGAATAAAGTATTCAACCACATTTTTAATGAGTAGAAATGTTCTGTGCGACTTTTCCTTGTCTCACTATTTGAAGCACAGTATGTACATTCTTAATGGAATATAAAAATCTCCAAACATAACAAAATATATTCAATTCTTTCCTCCATTACCATTAGTAGTAATAATAATAATGTATGTCAGATAACAGTTGAAATAAAATGAAAAACTTCCATTCTCCAATATCAAGAATCAAGGATCAACTTTATGTCTTAAGGATTAAGGATTTTTATAAAAGCTGAAATCAGCACTAGACATGTCTTGCATGACCACCCGGAAAAAAAAAAAAAAAGAAAAAAAGATCGTGAATGCTTACCATTAATATCCCAAATCAACCTCACAGTGCTTCTTTCTGCTGCAAGCAAACAGACTGGACATCTTTGTAAGTCTTTCAGAAGAGGTTAGACAAAAACCCATGACACAGACATCACTGCATGGATCCTGCCTTGAGACATGAGGAAAGACTAGATGACCTTTTGAAACCCTTCCCAGATTTATTTTCCAGGATTAGATGATCCCATTCATAATCATTGCTACTATGGCAAAAGGCAGGTAAGCAGATTCTCCTATCCTGGATGACAAGTTCATGGCCAATTTGCATGACATGGTATACATTTATGATCTAGATAATGATATTTTGTCGTTATTGTTATTATCAGGATGTCTCATGGTTGGTGCATGTTTGTCATTCTGGCTGACAAAACTGTTATGTGCTAGGGGCCACCTTAGCATCTCCTGCAAAAATGTTGTGGAGGAGGGCACTTTTAAAAGTCTAGTCAAAATGACAAAAGAGCAGCATAAAGGGATAGGATTCTCAGTCTCTTGTTTCCAAGTGAGTGAGGAGCAGAAGGCTTTTGACCTGGAATTCTTGTCTCTGACAACCCATATTCTCCAAAATACTAGCAGTATCGGGAAGGCATTTCCCTGACAAACGAAAGTATAGAAAAGGAAAACATGCATGCACCTAAACTGCTTGGGATTTTCAATAGAAAAATTTCTGCCTGGGGTGCTGAAGAAAAGCAATTGATGTGTGTAGGAAAGGCAGTCATGTAGGGCAGCAATATTTTGGGGACAGAACAGTGTTTTGTGCCTGAGTAAGTAAACTTGTGCTTGGAGGTACAGAAATCCCCCAGTTTCCCCAGGGCACCAAAAACTCTGGAGCCAATGCTGGATGTGTGGCAGAAACTGCAGATGGCTCTGTGGGAGGAATGCATACAGCTGTGTACAGCTGGCTTATGGCTGTTTGGCTTCATATTGGCAAGCCAGTTAACTAGATAGCTTGTTGTTGATGGAGGTACAAAAACAATATCCACAGATGCTAATATCCTCCCCCTCAGTGTGGTTAGCATTTGAACTGAAGTCAGTGAACTTGTTCCTTGCTTACCTTGCTAAAGATTTACTGCTAGTTTATGCTTTCCCTTCAAATGGGGGAAGAGGGTGCTTTGAAATAGGGTTGTTAGCTTTCTTTAGTTCTAAAACATGCTTTGAATTAGTTCTTTCATTTCTCTGTGAAAACACAGGAATAAGACACCAGGAATAAGTTGAGATGGGGTTATTCATTACTGTCTCTTTTGGATTACTTCTAGTATCAACCATGAAAATGTTGAGATAGATGAAGTCCAAAGTTAACATTGAAGAATGACCGACCTGATCAAAATGCTAAATTTCTGATCTATGGTAAAATAGAAATATTTTAAAGTTTATTCCTATTCTTAAAAAAAATCATTTTTCTGAAAAAATGCCATTTTAGAAACATTCTTATTTTAGAATATGTAGAAATTTTCTGTCCAAGCTAATTTTATATCCTTGTATTCTTTTTATATTATATCAACACATGCCAAAAATAGCGGTGCATAATCTGCTGACAGATTATAATATGGCATTGGTTAAAACATTCTATTACTTTTAGTTTGTTCATTGTTTTTGTAACAAAACACAAACTTGTAAAATTTGGGATCAAACAGAATGTTTCAATCAGTACTAAGTAGCATCTGCCATTAAGTCTAAAAATAATTTATTTAAACATTTTCTTTTTTTTCATGAACCTAATCATATCCATGCAGTTTTTGAAAAAAAACACTTGTCTTAAAAACATTTTTCTAACAAAATGTTTTGAATTAAAATATTCAGTCTAGATCTATTCAATATTCACTGTATAACTGACTAAATAAATGTAATATACACTCAAACAAGGCTGCCCAAAATTATAATCAGTAATACTTGTTACCTGACATCCCCAATCCCCGACCACTTTCAGTTCAAAGACTCCAGGTCACTGACCAAATACTTAATGATGACAGACTTTTAAACCAAAAATGATTTCTGTCCATGGGAACCTTTCCATTGATGATAATAGATGCTGAGTCTGGCCATGAGTAGAGAATAAGTATGACATAGCACCTTCATAATTTGATTGTATAGAAGATGGATGATGGACGTATAACTCCCACACCAACTGCTAATTCATGCTATAAAACAGTCTGATTTTTGAGTGTTATAAACAGATTTCTTTTTGCCAAACCATGAGCCTCCTCCAAAGCCCAATGGGACTGTAAGACTCCTATGGGTGATTCAACAAGAGCAAGACCATTGGCATTCCTCTTCAGTGTCATGTGTCTAGACACAGTTCTTTGGCACAGCTTTTCCGAAAGTAAATACATCCTGAGACAAGGGTGCTAGCCCTATCTCAGACCAACCTACCCCTGCTTTGACACATCTAGATAATCGCTCAGGAAATGGCACTTAGCTGTAAGAGTGTGTGTGTGCGTGTGTGTGTGTGTGTTAATAAAGAGATGCACATGTCCACTGCAACAAAAATTTTCTGGTGAAAAGGTGAGCTGTTACATAATAGCTTGGTTATAGTATATGGAACAAAATCGAAATGCACTAAAGTAATTTCTCGGGAATATAACATAAATTTAACAATTTGTCTCTGAATAATTTAATTTGCAGTTTTAAGCCTTTAGAGTTATATTCTATTTATAATTGGAGCCACAGTCTGCATGTATTTTAAATGCAAAGAGAGGTTCCAACAGTCAAGTTATTATGTTACTCGAGAGTTTAATTAATAACACACTAATTGTAGAAGCCAACATCAAGAGCCACACCATATTGTTTCCATTACATTTTGAAACTGTTTGAAGTGATTTCATAATTAAAAAAAAGAACTTCTGAATAAAGTGTTATCTTCTCATGAAGATGTTGTTTACTCTGTATGTTCTCTTACTTTGCAGTCTGTAGGATTCTTAACCAGATTCTATGCTAGAGCATGCGTTTAAATCTAAATAGTACTGCATATTCTCACATTTATGGGGGAAAAAAAACAGCTCAGCCCAAATCCTTCTGTTAAACTCCAGCTAAGCTTTCCCATTGCATAAATGATTAGCATCATAAGATCATTAAAAATATAAATGAATGAATGTTACAAAATTCTGTAAGAAAGATTAAACATAAACAATCTCTCCTGAGAAAATATGTATCCTAAACAGTAAGTTGCCTATAATTTAAAGATAGTATGTAAATACCGTTCTCAAATATTCATTCGTCTTCCATCAATGGATATTTCATCTACTGAATTCTAACCAAACACGCAGGAAGTTCAGAAGTTGTTCAAGACATTGTGAAATCACTAAGATAGGTCTCTTTTGCCATTCTCACTAGTAATCTGCAACCACTAGGAAGCTTGATACACAGCTGGGTGCTGAAACGTTGGGCAGGAAGGAGGTCAGTGCCCTTCCTCCACCCATAGGCCACTCCTCGCTCCTTGCTCCCCAAAGCCTGTTAGACAAAAAGCTGTTATGGCAGTGAAGCACTGACTAGCAAGTAGGATACATGCAACGGGGTACCTTCCCTGAACATTTTCTCTCCCTAGCCGTCTTGCCCTGTCTTGTTCTGCACAAGTAGGCTGGTTCCACTGCCAGCACCCCTCCGCTCCCCCCTCCTCACCAACCATATTGCATAACAGCAGGATTTTGCCCTGAGCTGTTGCGCTGACTCCAGAATTTCCAGTCTTATAAACTCTCTGTAAATTGATAAAATATTCCTCCCCCTCCCCCTGCATATCAGAGTAAACACCATACTAACTGAGCAAGATCTTAGTGGCAATTAAAATTAATAAATACTATGACAACCTGATAGCAGTGCGATGCAAAATCAATAATAAAAATAATACATATATCTTCTTATTGGCTGCAATACAATGGGAGCATGCTCTAAGGATTTAAAATTGCAGATATTATTGAAAAGATTGATACCATAACAATTTCTCATATCATATTAGCAAACAACAAATTCAATAACACTATACATGCAAACCCACTAATAAGATTCAAAAATCTAGTAATATAATATTTGCAAACCTACAAATCTGATAGGATGTGTCAGTAGTATTATAAAAATTAGCTGTAAGTCTGCTGCAATAAATGCTGATATTTTATTCTACCCTTTAAACCATACCCTAATGATATAATTTGCAGTACCCCCAGTGAGGTAACATTCCACACTCACATTGTGCTTTATGTGTGCAAAATCTTAAGCTTTATTTCACCATGTCCATAGGCATGTCATGTTATCATTTACAGAGAAACAAGGGTGAGCTATGTTGAAACTCATAGTTCACAAAGGGTTATGATTTTAGGCTTCTTCCTGGTGGAGGATCCAGATGAACTTGTGTTTTGTTTGTCCAAACAGTAATGTGTCTATTAACGCAACCAGACCAGTCAGTTATTTAAAAACCAGGTACATATTGGTTGGCTTCCCCATTTAGCGAATGCCAGTCCATCATTAATTATTTCTTCAGCCCGCTCAGCTTTAGTCCCCACTGTTCTTCAAAGGCCAGATGAAAGAAATATACTTCTGCAGTATATATGACAAGGGACTTTGTCTTACCAGCAGGAGCAAAATGGATCCATGTCTCCTTTAAGATGTTTTTTCCTTTCCCACAGCAGATGAAGGACATATTGAATAGGTCAAAAGGTTAAATTCAAATTATCATAATTTAGCAAGAGTTCAATGCGGATACCAGTTCCGTAGAAGGTCTGGTTCATTAATAAACTGGAGGTGGAAATAAACACAGGAAAGGCCCCTGGAGAGACTAAAGAAAAGAGGATTGGTACGATGTTTGGTGGGTAAGAGAAATGATGTTCCTTTTTATCAGCTTGCTTCATCCTTTTACCAAGGGAGGCCACAGAGGACCCAACAACAGTTTGGGTCCAGCTTGGAAATTGAGAATGATCAAGGAGAAAAAGGTATCTTACCTTGTAGGATGGATAGAATTTTCCCAATTTAATGAAGTTGCAGCCTAATTAAACTACATCTAATCTATGCTCCTGTGTGGACAAAACAACGGTCCTTGCATTATCTTTTAACTAAAACTGAACTACTCTTGACTGGGGAATCATGGCCTTCCATATCCCAGAGCCAAAATCTGTCACTGATAAGCCACCCTATCTTAGTAATATGAAGCACCTTGCAAAAAAATCACTGCTTGTTACGTATAATGGCAATATTTCTGGTGCAGGGTTAGAATCTCCTAATTAGGTTGGGCAAGAGAAATCTTTTGCATATTCTTCTGACCCTGAATGGTGATTTCAGAAGTGCTCCATGGTCATCCCCAGCTCCCCTTATCCCAGAGCTTCTTACAACTGTCCTCCCGAGGCCCCCGTCTTTCCTGTTGCACAGACTTCTGGCTCGTCCTGGTGCCCAGCACAAGCTCGCTGTCTCGGTTGCTCAGCTATTCCTTCTCCCAGACCAAAAACCCTTCAACCCAGCGCTCTCCAAACATCTTTCATCAGCAGTTGTCTTCATTCCTTCAAACCCCAGGTCTTCACATCTAACCTAGCCACCTAGCCTTTAAGATTCCTGCTAGTATCTTCCTTCTGAGGCTTTTTTTTTTTTTTTTTTTTTTTTTTTTTGCCTGTAGCATCAACCTGTTTCATTCTACACACTAGTTTTATCCTCCCTGCTCTCACTAGTCACAGGCATCCGCTGCCACATCCTCACTGACTACTACAAGAGGGATGTGGCACTACTGGAGCAAGTCCAGCAAAGGGCTACAAAGATGATTCGGGGACTGGAGCATCTCTCTTATGAGGGAAGACTGAGAGAGCTGGGCCTGTTTAGCCTAGAGAAGAGAAGGCTGAGAGGAGATCTTATCAACGTGTACAAGTATCTGAAGGGAGGGTGTCGAGAGGATGGGACCAGACTCTTTTCAGTGGTGCCCAGTGACAGGATGCGAGGCAACGGGCACAAACTGAAACACAAGAAGTTCCATCTGAACATGAGAAAAAACTTCTTCACTGTGAGGGTGACAGAGCACTGGCACAGGTTGTCCAGAGAGGTTGTGGAGTCTCCTTCTCTGGACATATTCAAAACACACCTGGACACGATCCTGTGCGACATGTTCTAGGTGACCCTGCTTGAGCAGGGGGGTTGGACTAGATGATCTCCAGAGGTCCCTTCCAAACTCAGCCATTCTGTGATTCTGTGATACCATGACTCGGTGGACCAGTGTCTCAGCTAGGCCATCTCTTCCTGCAACAGCAAAGGCTTGGTTCTGGCAGGCTTTTCAAAAGTATGGAAGGAAACAGCACTCACTTGAAATCCCCCTGGAGTATGTTCTGGGCACAGAAAAGAAACACATAACTGAGAAAAATCACATGTATGGTAGAGCAGAAAGCAGCCATATGTGAAGTGGAAGCGTATTAAAAATAGATGAATAAAGAGCTTTCTGTATATGTGGGGGAAAAAAAAGCTTTGGAGGTTTCATTTTTGCACATCTGGTATGAGCTTTTTGTTATTATTGTTTGACAACTAAATATTTCAGGTAGGACAATGAAAGACAATTACAAAGTTTTCCTTTTTTTCCTTCCAATCCTCCTTCAACATGGATATAAAGAGGTTCAGTACATGACACTGAATACTGGAGGAAAAAAATAATGGTAAGATGTGGGAGTATTAACTCCCATGGCAGGAAGAATCAAACTCAGTAAATGGTCTGAGGCTTAGTAATTTGCAGTGAGAACTGCAATTTGGACATGTGTAACAAGGTGGTTAATTCTCCAGCCTAAGTTCAGTTAACAGAATCTATTATTTACAAGTTTTGCAAAGTTTGCAGGTCTGAATGTGTATGTGTTTTGCTTGCTCATATGGCCCACGCCACTGTAGACTCTCCGTCTCATTTCAGATGTGCACAGGCAGAGTTATTTGCTCTGAAATCGTTCGCACATTAACAGATCAGTTAACTCCTCTGTCCTCTGGTGATTCAAGTACTGAGTTGCTTGTTTTAATGTTCATAACCCTCAGTTATGTGAACACAGTTTAAATATACTCAATCAGTATTCTTTTTTAAATTGCAATTGACCTGCTTTTTTTTCTTTTAATGAGGAATAATAAGATTAGACTTTAATTTACTTCATGGCCTAGAGTCCTCAGTCTTCTCTCTTCAATTAGCCATAACAATAACCTACTGGAGGTTTTTATGTAAAAGGCAGTCTTCCAATAAAACTTCTCAAACTTCTCAGAACATCATAAAACTTGGTTTCTAGGTAACGAACTGCCCCTACAATCTCCCCTCTCAGTCTGATATATAAAGCCAATTCATTTTATACTCCTGGGCCACAGACTGTACCTCCTACATAAATTTTTCATATTAGCAGTATTTAAAACTATATTTAATTGTTGGCCCAACAGTTCTGCAGTTAAGGTGTCCACCAACAGTGCAAAGCCATGAAACCTGACAGAATGGCTAGGGAAGAGAACAAGTTTCCAGAACAAGTTTGTGTCTCAGTCCCAAATGAAATATATTTGAAGGGTTTTCTCACCTCAGCTATGAGCTGGCAATATCACAACTCTAACAGTAACTTGGCATAATTTTATGTCTTCATTTGAAGGAGGCCTGGGATTAATGGGCAAAAATAAGCCCCTGTCACATAATGAGTTGTTGAAATCCTGTACTGAGCCTTTTCCCCTTCACGTTGGTGCTGAAGCTGTTGGCAGACCAGAACAGAAAGGAGTGATGTACTCACACTGGCAGGAGCCTGTCTGTAACAGAAGCAAATGTGAATTTTGCCACTTTCACAGGAATCCACTTAAACATGCTAATAAATGCAAAGGCATTTCTTTTTGATGCTTTCACATAATATATCATTTATGTTTTGGTGAACTTTGCTTTCAGATAGCAAGTTTTTGGGGGTCATAGCTCCTTTTCTCCCTCTGCATGTTTGTTCAGGACCAAGCACATTTTATGCAACTAACAAAATCAAAATGTTAAAAAAGACAGTTGGAGGACACTGAATAAGACCATATCATCATTTTTTTTGCACCATTTTGTCTTAAGAAAGGATCAGGCAAGCAAAGAGCACTGCTTTGGTTTTGCAGTGCAACTGCATGGTTACTTATTCTTTAACGGAGATGTCCATTTCTATTACTACTCAATCACTTCAACTGCCTCTCACAGAAAAATCCAATATAACTGGACAGAGGATGATAACTTGTCTATAGCATTTTTAAGTCAACCCAAGAGAATCTATAGCAGAGATAAAATGTTCTATTAAAAACACATATGTTGGTTTTAAAATGTTTTAAGAAGACGACCATTGCTATTAAACTCAACAGGCTTTTTTTTAGTCCTTTCTGTGAAACTATATAATATTTCAGCATCATCTAACTGGCTTCAACCCTATTAAATTCTGTAGGGCTTTGCCCATAACAGGGCAGCAGCAAAGTGGTGTCTATATCCTAAAATCATCTGAGGCTCCTGCCTAGCAGGCCATTAAAAGGATTTGCAAGCACACACACACACATCCCCATGCAGACATGCTGCCATCCCCCCGGCTCCTCTCCCCGAAGACACATGTGTGTGTGACCTCCGCGCTGCACCCTGCCTCTCTTGCTCAGGGCAAGCAACCTGAGTCCACCGCCAGCCCGGGCTGCAGCGACGTGGGCTGTTGCGGCTGCTGCTGCTTTGCCGGGCAGCAGGCTCGCCAGGCTCCTGCACAGGAGCAGCAAACCCTCCTTCTGGCAGGGTTTTTTCTTACTGTGATTTGATCTCTGCTGTACCTCGGCCCCTGATAAAAACATTTGAAACATTTACCTTATGCCTATGGAATGAAAAGGCTATTCATCTCTATGTGATATAAACTTTGTGGAAGTGCTCAGCGCTAAGTATGCTTTTTTAGGCAGAGACTTCTCATAACACTATCAGGAACCATACCTTTTAGCAGCACTCTACAGAAAACTGTCCAGACCTCAGGAATGTCTTTATTCATTTGAAGTGGATTAAGACAGAATGCTTATTATTGCATGTGTCAATAATTGCTTATAACAGATCTTCAAGAGCACCATCAATACAGAGTTCCTCTGTCTGTATGTTTAACAGGAGTCTGCCACTGTCTACCAGAGGAGTCAGTAATATACTTGGAGTAGGTCTTTACAATCACAACTGCTGGCGCCTTTGAAATAAAACTATTTCCAGCCTATTTTGACTAAAGTTCTCATAAAAAAAATATTTCAAAAGGAAAAAAAGGAGGTTGGATTCCCTCCCCCCCCTCCCCCCAGAAAGTTCTGACATATTGTTTCAGATTTTAGAAGAAAAGTTTAAAGTTCTAGAAAAAAGTTTTAGAATGGGAATGTTTTTATCTGAGAATCGAGGATTTCGAAATTTTCTGAAAAATGCAAAATCTGAATTTTGGCAAGCTCCACTACCAAACCTGTGAAATTAACACTTCCTAAATCAGCAGCTTGAACATTCAGAACATTTGATTCTTCCAAAGTCTTTCCCGTTGTTTTTGTGTGAGGGTAGGGATGGGACATATATTTGTTTTTCCCTGAAGAAGGGAGAAGGGAAAATATCTCCCTTTTCACTTCTAAGTATGTTCAAAGTTACATAATCCAACATGACTGATATTTTCAGTCCAAAATGGTTGGATGCTTCAGGCCAGAATTTAAATGCTTTGCCAGAACCGTGGGAATACTGCACAAATGATACCTTCTGTGGCCATCCATTGCTAGTGATGCCATAGAAAGGCTCTTCACCAGTCATCTCAGAATACATTTAATCTAGTCCATCTATTTTTGGAGATTATAGTGAATTCAGTAGATCTGTTAATAATACCATAGTCACACCACACCTTTAAATGTCCTAGCATTTCAGCTTCTCAAATTTTCCCAGAACATGAAAAGATAGTGGGAATTGTGAGAGCCAGTATTTGATAAATTTTAGTGAATTCTGAATTTCAGAAAGGACTGAATTTGAAAACTAGATCATTTCTAAGGTCTACCATTTGGGGCACTGATAATCAATAGATATATGTAACATCTTTCCCTTTTTTCTCTGTGGATTGATAAAGTTGTATGTTCTGCCCAGATACCAACACATGAGTGTTAGAAGGCTTTACTGCACATCCTGGATGTACCAGAAAGTGTAAGGAGGCTGAAATATTTGCAATAGCACTACTTGATTTACCTACTCCAACAGCAAGTCACAGGCAGGTGACCGTAATTTCACAGAGCATGTGAGAGGATGTGAGTCCTGAAGTTGTGTGATGGTGTGGATTCTCTTCTGTCTGATAAGGGTTGAAAGACATTTAAATGCCCCTTCTCTGAGAAGGGGCACAGATAGGATCTCTCTCCTCTGCCAGCTGTCTATTTTGACAAGACTTGCAGAAACTTAATATTTTTGAAATTTTATCCTTGTCAGTTTTAGCTTAAATTGACCACTCAGTTCAAGGTTTATGGGGGAGAGCAGGGAAAGGACTGGGAGACATAATGGATAAAGCTCCATTAGAAAGTCAGATGTAAAAGTTCCTAAACAGCAACACAGTTTGGTGTTACACAATATAGTTAAAAAGTAAATTCTAGTGTTTATTTAGATGTGGATCAGAGCAGGTCCATAAACCCTGAAATGGGGCCAATGCATGGTTGTGCTGTCCAGGATCAGGCTGGTGATGACACTACCACAGAGAAAGATGATTTGAGAAACTACTTTAACAATACTGCAGGAGGGAGTAAACTGGATCTGAACTCTGCCTGGTGTAGCTCATAGTCCTCTTTCATGCTGCCTCGGTAATGCTGGATGCTTTCTGTCCAGCAAATGTAGACACATGATATGATTACTCTTACACAGGGGAGTAAGGAGACTTTTTCTCCCCTGTAGTGGCAAATGATAGCTTTGCATCCTATGGTAGAAAGGATCTTCCACAGCATTGTCTTTTGATCTTACAATCTATGAATTTTTGAAATCTGTGTCAACTGAAAATCACTACCCCTATGAAATTAATGTTTTAATTGTTTCTTGTTGAGAGTTTAAGTACAGTATATATTTATTATGCAATGTTCCAAAGCTCAGCAAAACTTCTATGTGTGTCAGCTATGCTTAGCTTCTCCAAATCATTCAAAAATCAACCTGTATTCTGTTTACACAGCAGAAATGCACACACACATGTTCACCGAGTGATTATACATATAATGGGTCTATGTCTTCTCTGGAAGGTTCTTTGACCCACTCATCATATCCTGCATTGTCCACAAGCCAATTCCTCTCCAAGAGAAGTACAATTTTTACTGCTTGCACTGACCACTAACATATGTTGAACTTTGAACAGTGAAGTTTTATCCAAAGAAGACAGTTTTGGGTGTCAAACAGAAGCTGAATTACTTAGTAGCATACTTCTGAGTCTTTTCCTATATTCAAAAAGTAGAATTTACCACAGAGTGCCCCGAGTTTTCCTGTTACACCATTTTTCATAAAGCCAAGTTTCCCAGTGGATGCATTAATCATGTGTTTTACATGCTGTCATATCACATAACATTTTGAGTTTGGCTTAACCTGGTGTGATATGTCACAATCCTGCAGTATGTGTGCCCCAGGGAACTTTAAATCACTTTGCTGAAGAACACAATTAAAGACCCGCAGTGAATTAAATTTTCATTAAAACTATACATACATGCACAAACATACACACGAAAACACATCTCTTTCTCTGAAAAATAGTACACTTTATCTGTGAAAATATTTATATCACATACACAGTCTTTAGAATTTGAAGAAAATTAGAAGTACTATTTTCTAATTGCTAAACCTTCTAATAAAATAACTTGTATATTCAATGCAATACAATACATTCAACTTAAGCTTGCACTATTCTTCCCATATATAGGAATTACACTGATTTTCTTGTGCAGCTGCAAAATAATATTGGAAGTGGCACTGGGGAACTTATTTAAAGTGCTTTATCATACCCAGATACTTTGAATTTATTCTAGTTGAGAGAAACATATAGGTAAGTGCTTAAAGCACAGAAATGCAAGTCAGGAAGGTTCTGGGAAGAGCTGGAGGAATAATTTGTTATAAGAAACTTATTCCACCTCTTAGTTTCCAAAAGGTGTCTTTTGCACCTATTTGTTAGCTGACCAGAAAGTAACCCGCAACGGTTTTGCGCAGTCAGACTTGAAAGGCCTCCTACTGACCTGTGGATTGGTTGATTGACCTTCATGGGCTGCATAGGCCTCTGTCCAAAATGAATGTATTTTCTCCCAAAATGATTTGAAACTCATCAACAGGCCTGAACAATTATTTCCAATATAATAATTTTATTTAAATATAATAATTTTATTTGAAGAAATTACTGTATTAAGTTGTGTGTTTAAGTTCTAATGGTGGTTCCCACATCTTTGGTTTTCTGTCACGTTTTGGTGACAGTCTGAGTGACAAAATACCTAAAATGCTTTTTAAGTATGTTAAGTGCTTTTCTTACAATTTCATTGCCCATGGAAAGCTCAGTTTTAAACACAAGGTACTACTAGTAATGAGAAACAAACCTACGTGATCTAATTTATTTTGCTATGAGTCTTTTTTTTTAATATAAAACTGGATGTTTGATCATATGCAATAGTAATAATGAAAAAAAAGACTAACAAGACAACATACTGTCTAAGCATGTGGCCAGGTTTAACAGTACGTATTTTGACACACATGTAAATACAGGCAGAAGAAAACAAACATGTCTTTTTCACTGTATGTGATAGATAGACAAATTCTAAAGGGAAATGACACATTTTGTTATTCATTAACATCCAATGATCCTTTCACGCAACACCCTGGAGGCTGAATGCAGTGACAGCATAAAAAGGTATACGCCCACCAGTACTTGGCATCAGGCATCAAGCAGTTTGCTGGAAAAGAGCTGGCATATATTCCTTGATAATATGTCTCATAGGTTTGTTGGATGGCAATGCACTGAAGTGTCTGACCATTAAATGACATACCAAAATGCTGACATTTAACCATGTGTGCCTGTTGCCAATCATTCAAGTTTTCCCCAACTTCTTTTTCTGCCTGGAATGGTTGAAGTCCACGCTGGCAGCAAGAAGAGACTGAGCAATGTGTAAATATGTTTCATATGTGTTATGAAAGACAAAAATGTAAATTCACAAGGTAAGCATGGAGATGAGGAATTTCCTTACACTGTTACAGATTAGATTAGACTTCACTGAAAATAACAGCTACTCTTTATTGATATATATATATAATAGTTATATATAGATAATATAATAGCTAAACCTCATTTGCAGAACCAGACAGCTGCTTCCAACCAAAGCCTAGGCATGCGTCTTTACGCAGTGAAAAGGTACAAGAGGGTAGAATGGATTTGTTCATACTGCTTTGTAAGAGTTTGTGTCTCTGGCTGTGAAAGAGACGTAAGTAAAGAGAAACTAAGAGAGAAGCCCTGGTTACATGGGCCTGGAAAAAGTACTGAAATAAAGCTTTTAGGTGACATTTTAGCTAAAAAGGGCTATGGAGCTGGGGGGAAAAAGAAGCTATTTTCTTCTTTAACCTTTCCTCTTTTCAGAGGAACAGGACTTCATATAGTCTTCATAGCTAGACAGGTTACAAAAACCATCTTCCATAAAGAAGAAAATTAAAACTAATCAGGAAAAAAAAAAGAAAAAGAAAAAAAAACCCTGAAAACCCTGACTGGTATTTGGAGTTTTATATAGTAGTTTTAGGGTAAGTTAAGTGCTCTTATTTACTCTTCCTGAAATGCAAAACCGCTGGGGCCATAAGTAATTTAATGGCCAAGTGTTCAAAAGTGATCAAAGAAAATTCTTTTTAAACCAATGGATAATTAATCCCTGGGAATCATTTCTGCAGAATGTTATTAATGCAAATATCTGAGTGAAGCGGGTACAGAAGGAGGGAGACACAACACAATCTCTATAAGTAAGAGTACTGGATAGCAACAGCAAAAAATAGGATGGGAGAAACCTGCAATGAGCCTTACAATGGAACATTGGGAATTTGGGGAAGAAAATCATGAAAGGAAAAAATGAAGAAACACAGTGTTAGTGGCAGAAGGAAGAGAGCTTAAGGCGTATCATTGTTATAAACCACTAGTACAGTAACTAGCTTCTGATACAGTGGCTAGAAATATCAGTCCATTTTCTTATGTAGGTTTCTAGACATCTAGGAAAAACACCCAACCCACATCCAAACGGTCGGCTACTCTCTGGGGTTTAGGAAGAAAGGGGTTTATAAGGGTAATGAAAAAGAAGACTATACTATTGCCATAAAAATTAAACCTTGCTTATACATTGCTGTCAAATTTGTTTGGGGGTTACTACTAGCAGATATTTCATTTCTGTGCCATTTATGGTCAAAAATTTCAGTCCTACCCTTCAGTTTTGTTTACTCACTAAGTGCAATTGATTGAATATCAGTGGGATCTGCATTGGCTTTGTCTACAGAAGCCCCTACATTCATGCATAAACTAAAGAAGTCTTTTGTACATGTAAAAGAAAAGTTGCGTTTGTGTATTGCTTGGCACCTTGCAGCATGCAATTTGGATGGACAGGCATTTTGAGCTAAAAATTCAGCTTGTCACATTGCAGTCTGACTCTGAAATGGCTGTCCTAAAAGTTTCCCTGAATGTCCTATTATCAGACAAGCTTCTTTTCCTTCTTGTATGTAATATGTGTATGCACCTCCCTGCAGGAACTGGCATTCTGCTCAACAGTTCAATATTAAGCGGTCTGCCCTTTTTAAGGGGATGCTTCCTGAGTAAAATTTGCTTTTCCTTACACATTACATTCAAAAGGACACTAGAAGGGATTGATGAGCCTCAACTGTTGTCAGTCCCAAGTGACATCATTTGAGGGTAATATTTAGAAGATTAGTAACATCTGCTTTTTTAAATATGGTTAGTAGCAACCCCTCCAGCCTACTTCAACCATATGTGATGCTTTGTATGCTCAGACAGGCACTGTACATAGCAAAAGCTATGTTGGAGAGGAAATATTTCCTTCAAATAACACAGTTAAAAGATTGGAATGGAAAACTGTATAGTCTATCTAATTTGGTCATAAAGAGCAAATGCAAGATTACTGTTAAATGACACCTTTGCCTTATGACTATTATTATTAATAACAACCATTATTATTATTAAAATGTTCATATTGTGTGAAAAAATTCTTGTTACATGACAAGAGCATCAAATTAGAAAAAGAAGATGTTTTGATTTTAAGCACAGGATTCTTTTGGTTTGCTTCTTGGTGATCAGCAAACTGATGTTCATAATTGTGAAAAAAGGCTGGAATAAGTGCTTCAGAATTCCAGAAATTCCCCAGCACTACATTCTGTTCTCATTTCCTGGAGTGCACATTCACTATAATTCTACTGATCTTCACACTAAAAAAACTAAAAACTAAAACTACAAAAACAAGTTTACCCCTTTGGGAACCGGAAACAGAATGTAATCCCTTATAATTCAAGCCTGATAATGGGAATGATTTCTCTCATATATATCTGTGCTGGGGTGGGAAACAGTTGTTTTTTAAGAAAGGATAAGAAAATTGATGGCCTGCCCTCAGCCCTCTAAGCAGAAAGAGAGGTACTACAAAGTGGGGGAAAGAGGAGAAGAAAAACAAATGTTTGTTTTTTATAAGTGTTTCTTCCCTTGGCAATCCTGATGTCACCGATTTTAAAGGATATTATTAAAAAGACATGAGCACAGTTTCCTCGTGCTTGTGGAACATGGATTCTCCCCCTTCAAAGCTCAAAACAGAAGTGTAAGGTTTCCAGATAAGCCTCAATAGTTGTAACTAAGTTACCTTCATTGCAGCATCAGCTTTTACATTAGGGGCCTTGCCCTTTTTCTTATGTCTTGTCTCTACAAAGCTCCCTGAACAATTTTGGCACAAAATAATGAAATATGATTTTTTTTGTCTGCATTCATGTTTAAATCAGTCATATCATATCTTTTACACAGAGCAATGTATTTTGGAAATTGTCTTAAACTAGTATTGAATGTAGTCCTGTGCATTCAGATATAACCTCTTCTGTATCCCTAATTTCTTGTCTTGCATTTTATTGCTAGGTTGCAAACTAAAGAGTCTGCTTTGTTAATACCTATTACACTTTTAATAAATTAACAGCAATTATATCAGCTAAAAATGGGCGCATTTCCAAAACATCTGGTCAGAACAGGTCAGGACTGGCCTCTTCCTCTTCTCGGAGGAACAGTTGGGGCTGATGCAGCTCTAAGCATTAGCGTTCCCTCGGGAACGCTACTTTACCTAATGTACTGGCCGAATGGCACGCTTCACTTCCACAACACCTGTTTACAGATTCCTAGCTGCCACTCAAACCCAAGCCAGCAGAGCATGGGAAATTGGGAACATAGATAAAAGCACACACAAAATAACTTGGGAGAGGATGACATGGTGAATGGGAATAGGGGACACTGAAAAATACAGTGAGGCAAGAAAGAGGAAAATGCCCAGCATTTAACAGGTAAATGTTGTTTGACTAACTGTAATTGATAATTATCCTCTCTTCCTACAAAAGCTAGGTGTGGTATTTCTTTTATGTCCACGATTACATCAATGTACCACAAACAATTTTCCATTCTTAAGAAGTTTTTTAGCACTTCCCCTAGCTATTTTGCCAAGAAAAATCACGTTATACTGTGTAAACCTTAGGGAAACTTGAGAAAGGTCGGGCAGTTTTGGATTCAAGGTTTCAGCATAAAGTCTAGCAAAACAATAATCATTTTTACAACCTGCTAGCTTGGCTCATTTGAGGTGGCTGCGTTGTTTGCAAAAATTTGTTTACTTGCTATAGGGTGGCAGTTTTCAAATTCTTGGCTCAAGTAACTTTGTCTGTTGGTTAGAGAAACTGATCAAATGACAATAATTCTCCTTCCTCACTATATGGAAAGAGTACATTGAAGATGAGATTTCATTCTTTATTTACAGGTGTGAACTGAGATATGTGAAAATTGTGTTTGAGCAGTTTAAGAAAAAAAACAGCTGTTCACTTTTGTCCACACTCTGGATGTTGCCAGTGAAGGTGGTGGACCCTACTTTGGAACAGGTGAACCCTGCTTTGGCTTACTTTACACTGAAATGGGCTGGCAATTCTCCAATGATTATTTCTTATATTTCAAATGCAGAGACAGTCATTCCCAATTGTTTGGGGAAGGCATTAACTTCTTCAGTTACTCAAACTCCCTTTGCCAGCACACATCTAATTATGCCCCAATTCAAATCCCATTTAAAACAGTTGCAGTTATAACACTGATAGTACATGACGGAGAACTGGACCTTACCTCTTCTGTGAAGCTTGGTAGGGCAGAGAGCTTGTGGTGGTCATTTATTGTTGGGCAAGGAGAAAAGCAGTGTAGAAACTGTAGGTTCCTGCTGGACCATTATTATTCATTAGTGTCTGTCTGTTACAAACACTCTGGACTCTTTGTGAGTGGCACACTGTGAACATCAAGAGAGTGAAAAAGTCATTTTCAAGTTCTTTGGCTTAAGATGGGAAGTGTGAGGTATTTTTATATTGGATTTTTTGTTTTATTTTTCCTCGGTAGGAACTCTAGGGTAATTGAGCCTGGTACTTTTTATCGCCAAATGATAGCAAGCAGACACATAACATTTAAAACTCCTTTCAAGTGCTCCTCTCATGCTATATTTTCACTTGAGCAATCATTTTTTGTACAGGGCGAGTTTGTGACGGAACAGAAGCAATGGCAACAGGTTGGGAATGGATGCAGTGGCACCCTGGCTAGAAGTAAACATCCTATAATGTCCTTCTTTCCTTATCTCTGATGGGTGGAATTTCTCCTTTGATATTCTTCTGCACTCCTCTTTGCATACTATGGCCTGAGGAGGAGGACTGGGAGGAAGAGGGCATTACATGCTACAAAACAGGTAGAAACTCTGGGATCTGTCTTATCGGATTACAGATGCTGGTGTGAGGCTGTGCAGTTGATTCCTATTTTGTTCAAGGCAGGACATAGTTTGATTCCATTTTTGTTTTTTTTCAAAGAAGTCTTCAGGGGGAGGGAAAAGATTTTGTCAACTTAAATTGACAATGTGCTATGAGGATTTTTTGGCTTTCTTTTCATTTTCCCGTTGCTGCTTGAGTGGCTCTGTATACAGTTATAGTTACTGCAGTAAGTTTCTTGAGTTCCATTGTGATTTAGAAAGGTCCAACCGAGGCATCTTACACACAAGATGCTGTTTCAATATTGATCCAAATCATTCACAGTAGAATTGTGAAGGAGTGTCTCAACATGTGTAGCACAGCCTCTGGGTCTTTGCACTTCATTTCTCATATGTCCAGTCCAAAAGAAAGGGTGAAGTTTTGGGATTCTCGATTATAGTCAGACTCTCTGGGAAGCCCAGTGCATAGGGAAGGTCTTGACACTTATGCTCACTTTCAGATTTATTGTACAT
Source organism: Apteryx mantelli (assembly GCF_036417845.1). NCBI lineage: Eukaryota > Metazoa > Chordata > Aves > Apterygiformes > Apterygidae > Apteryx > Apteryx mantelli. The sequence goes on along the minus strand of NC_089981.1, from coordinate 75,308,675 downwards.
CTGGAGTCACTAGTGACAGCTAGTGAATAACCCTGCCAGATAATCCGAGACGTTTATCCCAGTTAAGTCTAGTAAATCTCTGCCCTTTCTGTTAAAATGCATCATTGCTTTTCATTTCATTTGTTTTTCATGTAAGATGTGGTTGCCAGAGTAACTTTTCAGAGACTAATGGGGAAGAAAAGTCTCCTCAGATTATTCTCTTGAGGAAGATGTTATCCCTGTAAGGTAAATGTAGACTCCTGGTTTGAGGACTATTTAAGAAGTACTACAAATATCAAATAACCATTGTTATGTTTCTCTAAGGCAAAGTGGATTCATGTATTGATAATACATAACATCTAGGTCCAAATTCAAACTCATAATTCTCTCGGACTGTCTTTTTGAATACTGACAAGCAGGGTCAAACCACACTTCCCAGATCTGGATTTATGCTTTCCCAGAACCTGGAATTTAGATTCAAATTTTTAGATTGTATCCACGTTAAAACTACTCACAGTTGTCAAGCTGCTGGACAGGTAGGGGCATCATTCCTTATGAATGAAGAAAGGGAATTCTACCGTAACAGCATTTAAAAGAGATGTGACCAATAAATCCCCCATTTTATTTTTGGCCTTTACAAATGTTATTTAAAAAATATTGGAATTAATTCTTCCTATAAAACACAGTATTTTGCATAATGGTATCAACTCCAGCATTTCTCAGTGAAACTAAGTTTTGGGAAATACACACCATTACTAGAGACCTTTATGATTGTACAGTTAATTGCTCTATAAACCTATTGCCCACGCAGACTTAAAACAAATTCATAAAAGCCAAATAAGGACATAAAATAAATATTAGAAGGTCTGAAGATGAGATAACTATCTATGCAGAGCAGTGTTTGTTCTCTGTTTGATCTTGGTTGCCTAATTTTGTCAGCACCTTCTGGTGGCAGTTTGATTTATTGCTTTTGAAGTCACCAGCACCAACCTTAAGGTATATCATTGAGGTTTGTAAGTTGTTAGACCCAGAATGATTGGGCAGTTTATTTTCTGCATACCCCTGATATGTCAGCTATGTGCATCAATCTGATTTACACACTGAGCACCCATGGAGCAATAACAGTGTCAAAGCATGCTTTTTGCCCAGCCAGCATTATGCATGTTATAGGCAAAATGTCCATGTGGAAAATCAGCCTGGCCCCAATCCTCTTCCACTTTTTCCTTTTTTTTTTTTTAAAACACTATTTATATTAATTGGCTTTTCTGGAGTTTATCTGAGTCACCCTTAGTGATGTTCTTCACCTCACTTGGCTTGAGGATTCAGGTTTACATTTAAAAAACAAAACAAAATTTATGAGACCACAAACAGAGGAGGAACAGAAACCAAAAGCACATGCAGATGGACTGCTTATCAGGAAGTAGATCAGACTATGAATCTGCAGTGGGCCAGGTGCTCTACAGTACCTGCTTGTGCTCACACTGCTACCTCAGGGAACTACTACCACCCATTTGCTGGGTAGTGAGTGGACAGATGCTTTTGACACTTGTGATGGAAGTTCTCCCCCTAGCTTACCTTATGGAAACATATTTGTTTTGCTCTACTCCAAAGTCAGATAATGTAAGTCCCCTTGGAAATTCCTCCATTTCACCTCTGTCTTCCTGTGGTGCTCCTGGCACTCAGTGTACAGTGGGCGCATGTACCAGGTGGAAATAAAACAATAGAAGGGTAAATTTCCCCCTGAATTCTGCTGCAGAGACTCTACACTGCTTGTGTTCATCCAAGATTTCTCATTATGCACATCAGGATGTTAGTAAAGGCAAATAGAAAGGCCATCAGACTCATGAAAAGCAGAGGTACTGGATGACCTTTGATCCTTGTGTAAGTCCTATCATCTTAATGACCAACTTGCAACCTGTTATCCTTGTAATACATCTTTGATAGACATTTAGTGATGAGAGCAGTTGAATATAAAGCCATTTCTGTGCCATTGTAGGGAAAAGTACCAAACAGACACAACAGGATGGAAAGATTTAAATAAGGCTTTAAAAAGGCATTGTGAAGAAACCTAACTAGATCTAATAAATCTACTAAAAAATTAGTGGCCCTTTTTTACTATTTCTCCTCCTTTTCTCACCACCTTCCCCTCTTTTAAATAGACTGTCTTCTAGAACATCCCTTATTTTCTCTTTTCCAACATCCACCTTTTCTCATCAGTACCTTCCTGGGCTAAAGACAGGGGTCCAAGGAACAAAGACATTTTCTATAGTTCTGGTTGATATAATCCCCAAAGAATATTTCTTCTTTAGAACAAATTAGCCCAAGATGGATGAAGAACTTGCAGTTGAGAGATGTTTCCAAAACCAAAGAACATTTCACCAAAAACAAGTTTCCCTCCCAACTTTGCTTCCATCTTAAACCAAAATAATTACTGGAAAGTTTGTAAGTCTTTGACATTGTTCACATCAAAACATGAGATTTAGCCCAATTTCAGGTTTAATCTTCTGCTCAGAAAAAGTGTCTAACTGAATGCAAATTTGATTTCATTAACTACTTCCTCATTCTCTCTCTAACTGGCACTTGCTTCTGTTCCGTGATACCTAAGCCATGCAGTCTGAGAATTAACAATGGAGGCTGGGTATCTTATTTTTCTGAAGAACAGTCAAACTAACATCCCTCACTTCAAGTCTGCCATTGTGTGCACATCCTTCATTCCTTTCCAATCATACTGGAGCCTTGCTGTAATTTTCTAAATCCAGATCTTCTATTCAGTCAGCAAAATTGTCTCTGGCCATGTACTGAGCAAACTCACTGATCTTTTTGCATTTTTTTTTATAATCTAATTTTAAGTGCTTTAGACACTAATTACATAGCAATGGCAGCCATTGCATAGCTGGATTGGCTTAAAAGCTTCATGCAAAATGCTGATTTGCAAATTAACTTGCCTTGGCAACCAAGAGAGATGTCAATTTGAAAATAAGTGGCAGTGTATCATTTCACCCCAAAAGGCCAGGGTTTGCTGATATGTGATACATGTGTTCTCAGGATGAAGGATTTGTTATGCTATTGACCATTGACATAAGTAAGTAAGAAACTATTACCCTGAGGACAAAAATAAAAATAAATCAAAGCTTACTTTCCAGCTGTCTATAAGAAGATGAACTTGCTATTGATGTAATTTCTGGCTAAAATTACTTAGGCATGTGCCAGCTGCTTTGTCAAAAGTGTGGTTCTACTTACTGAAGGCACTATAACTACCCATTTGTCAAATCAGTGACAAAATTCAAAAGGAGGACGCCTTGCTTGAGCCTCTTCTTACAAGCAAGGACACCAAAACCAGCATACACAGACACATACACAAGCACATGTACACTCTCTGTTAGTTCTTTTTTAAAAAGCCTGGTTGAAAGCATGGCCTTTACATTGCAGTCTAGGGGGTCTTGCCTGATTTTAGGGTTAGTGAGATATGAACTGCTCCACCAAGGATACCAAGCTTTCCAAAGTGAGAGTTCATACTGGTTGGTTTAAAACTGAATGGCATGAGTGTGACTTGGACGGGGATGTGCAGGGACCGGCAGCAGCCGGCAGCAGCCAGTAACACTATTTGCATCGTGGTATTATCTCATTGTGAGGCTACAGTGAAGAGGCTCTGTGTTCCAGGAACCTAGCCCAGACAGAGGAAACTGTGGGGAGAAGAGATGAAACTTCTCTTGCTCTATCTGTCCGTGAAGCTAGCCCTTGTCAGCCTCCAGATTCACCCTGAGATTGTGATGTGTAAGCCCTGACTCCTACAGGGAAGGGGGGCGGCTGAAAGAGACGTGGAGCTCAGACCAGTATCACTTTTCCTGTAGCATTAGTCATACAGTTCCTATGTCTTTTCTCAGTCTCTTTCTTCTCAGGCAAAGCAGAAATCTTCTGACCTGAAAAACACCAAATATTGGCCCTTCCAAATGATTCTCTAAAGAAGTCTCTCAGCCGTTCTGCGGGTGGCGTGACCTGATCTGACTGAGGAGGCCATACAGCTCCATACAGACACATCTGCGCCACATGACACGGCTGTATGAGCAACACCAGCTGTGACTGGTGGGGAACAAACACTGCGTCCGGGCTTTTCTGCCCCTGGTAAATCTGCGACTGGACAGGAGTCCAGTCGAGCAACAGGAGTTCTAGTTATTTGATACTTGCATGCTGGATGGGAGCCATTTAGCTATGGCTTCTCTTCCCTCTCTGAATTTTGAAAACCACGCTGGATGGAAATTTTTCGGAGAATGAGAATGAGTGAAATAGACTTTTTGGTTTTGCTGACAGCCTTGTGGTTAGAACAGTGGCCTTGGATGTAGAAAACTCAGGATCAGGTTCCTCCTCTAGCTTACTCCGAGTAATCAGAGATAAAAATCAGTGATGAAAACGAGTAAATTGTGATTCAGGCTGAGAAAGGAGCTCAGTCTTGGTCTTTTAGTATCCTTGGCTATGGTACACAGACATACACTCACATATGCGGGTATTTTCACCAAAATGTTCTGAAGGGTTTGTGTTTTTTCCTGCAAAGAACAAAAGCAAAACAAACAAAACCAGACATGAAGACATGAAGTCTTGAAAATTAATGTGGCATGGAATTATTGTCCTCCAGTCAGCTTTAATTGTGGGTTTAACAATTGATGATTAGAATTCAAAAATTCATATCTCACATGTATTCTTCAATTTTTGTTTATAATTTGCCCTCCCAGCAGATCCTCCTTACAGTAAGTTTATTTATCAGAGTATTCATGGAAAGTAGAGCCCAAAGGGGATGTAAATCCAAAGTAAGTGAATTTGTTTAAATATTTAAGTCAATATTTATAGGATGTATTCTTCCAGTTCCAGTCAGCATTAAGGACTAGAGTGGGATGGAAAATAATATTCATAAGAAATTTTGAAGGATGGAAATTAATTACATTTGAAATGTCTAAAATGTGTCTATGTAATTGTAATGTTTACTTCTTTTTTGAATCAGAGAATTTGTTAATATCTATTGCTGAACAGTATTCACATCATTAAAAAATTAGGAGTAAAATATAGTGCTTAAATTAAGACAAAATTCGAACACAAAGGGAAATTTGAAAAATGTCTCTCGGCTTTTATTTTTTTTAATTAAAAAAAGTTTTTAATGCATTTCAGCTAGTTCTACTTTGAATTTTTCAGTATTAGAAACATATTAATGTAATTTTAACATTTTCCAAAGATATTGAAACATGATATTAATCTTTTAGTATCAGTGAATCTTTTGATTTTATACACTGGAAATATGCAGTACATTAAAGCTTGTTCATCCAGCAAGGAAAGGAGCCATGCCCTTGTAAGCGGACTAGCACTGTTGTTTAGTATTGAAGTATTGCCTATTAGTTTAGGGAAGAAAAGGAAATATTTTGTACCATACTGAAAAGCCTGTGAGGTGGGTGGGGAATTTTGAAAGGCTGAATGTAGCTAGTAAAACTTCATGCTCACCACAAATGTATTTCAGTGATCTGCTACACACTTTTTGATTTGAACTCATATTAGCCACGTGCACAACGTCTTCGGCTTACCTGCCACAAACACAGCAGGGCTCAAAGTCATTTATATCTACTACAAAAGCTGCAATTCTTTTCTTGTTAAATATGTATTTTAAATGACTGGCACCACTGAGTATGTTCCCAGTACAGCACATGTTACACTTTTGTTTAAATTCATGTAGATCGAGAGTCATCCTAAAATCAGCAATACACTCTCATTATGTAAAGTTAAGCATATGTTCAAGTGTTTGCAATATCAGAGACAATCCATAAAATCAAGAGGACAATAAAATACACAAAAGGTGCAACATCGCTATAGGAACCTATAAACATATAAACTTAAACTGAATGTGCAGTTTATACATTAATTATGCATGCTTGTGTGTACATATGTATATGTACGAACATGTTGAACTCATGCACTCAGATTTTAAATTGGCGTCATCACTGCTAAATACATGCCAGGATTAATTATATGACTTCTTTTTCTTTCTAAAAGTGGGTTGCAGTAATACCTGTTGCAGGGAGATGTGATTAACATTGTGTGGGCCCTGTGGCATTATATTTTTTATTTATTTATTTTTGAGAGAATCCCTAATCCCTGCTTAATTTTATGAACTGTCAAAATGATTCTAAATATGTCTCTGGTTTGCATTTTCACCTCAGGACAGGAGTCCAGAGGTACAGATTTGTTGTACAACAGTGGACTTTAGGCAATTTTCATCTTTTAACGCCTGCAGCATCCGAGGTTGAATTTGTAATAATCACCAGATTATCTCTAAAGGATCTTTCTGTTATACTTGCAAATGGTTCTGCAGGAAAATGCAAAAGATATAGAAGAAAAATAATTGATTAGATGCAGGAGATCATTTTGTCACATAATCCCAGATGGAAAAGAAAACAAATGCTGATTTCTATTTTTTAATGACAGTTGAAAGATACTATGGGAAAGATACTTGCTATTCTGGTAAAGTCATATGCTGGTCTCAGTCCCTTGGTTAGACCTTAAAACACAGTAAGAAAATATACGAAAATAATGCTGTGACTAGAATTTTATTTTAGGATGGGGTAGATTGTTCAGATGGTGTATAGAACTATAACAACAAACAAATTAATGTAGTTACATTGCTACTGACATGGTTTTCACTCTGGAAAAGGTTTTTTTTATTGTAGGTAAGATCTTATCTTATTATCTGTATAGAATAAGAATATACTGCCATTGTATTTGAGGAGCTATAAACAGATTGGGTGCTACTTAGAGCCAGAAAAGGAACAGAATCTGACAACAGATTTCACATAAAAATTGTACATACAAAAGTCAGGTGATGGAACTCATTAACATTTAATAAATGTTGATAAATAATTTACATTTATTATTGGTGTCATAAGTGGGATCCAATTCAGGTCTGATTTGTGGTTATAATTTTCTGAAGTTTGTATTTTAGTACAAATTGAACCTTATTTCTTTCTCAGAGCCGGGACGTGATTTGCATTTTGTTCACATTGAAATGGATTCATCTGAATTCCGCTAACTGTATGACATCCACGCAGATTTACACCAAAATAACTGATCAAATTGAGGAAGTTGGATTAACAAAAATGTCATGGTGTGTCTTTGAACTGAGACATTCCTTCCTTTATATGTAGATTAACTTCGCATAGATCTTCGAGTTTGCAAAATATTTGATGGAGGGATGATATTGGTGATACTGTATGAAGAGAGATGGACAAAGGTCAGACTGGTAGGACAGAAATTTTAGAAGTGGAAGGTGGGCAGCCAGACATACTTGTGATTAGGAAGGACCAAGAAAGGAAGGGTCCATGACCATGTCAAGAGGAAAAAAGAACTGATCAGTGTTTCTGTTGTTGGACATTTAACAGGCCGAGAAGGAGTCAGTATCAGGTACAGAAAGAAGTCAAGAATTGAATTATATGGGGAATCACAAAGGATAAGTGCAGAGGAATGACTAAGGAGAATCAAAGATATAATCCTATATCTATAGTAAGGGAGTCAAAATTCAGTTTGGATAATAGAACCAGATCCTGAAGGATAATACAGATATTATACAGAAAAGACAGTGGTTGCTATTGTAAACTAATACATTGTATGAAGTCACCCTGGATAGATTGTCTCCTGAAGCATAGGACAGGCTACCCAGAAGCAAAGTGATCTGTCTCCAACAGAGTTTATCTTGTTGTTCAAAAACGCAGGCTATCCCTTCTTCTGTACTTGAACAGGAAAGAAAATAAGAACACTTCTTTTGTCTCAGAGCTCCACCCAAAGTGTAAAATAATAGACCAAAACTTACAAACCTGCTGATAATCAAAAATAGAGCCAGCAGCGGAAGGGTAGAGTGTGAGATCTCTTTAAAGCAGCATATATATCTTCTCCCATTGTGCTGCTGAGTACAAAATGTCATAAACTGAGGAAATTCTAGCCCTTGTTTGTTGTTTTTGAAGACTGAAATATCATTTTCACTTCTGAATACTTAGTGCAGTTAAAATGAAAGTCAAAAAAAAAACCCCAGGATATTGAAACTCTGTTTCTACTTTCTACTTGTGTTTTGACGAATGCGGGAAAAAGCAGGGAAGATTGATATTGGGAAGCCAGATGATCAAAACATCATCTATAGCCATATATATAGAGACATTAGGTAGTCATCAAATATTGATGGTGCATTGAAGGTATAAGACTAAGGCAGAGCATTCCATTTGTTTGTTTTGTTTGGCCAATGTGTTAAGTAGAATAACTCATGAGAAATGTTAGAATTCATCCCTTCTACTCCTTTTGTTAACAGGTTAGCAGTCGACCAATTCACATATCTAAGGCTTTATGTATTATTAATCAAAAGAGTTAAAAAGTCAATCCAATCTGGTTATATACAGTAGTTCTTGTGGTTTTCAAACCTTTAAATAATTTATGGTGTCATCACTTTCCCAGTGGATGTCAGGATGGTAGAATGTCTGGAATCAGAATCCCACTGGGAAAAAAAGAAACATAGTCAGAAAAAGTAGTAATTTTTTTTTTAATAATAGCAACTCCAGCCTATTGTATCATCACTATCAGTCTCTTGAGAGATCATTTCTCTGAAAGAGAAGTTTTTCTTATACAAGTCCTTTTGGGATCAAACAATCCTGACAAATCTATATCTCTACAGCATTCTAACTGGCTAAGGGTGTGTGTGTGTTGAGCACATACACAAATGTGTCTTTATTTAATAATTCTATTTCTAGACCTTTATTTCTATATAAATGTGTATCTAATACACAATATTCAAATTTGTCTTAATGTTCTAAAACTGATGATAATTTTTGATAGGTATTTTTTTCAGAAATTATGATTTAACTGTAGTTATTATGATGGTGTATGATGGTGTTCAGAATCATTCAGCCCTTTTAATTTTAAGAATATTTTTTCTATTTTCCTTTTGAAATAATAAATCCTCACAGCTGATCATTGTAATTTGTAGTCCTTTTTTTTTTTTTTTTTTATGTAAGTGTGACCTGACTTCAGACTTCAGTCAACTGTTTTTGATTACGGGAATATTGGAGAATCTACTTCTGGGCTTTTTAAATCTTTCTAGGTGTTCAAGAATCTCATAAAACAAGTGATTTAAAAATAATACATTCAATTTAAAAGTATATTAAGAAGTAATGGCATTATTTTATGTGACAGAATACCAGATTCTGGCTTCGCATGTAAGGGACTTGACTTCTATTATTGAATAGACTGCTACCATATATTTAACACATAACCTCCCTTCAGAATTGAAAACCTCCTCTCAGCCCAGAAAATCATATATTCTTTCTCCATGCAAAATAAGGTCATTGAAGGCCAGATTTATCTGGCGGGTACTCTGCCAGTTCCCCAACAGATTATCAGTTTTTTATACCTCCTTGTTTTGTGCCATAGTTGTACATCTTGCAATGTGTGCCATGCAAAGCTATTTTTTTCCCCCTTGAACCTCTCAAAAATAAACCCAGAAACTATCAGTTAAGAAAGTTGTCCTCTTTTCACACAGCTGATTCTTCTCTCAACTGCCAAGTTTCCATACTCACTCACTTCAGGCAAGTCCACAATCTGCCCTGCTGCATCTAAATCCTGCTCCCCTACACTTCTAAGACACTTATCTTCCCATCCCTTCATTTGTTGCCTGTACAACCACTAATAGAACAGATGAACAATAAAGGATGCTTTCTCTGTTTAGGCAGACTGTTAGCCTAGAAACATGCTGTCTGGGGTTCAGAATTATGCATTTATGTCAGTTAAGAACTTGGCCTTAAATATAAGTACGGAAAAGAAGCTTTCTGCACCTATGACGAGATGTTTATTATGAACTGAGGCTGGTAAAGTTTGGTAGATGAGGGAGGTGGATGTTTCACTTACTTTCTTATTTCTTTAAAAAGAGTAACAAAAAATTGGAACTTAAATGTAATATTATAATGAATGAAAAAATGTGAAGGATTTAGGTTCATGCATATCATAAAATTCCCTCAGTACCACTAACTCAGCTGTATTGATGATATGTATTGACTCATATTCTGCTTTCAGTAACACTTGTGTAAATCCAGGGTACTGCAACTCCAGTCACTGGTGCAATTGCTCTTGATTTACACTTGTGTAACTGACAGCATTTGACCCTTAGACTACACATATATCTTAAATTATGCATTTAGCTTCCTGAGCCACAACTGAACAATAAGGCTGTATATATATCATCTGGTATGTGCCATGCATCAGCTTAATGTGGACATTTTAGTTTTGCAGTTCTTCTACTCTTGTGCTGCCATTCTTGTACTTGAAAGGGTATTAATTTTTATATATATATATATATATATAAAAACATACACACACACAGACACACACACATGCACACACACACATACACGTTTAAGAAATTTTTATGATTCTTAGATCATCCATGGCCCCAGAAAACTGTGTAGCTTTATTATCTTGCCTAAGCAATGTGTGCAAAAAATGATGGAGAAATGCATGAGTATTTAAACTGATCTTTATTAGTGCTGACCAGATGATCAGAAACTGTCTTGCCTTTCACAAGGAGTATTTCTGTCCAGGTTCACCATTCCTGCACAGGGACAAGGTTCACTTCTGTTCAGAATACCCTCGGAATAAGACTCCACCAGAAACACTGAAAATGCAAATGATTTCCAGTGCTACCAGCAAGGCTCCCCACTGAACAGGTCGACATGTCTGGATATAGAGTCACTGATATGAGAGAGAAGAAAAACGGTGCCTTAGTCCCTGTGCAGGTTTTGGTCACATTTATGAAGCACAGTCCCCCTCATCTTGTGATGGTGTCACAGCTATGGGGTCACAGTTATGGACCTCTTCTTCTTCTCCCAAGGTAAATCTGGCTGAATTATGCAATATCAGCCTTACCCTGCTGACACTCGGCCTAGCTGTGACTTTCACAGTTCTTGTCTTTCAACAACACTGCCAGAAGCTCCTGCCTAAGACACAAGGCCAAATTCTGGCTCCAGCCATTAACTTCTTCCAGAATTATACCTAGGGATAAAGAATAGCCAGACTAGGTAGTCTGCTTTAACTCCATCTAAATATAACTGGCCCTGGAACAACGCCAAAGTGTAAGGTCCCAAAATACATATACTTCTGTGCTTCTCTCCCTGTTTATACAACCAGTACAGCACAGTTACAGAGAAGATGAGGCCAAAAGCAGAGAAATAATATGCATCTTTGGAAACTCCTGAAAGCTCTGAAGCATTTACCCTCATTTTGCTCTAGGTAACATTCAGCACTATATTATAATGACACTTAGCATTTCCACAGACACTCCTTTCTGAGGAGCCTGAACCTGCAGGGTTAATACCATTTCACTGGTTCATATAGACTTCCAAGAGGCAGATATATCCTGGGGAAAAAAAAAAAAAGTAAAAGTGACACTCATCTTTTAAAAAGATATTGATAAGTAACAGTAGAAAATAATTTTATTTATAAACAAAATCAAAGAGAAAAAAGAAGAAAGTTAACAGATAAGCAACAAAGTTTTGGACAGTTCACAAGGTCTAGCAGCCTGTAGGCCAAACAATAAGCAATTTGTTGAAGAAGAGACAATAAAGACATTCTTTCAGGCTGGCCGGCTGGCATGGTGAGCTGCCCACTGTGCTGCTGACTGGGAGACCTGGGATTTGGGAGCAACTCAGGTTCCCAGGCTTGGCACCAATGAAAACTCAAGTTTAGGCATTTAGTCTTTGAACAGAAGAAGAGGTCACAGTTCAGTACCATTTGAGAGTTGATCTACCAAGCAACACTAGTAGTGGCTCCAGAGGATGGATGTTCATCTGCCCATTTGGTCAGAGGTGAACTGCCCTAATAATGCCTCCAGCAAGGTGAAAAAGATAAAAAAGCCTGCAAAGCAAAGTGGAGAGGGAGGAGGGGCATTCTTTCAAGTGATGCTATAGAGTCCAGTGAAAGGCAAAGTACAGTCATAATGACAGTCTGCTTCCTGATGGTAGCACAGTGGGTTAGAATCAAATAATGCAAAATACCCCAAAATATGTTTTTAGCATTGTTATAAATTTATTCATGTGAAGCTGCATATCAGATTAACTTTGCTGCATTAAGAAACACAAAAGGAGAGGGAGAAGGAACTCTTCTTTTTTATAGTAAAACTTGGAATTTTTCACAAAACACAGATATTTCAGACTTTTCTAGAAAAAAAGAGAAAAAACAGGAGAACAGTCTAATAAAAAACAATATATTTATCTATCAAGTATGTATTGCAGGATGACACACAGAATGCATTCCATAGCTCTCAGATTAACCACGAATTACTGGTTGAGAATAGCAAAGCTACATTATCATTTGTAATGTCCAGAAATTACTATACTCTGATGACTATTAGAGGTCTTATCTGCAATGAATGGCATTCTCTGCGGATAGATAGTCTCTGTATACATTTTAAAAGGAGAAGCCCACATTCCCCAAAATTGTAGATATTTTTAACCAACTCAAATGATCAGACCTTTTTTGACAGCCTCCAAATGCTTTAATAATTTACTGGATATGCAGAATGAATTATACTGTAAAACCAGAAATGATACATTAATAGCAGATACATTAATAGGAGAGTTTTGTTCCTTTCTGTTACTGTTCATATTTTGATGTTTTAATACAGATCTAGGTGAATTTTATTAAAGCAATAATGAGATTTCAGGCTCATATTTAAAAATTAAGTTCCTTGGGTCATGTACACTAAAACTCTACACTAGATTTTTTTTCACTTTCTGTGAATACTCACAGAATTGAGTTTTTCTGACTTTCTTGTCTCAGAAAGAAATACTTAAGCTTGCATGTGTGAATGTGAAATTAAAAAGAAATAGAATGAAGGGAACATGAGAGAATCTTAAAAAAAGTAATCAACGGCTACATCACTCAAATGTTCATGATTACTCTTTAGAGCAAGGAAGACAAAAGTGAAGTTGAACAAACAAAAAGCCTTATTGCACAATTTGTCATAATGAATTCATTGGAGATAACTGCACTTTGTTTATGAGCATCCTGTGGACACAAGAAGTATCTAAATTTGTTACCCTCTCTGGGGCATAAGGTGATTCAGGATAGCAGAATCTAGCCTCAAGTGAATTGTTTGTTAAAGACATTAAGTCCATCTCTATCTTTTCTGCAGATAAACAGAAAATTTCTAACGTAGGGATTTCTGGGCAAGCACCTTTCAGGAGCAGCAATTTAAAAACTCCCCAAAGCATAAGACTGCATAAGGACTCAAGATTCACTCCAATCTTTGATTTTACATTAAGCTCTTTAGTTAGAAATTGTTATTTTCTTCCCATAACCAAAAAAAGTAGCATTTATATACAAAATGAGACTACAGGGTAACCCAGCTGAGGCATTATTATAACATACGTTATGAAAACTTGCATTTATCGGTTTGAGATTCGAGTGCAAGATAGGATGATCGTTTTGATGTTTCAGTTCTTCAGCTTTCACTAATGTAAATCAAGCCCCAAGTCCACCCCAGGAGAGGAAGAAAGCGTATCACACAAGTCGGAGGGCCTCCCCTAAGCAGACATTCCTGGTATTTATTTGTGGCATATGTTCTTAGCAAATGGGTCGGCCTTGAATTCCTGCTGTGTATTTTTCCAGGGAGTTTCTTAAATCCAGAGAGTTTCTTAAATCAAATGTGCTTTTGCTAAGCTTTCACTGGCATGTGGGAAAGTTAGAGGGAGGAAGGATGTGCCCTGAGTTTTGGTGAGACTGTGAACCCCTGGCATCAGAGGAGTGCAACCAAACTCTCCTCACAAGGAACTAAGAGGCAAATAACACGAGACACCACAGCATTGCCAGTCACAGTCCGAGACGACATGCCTTGCCTTTGCAAAACTCATATCAGGCACTGGCAGGGAGCTCTCTCTGACAGTATACTGTTGCTTCAATTCTTGCCTAAATGAAACAATGTAATTAATTGGCTTGAAAGTTATTTCCACATACATATACCACATCCTCCTTTAGGCTTGTATGGTACCAAGCATCAAGGGGAAGGGGAAATTCTATTTCTATTGTGTCTATGAGCATCCCTGTGACAGTAATATGAAATAGTGACAAGCAGTCATTCACCCTAGGGAGCACGGTTCAGACTGTTAGTGAGGAGCCTAAATGTGAGTTTGAAATTCCAAGAAGCCCTCCAAGCCTCCAAATCTTAGAGGATAAATCATCCTTTAATTAATTTTTTAAATTCCAATATACTTTAACTGTAACTATATGCAAGCAGCTTAGAGAGGGGTTTTCCATCTCTTTCTTTCTTGTTCATGTTGTGCCTTTCATCTTTGCTGTAAGTCGGCTCCCCTCCAGTGTCAGTTCTCACACATCTTCCAACTTTGCATCTTGATGTGCGTCTGTCCTATGACTTCTGTCACCTGCGTGTGCCTGGTACAGGCCCCACATGCCACCCCTCCCTTTTTCTCTTGCTGCCTCTCTCTCTTTCTCAGACCACAGGGGCCGCAAGCTTGGTCTCCGATCACCATTTTCTCAGCGCGGCATTTCCTTCTGCGCATTGCTCTCGCATGTTGTTTATCTCTCGGAAGGATTGTAACTATAGATAGCATCAGTGGAACTGTATCTGTCTAGGAGCAGATGTCTACCTCTGCCGTATCATCTTAATTGCCCTGCTGTGGCTCACCTACCAGAGGTCTTCTTTTTTTCTTTTTTTTTTTTCCCCACTTTTGCAAGTGATGATTAGTTGAAAAACAGCAGGATGAAACTTGTAGGCACAGGACTCATCTGGGAATGTTTAAACTTGTAAGGAAAGAGAATCCTTTCAGTCCCTAACCAACTGGACAGTACTTTCTAAGGTCTTTGAGATTTGGTCTCAGATCTTGCTTTAGTAGTGAATTAGGAAAACACTGCTGAAAAAGAAACTAGAAAGATGGGAATGATTATTAAAATATCAGTCAAAAACAAGGTGCTACGGTTTGGAATAGGAGGATAAGCAAGTCAGTTAAATAACATTATTATTTATAACAGTGGCACTTTCTCATCTCTGTTTTTAGGGTATTGATAATTTTGGACTAGTATTTTTTTCCGACAAAACCGCATTACACATTTTCTTCAGAACACCTTTCTACATATAAAACATGAAAGATCTTTGTCTTAAAAATAAATGGGCCAAATTCTACCCTTCAATCATTCTAGATTACATTGATCAACAGTAAAATATGGATTTAGACTAGTCTGAGACTAAAATTTAGCCTATGAATAAAAATGAAACCTGGCAAGTGAATTATCCATATTCTTTTTTAATTACTTTAGGCATTTTGCAGAAGGCTGACCAAAAAAAAAAAAAAAAAGAAAGCTACAGTTGAATTATCTCACTGTTCTCCACATGGGGAAGGTGAGTTTGAAAGGTATTCAGCCTTCAGTCAGCTCAAATTAAGCCTTAAATTTGGAATCTAATTTGAATCGAGTTTCACTTAGCTTTTTGAAATTGTATTATGGAATTGTCTCCTGAATGACCTAAATTACATCTACTTGAGAAATGTTTGGCCCTTTTGATGAAGTAACACAATCACAGCATTTTTTTAAGAAGGCGTATATATGTATACACACATTTACTATCATTAATAAATTAAAATTAATTGGACATCACCACATTCTGATGCTAGTATATAAAATACTACAATTACTTCCAGTCATAAGCAGTACAAATTAATAGACAAATAGCCCTCTGATATATTGAACTTGGAGAACTTTTATTTTCAGTACTGACATCCATAAAAATACGTAACCATAAATTTGATCTCCCATCCCTTATCCTCAACCAGATCAGTGAATGGATATGCTGCATGCTTTAATAGGAAGACTCTTCCAGTGCAGGATGGGACTCTCCCTTGTCCAGCATCAGGAATGACCTGTGTCACATGAGACCTAACTTTCACAGGAGCAGTAGTCTACAGAAAGTTTGGCAAAGGCAATTTACTTTTTCAGTTTCCCCAGTGAGTATAATGTTCTGTTTTGCTTCATTTAAGGTGCTCTTAAATTTTCACCTGACTGCTGCAGTGTCCTGAGAAAAGTAGAAGATCCTTGTACTATATTTCAGGCACTGCAATACCAATAGTTTCAAAATATTTTGAGTTCAGAGCAGAAATTTGATTTTTGGATGTTTTCTTATTTTTCACTTCAGCTCTTTAAAAAGAGACTAAATTTAGCCCCAAATTACCCTTGTAAAGACAATATCTTTTTACCCATTATAATTGTTTCTGGGGTGTCAGCAAAGCACTTATGAAAACAGCAAACTACTACAGTTTGAGCAGATGAGCTTCAATCTTTCTTCATATCTCATCAGAGCTGCTAATTAAATCTTATTTAATATTATTTACTGCATGACATGGTGACTCCTCCCACTCTCCCCCCACACACCCTCTTCAAAAAAAGATCCTATAATCTCAGGAAAGAAAGTGAAGTTTATAAATCTAGTTACAACTGAGACAGTTTGACTCTCAGATTCTTTATTTGTTTTCAAGAGTTTTTAGTGAAGAGTAAAACAGCACAGCAGAGAGTATGTTTTAAGCAAGTCAGCATTACTATCAGGAAAATCCTTGCTATAAATAAATGGTTGATATTTACCCTTTAAAAATCAACACAGAAATTCAACAGAAAACCTAAGAGTGAGACCCAGGTCTTCTACTTTGTAATACAGGTAGAATTACAAACTTCAGCTAAGAATGTGGCTCAGGCACCTTCCAGAGGCTCCCTAATCCTGAAGATAAGGTGTTCCTTATCTTCATAAGTTCCTTCAAATACAAGGTTCTGTCAATATCCATCCTTTACAGAGAATACATTTATTCGGATACTGGAGTCCTAAAGGTTCTGGAAAGTCTAAAAATAATTTAATCTGGCTACAGTGAACAATAGCAATTAGAAATAATTATTGCCACAAAATGTTTAGAGTAATGTGATCTAGAGACTAAGCCTCCTATTGCCTTGGGAGCTAGTAGCCATAGAATCCTTTCCCAGCTGTACAATTGATGTACTCTGTTTTTTTCTGGGCAAGTGACTGGACTTTCTCTATGCTTCTGTTACCCTTTGTAAAAGGATGTTAATAATAAAACTTTTTTTCTCTCCTTGCTTATTTTTCCATCTTTGCCAATTAGATCTGAAGTTTTTGAAAGACTGACACTAGCTCTTATTATGCGTAGGTGGAAGTAGGCAGTACAATATCTTAGAATTTCTAGCCATTGTATAATACTACTAATAAGAATAATAAATATCTGAATGATGAATTGATGTGAAGAGGAATTTGGAGCTAATCTTAAACCACAAATGAATCCAAACTGTTTAGATGGCATTAGTCCAGGCATTCAGAGTCATATCTGAATTTCTTTCAAGTATGAAATGTCTGGGTAGTTCAAGCCCAAAGGACTTAATTATCTTCATGACTAAACTTGTAGTATCTCCATGGAATTGGAAATTCCTCCCTATTTATGCAGGCAAAATAGGGCTACGTGTAAGAACAATGTGAGTCAGGAGAGTGGGACCAGGTTGCCATGCATTCACCGTCATATGGCATGACTTAGAGCATGTGAGCTGCACAGGAAGCATCAGGCAGAAGTGCAGAGCTGCCTGACAATACTTTCTCATCCTTTCTGCCTTGACAGCAATCAGGAGCAGCTCCATTTAGTTCTCTACTGTTATTCCCAATTGATGATAGCATTATTGTGATTTGAATTTGATCAGAAGGTTCCTTCTTCACACTTCTTCTTGATTTTTCATTTTCTTTTTCTAGTGTGACAATGAATTTTGGCAACAAACAGTGTCAACTGAGCCAATATCAGCATCCAGTATTATTATATTCAACACCGTATCTGGAAACATTGTTAGTATATACACATTATAAGCTGTTCAAGAGTAATATGCCTGTGTTTCTATGTTCATGATTCACTGTGACAAAAAGGCAGAATTTCAGAAGATTTGATCCGTGCATCTAAAAGAAGATGGAAGAAGCTGGATAGCTCGAGAAGTGTGTCTTGATGTAGAGGCACTATAAACTGATCCAGCACTGAAGGAAAGGAACTATCATCTGATATTGAAATGAAGAAGTAATCTCAGTCCTGTTAAGAAATGTCTCTGAGACGCTGTTATTGTATGTTGAATTGGCTGAATATCTCAGAAAACAGAACATTGGATCTAAAGATCAGCCAGCTTTCTCAGTCCAAGAGGTTGCTGTCCAGAATAAATCTCAAATGTTTTCAGTCAGTATCAGGGCTTTGTTACTCGGTTCCACAGACGAAGTCTGTCTGTATGATGCTCCTCAGCAGCAGCAAAGTTTAACATCTTCATTTTTATCTTTGAACTATGCTGGAGGGTTATTTCCCTTCTTTCTTTTTTTTTTCTTTTTTTCATTTAATCTCAGGCTGCCCGTGTAACATACACAGCATATGCAGGGCTCTTTCTTTTAAGTATTTCATAAGGGCATGCTGATTTTACCAATATTTTTAATGGAAACATTCCAGTGACTTAAAATCAAAATGGATTAATTCATTTCTGCTGTTTGTCTCTTCAGAACTTATCCTTTCAACATTTGTATTTTGTTCGATATTAACATGTACATCATATATATATATATTCAATATTATAATATTTTAAGCTGTTCAGTGAAGGTCTTTTTGACTTTAGTAAAACCACTCAATCAATCAAAACAAATGTATGGTTTCACTTGTTTTGAATAAACATTTTTGGAATTTGTGGTCTGTGAATGTGGAGTTCTATATTGTGTCCTAGATTGGGACAAAAAGAAAATTTGAAGTCAGAATTTATCCTGCCAGGATGAAAAGCGGCTATTTCCAGGAAAAAAAAAAAAAAGGAGAGGAAAGAAAGACAAAAAGAAAAAAAAATCACAGGGGAAACAGAACCCAAACTCTGATGTCTTGTCATAGATACCCCATCTGTCTTTAGAGATACACTGCAGTGCCCAGCTTAATGACCCTTCACAACTAGTGCTGCTCTTAGTTTTTCATAGCCATATGCTGCTTGTCTGTTTGTCTGTCTGCCATAGCTATAAATATTGAGTTGTTCAAAGAAGTGTTTCATCCATCAACCAAGACTTTTTGCAAAACAAAAACAGAGGCTTTTAAGTAGGACCTTCTGTATTGGAGGTGACATACCTGAGAGATAATGAAGTAGAACAGTATCTACCCACTGAGTAATGGAATCACTGGCCATCAGCATTATGCAGAACCATTTGTGGATAGTTCCAGCAAAACTATTTTAAGTATAGGGAAAAAAAAAAAGTTTACTTGGTTTGTCATTAGTGAAGCTATAGCAATGGCAGCAGGGGAGAGAGTGAAGAAGCCTAAAATAAAAGATGGAGAAAAGGACAAAATCTAATTAATGTAGTTTGTAGACTGGAAAGCCTAGATGTGGTTCATTTAAACATGAATATCTAATGCAAGGCTAAGCAATTCCTTATATCACTGACTTCTAGAAAATGTAAAAAAAAGTTCATGCTTTAGTCTTGCTATTACTTTACCTTGATGATAGGAGGTTAGAATATGAATGCAGTTTGAAAGATAGTACCATTTCTTTGATACATCAAAAAGCACTCTGCAGTAGACTACTACTTTAGTAGGACACTTATAGTCAAAGCGAGTATTTGACTATGCTCCTAATGTCATATTACAATGACAGAAGCTCAAGATATATCAATTTAATCTTAGTTCAAAAAAATCTTTTAGTTCTGCTATAGCAAAGTCAAAATGGACTTTTATAGTTTTTCAGCTTGAAATTGGACAACGAGCAACTTTTATAGTAAAAATGAAATGCAGAATGTGGTTGAAAGGGTAATCATATTCAGAGTTAAAAAATAAAGCACTTGCTATTTATATGGCACTATAGTTTCCTATTAGAAAGCTATGCTAACAAGAATGAGATTACACAATTAAAAAATGACTCCTCTGACTAGTAAAAGATAGTGGCTCTGTATTTCTTGTTCACTTGTTTTATACTGTTTAAGGATAATGTCATCTTTGAAATTACTCCAGACTTATACTGATGAAAGTGAGAACTAGGCCTACTTCATAGATGTTAGGTTGAACACTTTGGTATATGGTAATATAATGTAGAAATAAATGAATTTTTAGTCATCTTTGGGGTTTTTAAGCCATATCAGTTTAATCTTTTGTGTAAAATAAAGAAGTGTTCATCTGCAGAACTACAACATGTAAAAAAGTTCTTACAAAGGATAGGTGTTACCAGCTACTGGTTTCACCAGACTGTAAATGAATCCATAGAGTGAGTCATGCAGTTCAGTCATGATACTTGGCAGATAAATCTTTACTCACAAAGAGATACACAAGTGGTGTGTACACAAACTCTTTACCAATGAAATGTTTAACAGGTTTGCCTGACTTTAAAAAATTTCCAAGTCAAGATATAATCTCATTCAAGATTCAGTTATATAATTTAAATGACTGGCCTTAAAGATCAAAAATCATCCATTGTAGATAAAGTAGGTAATTCTTGGCATGCATATTGCCTTTTTTCTATGTAACGTACCTACATGCGAAGACACAAGGTATGAAATCTTCTAACTGCGGAGAATGGCATGTTTTCCTGTCATATACTGCACTTTGAGGCTTCTTGTTGCTCAATTCTTACTGTATTTGCTGTGTTTGATTGGGAACCCTTGTCCCAGGAAGAAAACTGCCTTTCAACATCCTCCACCTTGGATCTATTGGGATCATGTAACAGTGATAACAGTGACCAAAAGAAACCCCAAGTCCCAGCTACTCATGAATCGGTATAACTCCTCATTTTTACTTTCTTGTCATGGCTGCAATAATGAAATTGTGTAGAGTATTGTGGAAGTAAACTATCCAACTGTTTGGTTTGCTTAAGAGGTAGTTTGTGGTCAGGTACCAAACAGACGTGTCGAATTACCCAACTTTAATTTCAAGTAATTGGTGAACAGAATTACCCTTGGGGTTGAGGGAATTATAAACAATGCAGCTCCTGGTACTTTTCCCCTCTCTGGATAGAGCCAAGTGGAAATTGCTGCTAGTGGGCATGTTACAGCTGCTCATGACAGTCTGAGGAGGTGCATATTTGCAAATAATAGTTCACTTGACCCTCACTGCTTGCCACAGTGAAAGAACTATCTGAAATACTTTCTTAAGGTTTTGGTAAGCCTTATCCTTCTTTCTGATGTCTGTGATAACCTTTTAAGTCTTGGTAATAATTTAAGACCACTTCTTCCAAATAAGCTTTGATATGCACAGAATTATCCTGTCAGTCTAGAGCTGACGTCAGAATGCTGCTCTTTATTTAATGTTATGTCTACAAGAGAAACATAAGATGTATATTAACTAGGCAGAAAAGGAAGGAATAATGTGTCCGATATTCCCTGTATGAATTTTGTTGATCCTAATTGCTATGAAGGAGGCAATGAGAAGGAATCCTTGGGTTTGTCACTTCCCAGAAGACTTTGAGAATGGCCAGCCCTGATTAAGATCTGTTTCTGTTCTCAAATACAAGGGGCCTGATTCTCATGTCCCTTATACCACTGCTCTCCCTGACTTGAAGGGGTTTAACTTTGTTCTTTGTAGGAAATGTCAATACATTCCCTTCATGGTATTCTGCTCTGGACTCTCCAAGTGAAGAAGTGTGGATCGTTCAAATCAATTTGAGATAAATTTACCTGAGCTCAAGTGGTCTATTTCAGGCTTGATTGGCACTAAATAGGAACCCAGCACGTCTGTCAAATCTTTTCTTAAAATAAACTAGCCAGATTACTTTGGATATGTCCCTCTTTGTACTTCATGCATTGCTCTGTTTCTTCTGTTACTGTGATCACTGCTGAGACTGATGGGATTTTGCTGCACTTAAACCAAACTGAACATCCACTGGGCCACCTGGCTTATGAAATACCTTAAGGGACTTTATGAAACAGTCTCTTGACCACAGAATTAACCACCAGTTGCTGAGTGTCTCAGTCAGATGCACATGCAGAAGCAGTGATGAAGAGGATGAGGAATGATGACCATGCAATTTTAAAAGTCACTGTGTAAAGAGTTAATCTAGCTGTATTGGTATGGCTTTCACACTTAACCACATGCACATGCTATCTTCAAACCCTCAAACTGAAAAGCTTGAAAAACATTATGCAGACATACAATCCAAAACAATCTATTAAGAAGTCAGACAGCACTGGTTAGAGTGTTGTAACCATCAGGCCACACAGCCCATGGTAAAATACGGTAGGGCTGAGCACCTCATCTCCGTGGTCTGAATTGCAGTCTTGAGGAGAAAAAACAACATGGTCCACTGTATGTGAGTTAAGGAAGACCCTCAGCTTCTTAGTATGTTATTGACAGATGAATCAGCTGGCCAGAAGTTGTAGATCCTGATTTTGTGGAACAGCTAACTGTGATGGTGCTCAAAAGAAAAAAAAAAAAAATTTAGGAAGAGCATGTTGTTAAATAGACTCTACTTACTATTACTGTGTGTTTTAGACAGTGAATTGCTATTGTTTGTAAGATGAAACAAACTACTGTGGGGAAAAGAAGGTTTTATTTTTATGTTCTATATCTCTTTTCAAAGCTATTGTTAGTGGATGGAGGCAACCAAGAACCATACTGTGAGGTATTGTGTGGCTGTGCTGTAAAATAAAAATTGAATTTGAATTCTTATAATACAAGAGATGAAAGGCATTACTGTGTTGATTTCTACATCGACTCCTGTAGTAATGAACAGTGGCAGTCCAGGCCCACTCACCAAACAAAGAAGTGGGTTTGCATGATGAAGTGCTTCTTTCAAGAGAAAGAAAAATCAGATATGAGATTTTTTACTTTCCGGTGCCACAGGACATTTGGTGTCTTACTAGTTCAGCAGGTTTTACTCTCAGCTGCTTGCCAGGGCCTGTACATTGCCTCCATTTTGTTTGGTAACTGTTTATAATTTAACCTGAGATTGGTCTGTTTTATTTGCAAATGGTCTCTCTTTTCTTCTGTTTAGAGTACTATCCATAATTATGTGTTTCTGTGAGTGTGCGCATGTGTGTGTGTTAATGCTTTATTTACACATAGTTATATATTTCAAGCACAGAACTGCATCTCCATCCAGATAGCAATGTCATTTGTGTTGTTTATGGGAGCGTCTCATAAGAAAAGTCAAAAATATCCCGTGGTCAACCTTCACGGGCTTCAGAATACATATGAGAGGCCAGGAGATGACTCCTGGGCTTGCACATATCATTTTATCCCAGCTGAGATCAACGGCAGATAGAGGTTTGGCCCCAGGTGTTTAAAGCCTTTCCTTCCTTTCTAACTACAGTTTGCCTTATCAGGCCCAAACTGTTTCAAGCTCGTCAGCTTTTAACTGTGGGAACCTGAGTGAGCAACTGACTGAAGCCCTGCCTGCTCATGGGAAGCTGCTGCTGCTGCTGCTGCTGCTGCTGCTGCTGCTGCTGCTGCTTTTAGTGTCTCTTGGTGCCATTCGCACCGCAGCCCCGCTTCCTGCACGCAATACGCGGCAGCATGAGTCTGCTGGCCACGCTGCTGACTCCTTTGCCCACCGAAAGCACTCGGCAGTTGCACGGCAGTGTTCGAGCCGAAGCATCTGCACTTTGGCGCTTCTTTCTCAGCTGCTGAAACCTCTCTCTGGAACATTTATCTATTTGATTTGTTCCTTCACTTATTTATTGCTGAGCTGCCTATGCCCACCTGGAGGAGATGAATCTTGTTCTCTGAGGTTTTCAGACTTTTAGGAAGTCAAGAGGCAGGAGGTTCTGCAAGCTTTTTATTTTTGTTCTGATTTATTTCACTTTTAACGTCTAACCAAAAATTCTCCTCTATTTAATCATAGTTCCAATGACATGTTTGCTTTAAGCACCATTCATGTTTGTAGAACATCTTCAGACTAAGTGGAGGATTTTCAGTTTTCTTTGTTACTTCTTCCATTTTCTTGGTAATACTGAAGTAATGTCACTAATATGTTTTGGTCCTTCTTTTCATACTCCCTGCACTGACAAATCAAGCACCCCAAAATTGTGCCAGGCCCCTAAAACATGAGGCTGTCTTAAAAAATAAGATAGATTTATTTGTTTACAAATTTTTTGAGATCTTAGAGTTTATTCTGACCACATTTTCAAGTTTTATTTATGCAATGCATGCTAGAAACATTTTATTTTATAGTGAGAGCTGAAATTATTGTGAAATCAGTTGAATCCAACAGTTATGAATTTAGAACAATAAAAGACTCATGATAAAATCCTGACAAGTGTCAACATGTCTCCCAGCTTAATATAAGCACAATTTTTGCATCAAGACACATTAAAAAAAAAAAAAAAAGGACAATCCATTTTATAGCATTTATTCGGCATTGCCATTTGATAAAAAACTAAATAATGTCTCTTTGTAGCCTGGTACTTCTAATTTTTAATTAATTTTGCAAATTTAGTTTTAGTTTAATCCAGTCTTCTAGTTAGCCTCAGTCTCATAGTTTATAGAGAAGTTTTAGCAGTGGATATGTCTTCTGATGTCCCCAGATCTGGTCTTTCTGACTGGATTTGTGATTTCTGTATTTTCTTATGACTCATTTCTCATGAGGGTTACAGTGCTACTCTTTCAGTGAGAAAATATCTTTTTCTCCTCCTCCATTCTGTCCATTTGTAAGGTTAGGAAGAAAGGTTGGAGTGTTAAATAAAACTTCTGGTAGTCACAGGTGTTATGTTCAGAATGTCACCCTAGACCTGAGGTTCAAACATGTAATAGCATGCTAAGATGTCCACAGTAGTGTTTCTAGTCTGTTACCATTAACAGAGGTGTTCATGTGTTGTAAACATGGACATGTCCTCTGAGTTCCACCACGTTAATGCAGAACATAAGGAGCTAATTGAGAGTATACATTTTGACCCCAGCAGAAAACTAAATCATAATGTTATTTCTTTGCACAGGTATAATGCAATATCTTTTTCTGCTCTTACAGTCAGGAAGACAACATTATGACCTTGCTGGGCCATGTTTAGTCAAGGATATTTTAGAAAAGGGTTTTTTTTCCTTTTGTAGGGGCCTTTTCTAATTACTAGAGAACACAAACTCTGCCCTGCCTTAGCAATATTTAATGTTTCAGCTTGGAAAGCAACTTAAAGGATAACTCCTATGATAGAAAAATCACATTGGACAACGACAAAGGAAAAAGATTCTCATAATGCACAATAAAGCCAGGGCATGAAGAAAGACAGCAACGCAGAAATATTGAGACTCACGTGATGCCAAATTACCAGCCACTCTCCTCTGCCTGTTCAACCAGAGACCAGTCTCCTGGCTCTCCATGGAAGGTACCAGAATTAACTTATATACAGCTCAGCCCTCTGAAATTCAGTGGTTGAATCAAGTATGACTAGGCAGGCAGAGGGTGCAGTAAACTGAAGAGTCAAAAAAAATTAAGAAGTTAAAAAAAAAAACAAAAAAACCTTGACATACCACTAGGGAGAGAAAAACTCTCAACAATATAGCTATACTCTGCACATGGAAACCTCACCTTCAATGTATCTTTATAGCCTATATGGTGTATATTATTTACATCTGATCATTTAGTTTAGTAAAACAAAAAAGCACCATCTGCCCAACCGCACTTTCCTTCCAGGAAATTGAAATGAGAACGGATGTTGTCTTTCATGCTTATTTTCATTCTTTTTCATGTTTAACTCTTAGTACAGTCGATATATACTCAAAAAGAAATATAAACCAACATATTCCTTAGCCACTATTTCCCATCATACACAGGAAAGGAAAAAAAAAAAAAAAAAGGAAAGACAAGCATAGAAACATCAAAAAAATCCAACCTGAAATAGACATCCATGCACAATTGTTGCAATTAAGACATGCGGACACTCATTGCCTATGTTCCTTGGCAGCTGTTTCTTCCTATAAGGTATATAGACAATCAGATAGAAAACAATAGCGCAGGACTGTAGTCAGTTAAAGTTATCACTCCCAAGAACAGTATTCCTGCTCCAACTTTGAGATTTCTAAAGCGCTAGAAGTAAAAGTAAGCCCCATCTTTCCTTCTGTCCTCCAAATAAGAAAGGTTGTATGCTTATGTACTTAGGCATATACGTCAGAAGGGTGAAGAAGAAATGCTTCCAGTTATATTTTGATGTATAGGCACGGCAGCTTGGTTACGTGGAGTGAGCTGTTGCAGCAGATAGAATTTTTACTGCAGTTCTCACAGAAAATTCTGCAACATCTGCCTGTCCTTTTTTTCATCTTCTTTTTTTTTTTAATGCCCGTATTCCGTGTGTAGTTAAAATTAAGGAGCAATGTGCCTATCAGGCATAGTCAGGCTGCAGTCATACTCTCCAGGGAATACTGTTCTTCCCGTACTCATTTTATAGAATGCGTCTGTATATATGCAGTTTAACCCTCATGTTTGTCTATGAGGTGAGGAGGAAGGATAATGAATTGCCTCTACCCTCCTCACCACCCTGGGGTAGTCAGAAACTGCTTTTGGCACCCAGTTTAAATGAGGATGGCCACAGTTCTGCTCAAACCTATGCAATAACTTCAGCTTATTCATTATGAGCTGTTCCACTGACTCACTAGCTGGCATGCTTCATCTTTAATTGTGCCTCTCCACATGTTGGACATGACCCCTTCTTCACTTCAACGTTCAAATGTTGATGTTTCCTCCTCTACGTGCCTATGTATTAAGTACACCTCCTAGTGGTTGTGGAACGGGAAGCCAGAAATGGCTCCAAAAAATTGCACAGGGTGTACATGGAGTGAATGACAGCTGTGAATTGGACATCTCCTTCCCCATGTCCTTCTGGATCATGCACTTTTCCTTATGCAGTCTAATATGTGATAGATGATGTCTGATTTACCATCACAATGTTTTCAGGGATTAGAATTCTAATTGCAGTCCCAAAAGGTTTTGCACCAAAACCAAAAATTTCTTCTGGTAGCTGGGAGAAAGGGCATGTTTAAGGAGACGGTCCACTGGGTAGCCTGGCCTGTGAAAGCTGGGTTTCAGTTCCTGCTTTGTCACAGTCATCCTGTATAACCCCAGACATTCCTCTGAGATTTTTTTGCCTAAAGTGGTGCAATACGGGCCCTGAGGAAAAATCTGAACAAACCAAAAAGCAAAATATATTAACACAGGAACAAGCCCATGCATCATAGCTTTACTGCTTGTAATACCTACGCCATATATGGTTTCAGCCTCTCTTGCCAAAATCCTAAAATATTTGAATGAAATTAGGTGCCTAAGTACTTCTGAGATTTAGGCTTCTAGGCCTTTATTTCCCATGTCTAAAATACAGACAATAGATGCTCTTGCTTACCCATATGGCCTAAGGATACTCATTAATCACCTTAAGATTGTGAGGTGCTCAGCTACTCTAAACAGCAGAACTGCGTGAGCTCCATGATGGTGGTTACCTAGGAGATATATGGATCAACACATCCCTGCTTTGCCCTTCTGTTCCTTGGCATGGTGATCCTTTCTGCTGATCAGCACCCCCAAATTTTGCTGTCATCCTGGCCAGCTCCAAAACCACAAGTAGAACATAGCTACAGAAGCGGTAAAAGCTGTATCTTCTAATTGCTGACTTTCCCCCTCCTCTCTTCACCATCAGTGTATTAAGTCTCTACTTTCTGCATTATCAATTAATAGGCTTTAAAATGCCCTTTTGGAAATTTTAACATTTTTATTTTTAATTAGAGCAGTGCAAAACAAAAATCCTGCAAAGCTACCTACTTCTATGCTGCTCTTTAGCTCAATAATAAACAACTCTGCTCATTTAAATCAATTTTATGTAAAAACAACAACAAAGAAAGGCTGAGTGCTTTGCATGCAGAGCTTCTTGATGGAGAAAGAGTACACCAGAGAAGAGCAGGGAATGGGACTGCCTATATAATTGGGATGTACCACTGTACTGAGAATTGCTCAGCTCTATGGTATGGACCCTGAGCTGCTAACAGATATCCTTCTTTAGCTACAAGACTGTGCTTTTGGAGTAAAGAAGATCACAACTCCATCTGTACTGTTGCTGTGATGTACTGAGTGGGAGTTGTGTACAGGACAGTGAGAACTGTGAAGTTCGAAAGTGGCCATGGATTTATTATAGAGAGAACTCTCGAGCTGTTTGGTGTGTTTTTTTCTTTTTTCTTTTTCCTTTTTTTTTTTTTGAAAACCTATCTTGAATGAAGCTTTTTAAGTTTTTGATGTGTTCAGTTAACTGTCTGAAAAATTCTTTTCCATTTTCATCACCCTTTATCCTTCTAGCTGCTAAGTGGAATTCCAAAAGCCAAAATACCATGAAATATGGCTTTTTAATGACATTTCTAACTAGAATGGGAAAACAAAATCTCATGAGCAGGACTAATAATATGCCAGTATCCCAAATTCAGTTAGTGCCTTTGCTCATTCAAACTCTGAACCCTTCCTTTTGAAGGTTTACTAGCACTGATCCTATGACTATAACAGCAAGGACAAACCCTGAAGAAATTCCAGGTTCAAGCACCATCAGCCATAGAGACAGTCTGACATTCCTGGGCTGAATTTTCTGGATCTTTCTAATGGAGACAGTCAGAGATTCAAAATCATTCTGAACTTTGATATGGATGTGGATCTGGTCCTGGTATGATTTGCAGCTCCTTATGTAAGGACAGACACAAGAAGGCACTACGGGGCCAGACCAGCAGTCTGTCCAGCCCAGTACTCTGTCCCCAACAGTGGCAACAGAGGATGCTTTTTTGGGAAATCAGATGAACCTGCCTGCTTCCTGCAATCCAGTCCCATCCACAATTATTGGATTAGGGATGTTAGAGGGTACAACTCAGTTTAATCCTTTTAGCATCATTTGTGGACCTGTTGTCCATGATAGAACAGCCAGATTTAAAGCCCCTTAAAAAATGAAGTCCTCTAGGGGAAACACTGACAAGCTCCTTTCGTCTGCTAGCACTGTTGGGTGCTGCTTTAATAAAGGAACTCCAGCCACACTGTGAAGCAAGAGCAATGCACGACTGCGATATCACTGTCATGTGAATGAGCTGTCCCAGTACTGCAGAGTCTGCTCTTTACTGTACACAGAGACGCATCAATACTGAATATAGTGTGTTAGCAAAACAGAATGGAAATCTTTTAGGTGAAGAATGGCTTCCCTGATTGCTTTGCTCTACCAGAATGGGGTGTGTTTTCAGGCATTCTGATAAATGTGTGCTATTTTTCAGCCATTCAGTGTGAAGTGCTGTAGGTTTCATAAAAACTTTTATTGCTCACCACAGGCATGGAAGGATTGATTACAATGTTTGGGGATTTCCTAACTTCTGAGACTGCCTTTTTAGACAGCCTTAATACAGTGTATGGGGGGAACAAGATGGTACAGTGCTACTCAGTAGCCTGCTCTCTACCTTTGTATTTTTAAGATCAGCCCATCAGATTTGGAATAGTGTAGCCAACAGTCTGCTTCATCCACAATAACTTCTTAACATCTCAGGTGCCTGAGGGTAGCTGCATTGTTAGTAATGAGTATGATGGTGTCCAGCTACAACTGTGGGGAATATGGGGAAATCCATGGACAGAATTTAAGGGTTATTTTATGTTATTACTTTTGCTTTTGTCTAGCTGTGACCATCATGGAAAAGCAAGCAAAAGCTTGACATAAGGAATGGTGTGCTATGGATATCTGAAATGTGTAAGCAAATTTTGGTGCATCTATGCTGAAATCTCCATAATGACAGGGGGAGTCAAGTGCAGATAATATATTTTTTGAGGCACTCAGCAAAATATGCTTGTGGGGGGGCCTCTCCAAGTGGGGTAAATTCATGCTGAGTCATGACAATTCACTCTTAGTGAATCTGTAAAATACCTCAGGGTTTCTGGACCGGTTGCCAGAGATATCACCTCTCTCCAGTTCTGACTCAGTGAACTAATCTTGTTTCGCCCATTCCTGAGTAGGCCTTTCACAGCTTGGGACCTCTGGTTTCCTAAAATTCAGTTTTACCAGTTCTCAGGTCACACATAGGGCTGGGAGTTTTGTTTTCTTTATTAATTAGTTGATAAACCTTTACCTATGGAGGCAAATATCAAAAAAAAAAAAAAAAAGAGCTTTTAGCCTAATATAAATTTCTTATAATTTCTACAAGGACTGGTTATAACACTTGTAAAGCCACTGACCTGGATTTCAACTACCTTGCAACCTGAAGTCCTCAAATTATCCTCAGTTTCATGCATGATTCTTGTCACCTGTATTTGTGAGCTGCCCAGATCCCTATTCTTGATTGCTGGGCAAAAATCAGGAATATCTCCATTACAATGAATGCTGCTTTCATTGGTAAAAATCTAGCAAGAGAAGACTGGCGCCC
Organism: Apteryx mantelli; assembly: GCF_036417845.1. Taxonomy (NCBI): domain Eukaryota; kingdom Metazoa; phylum Chordata; class Aves; order Apterygiformes; family Apterygidae; genus Apteryx; species Apteryx mantelli. The sequence continues at coordinate 75,278,307 of NC_089981.1, read as the reverse complement.
TAGACATTACGAACAATACAGGCTTTCAGTAAATAAATAATTCAATTCAATTAAAACAAATGCCTGCCCTGATGCACCATAGTTTCTAATTTCTTTAATAAGCATCCTTGGGAGGTGTTTATGGGAAGTGATCCTCAATGAAAGCTTCAAGGAAGGTTCTGTAAGAAAGCAGAAGTTGTGGTGCCATTCTTACTTTCCTGACAGGGGAGAGTGGTGTAAAGGTTAAAGAGATCTCCAGCCCAGAATAAGCCTGCAGAGTTCATGTTGTGTATGGGAATGTAGGTTTGGAATGGCTTTCTGCAGGTAGCTCCTACAGGGCTCCTCCACCAGGTATTCCTGGTGGCCAAAGGTCTGTGCTAACCAAGAGGGAGTGGACAAAGAACTAGAACAAGGGGCCAGGGAATGAAGTGAATCCTCTGCTACGTATCTACTAGTGGCTGAAACCCTGTGCAAAGATGTGGATGCACTAATGCTGCTCATGTGCCTTAGCTAGCTTTATGCACTTCCCAGCTCCAGCCAGGGAAACTACAAGCACAGCCCAGCAGACAACAGGCTGTGCCAACTGGCCTTGCAGCTGTCCAGTTAAGTCTCTGAGCCAAGTGTTTCCTACTGGCCAGTTGCCTCTGGAGGTTTAGAGATAGTCTTTATGCACAGACACAGGGATAGAGCTTAGGTTCTGTCTACTGGCTAGGAATGATTTTTTCTCCTGTATTCCTGGCATCTTTATCTCCTTCAAATCAAATCCTATACCCCTAACTCAATCCAAAAAGCAGGGGGAGAATGTGACTCAACAGACTTGCATTAAAACCCCTGGGGGAGGTTCACCATTCTGTTTTTCTGCCTGAATATATATGTGGGAGGGTAACAATGTGTTGAGAAGCGAGAACATTTAGGGACAGAATCTTCCCAAGAGTGAATGCTCACACTGCCTACCAAAGTGACTTGAGGGCAGAATCTGGCCCTTAAATATTATCAGACATCTGGGCAAATAAAACCAGTTTAGCTCCTGACTGCCTTCATTTTTCCTGCTCAGAAAGTGCTCAGTGTAAGATGTCAATTTTTTGCAAGTAAATCCTGTGAGAGTGATCAGATTCTTTCCCCTCCCTTCGTTTTGAGGAAAGATTTATGGTCTCACCTGAAACTAGCCGTCTATTCAAACAGAAATTCACATGATGCAAACTAGAAATGGAGCCTCAAAACTCAGATCTGGATCAAGATTTCAAATGGTGAGACTGGGGATGGGGTAACAACCCACCGAATCCAAACCCACAAAAATCCAAGTCTCCCCCAAATTCTTTTAAAGCTCACCAATGCAGCACATTACTTTGAGCTTATAGAAATGACCTTTGGGCATTTTTCATGAGAGATCAATTTAACTTTGTCCCATCACTACTTCCCCATTGCACATTTTCTCACACAGGTGTGTGATCCTCTCTCTACAGAAAGTCTTCACAAAAACCCTAAAGGAAGTAGTTCTTGTATATGTACAATACGCGCTATGCGACAGCCAGCAAGAGGGTGAAAGAAGAGACAAAGAAAGCAGAAACAGAGAAACCGGCGCAATTTCTTGCCATATAAAGGGTTGCCAAGTGCTTTTCATTTACATAGATGACTTAATAATGATTGTATGATATTTAAAATTACTGCCACCCACAAGAGATGCTTTAAAACTTTTATCAATATGTCTCTTTTACTGTCTATTTGACTGTAAAAATGCAAAGATCATTGGGAAAAAATAGCTTTATGCCAGTCACCAGAAAACAACTCTGTGACCTTTCTAGATTAAAAAAAAAACTGTACTAGTATTGACATGATTTAAATTTACATGAACAAATAAGTTGTTTCACACAATAGAAACAAGTAATAAACTAGGACGAGAACTGTGACCAGCCTGGGACCTCTTAAAGACCCCTCTGGACCTGGCAGGAGCCTGTTCTTTCTATCTCTGGGAGAACCCCCCATGCTGGTCTAATTACCTTTTTAAATTCATATCTAGAACCACAGGCTGCCTCCTGGGATTAAGCACAGTATGCTTTGCAAATTGAAAATAAGATAGCTGTTAGGAATATATACTTGCCTCTATGATTACAGCAACAAACAATGGCAAAACATTAATTTACATCTATTATAATGGCGAAACAAAGACCAGGATTTTCGTTGTGTTATGGGGAAGAGATAAATTTGCAAAGGTGAGACTCTAAAAGGTGTAGGCTCTAATGAGGGAGATTCTCTGCAGAGTAGGTAACTGGCAGAATGACATCAACTGAAAGTTATGGGGATTCAGTATATCATTAAGTTTATTTACCATAAAATGGATTGAGGGCGTTTTTTAATACTAAAACTATTCATAAGGAGACAAAGTTTATATATATATGTGGGGTGGAAAGCATTTGTGTGGGGTGAAACAGTGCAGAGTGGTTGCAACAGCAAACCAGCCATGCCTGAGTCTAGGATTTTTAAAGGTGCTTTATCTGGTAGAAATGAATACAACATTTACAAATTGAAAATAACTCTGTAAACTCAGATAAGATTGTCTTGGTAATATTTTACCAAGGAAGCAGCTCACCACTGCTTACTTTCAATTAGCCATCTAAATCATAGCCTATACAAAAAGCAATCCCTGCTGCCTTGTAATAAAAAAAAGAAAGTTAGACTAGTTCCTAAGAGTTTTGATTCATGTTGCTGAATATGGAAGATCTGTAATCTTCTCCTTGGAGTCTATAGTCTAATGTAACTGCTTGAAAGTATTTTCCTTCTGCTGCTGGCAAAGATATTTTTTTTTCTGAAATGAATGGTGATTCATTATAGATAACCTTTCCCGATTAATTTTGTTTTGACTTTAACTTTGGAATAAGAATATAAGCAGTAAAGTACGTTCTCCCCAGATAGTAACTATGCTGTTATTTTTGGACTATTTTGTACTTGATATAAAGAGAAACCTAAATTTAGAAGCAAAAAAACAAAAACACAAAAACTTGATTTTCATCAAAAGTTTTAGCTGTTAGATAAAAAGTGGCATTTTATTATTATTACTTGTGTGTGATGAATAATAAATAAGCAAGTTCCTTGGAATCAGTATTCAGCTTCACTGGCTTCTGTCTACATGATCCACAGGACTAACACCCTTGGAGGACTGACTGGTCAAACTGAAGAAGTTTTATTCATATCTACATGTTTCTAGCGAACCACAGGTAACATTGGTAAACTGCATGAGACCAAGCATTAATACACAGGACACTGGTGTGACAGTAACTGGTATCTGTAAGGGTCAGAATGAAATTGTGAACAATGTGCAGGTCATTTTGATAATTTCAGTAATGAGAGACAGTACTTAAGAGTCTGAAAAATAGACATATCAGCTGTTGCAAATTACTACATGTAGCAATTTTTCACCAACTAAATCTGGTTCATGACTTTGTCTGTCAATCAAAGCTTCCCTTCCTTCTCTCTGCCTGTGTTTTGACTTTGGTTCTGTTTATTTTTGCCCAGTTCTTCAATTTCTATTGTAGACTTCTTCTCTTTTCTGTTGAGAAGCTCGTAACCTGACCTTACTGGCTGAATACTGTGACTGGAACCTGTCCCCTGCTGTGTTGTTGTTGTTGTTTTATTTTGCTTTTTGTTTCTTTTAAAGACAGGGAGGATGTCCAGACCATTTGGTATATCTGAATTACCAGCAAAGATCCATTGGCGTCACCAGCAAGAAGGAATTTTCTTTCAAAGAAATATTAAAATTAAAAGTGAAGCATGTGCCTTTATGATATATTTACAATATAGTGCATACAAAGCTGAATGCTATCAGATAAACCTGAGTGATTTTTCTTGCCTTCACAAAAGGGTGAATGGTGCGTGCACTTCTCTGTAGGCAGTTAGCCCCAGGCAGGAAAGGAGTTTTTCACCCTCCATCATTCACTGTTGTTCAACAGTGATTTACTCATCTAAGCACATGTCTAGTATTTTAAAGCTGTTGAAGAGTCCCACTGAAGTCAAGGACGATGATATATGCTGGGATTACTCCATGCTGGAAAGTCAGGTTGATGTTTCACTCTCTTGCTGAAGGAGGACCTAAATATTAAGAGCAATTTGATGATCAGTTCAGTTACTTTGGGGCAGGATGTGCCTACATTCCTTTTCAATGTTTAAAGGCAATATTTTATTCTGTTTTGCTTTATTTTTGCCCTAAAGATTCATAATTTGCAGGAATGAATGGCAGATTTTAGCCTTAAACAAAAATAAATTTTACATAAATCTTCAGATAGGAACGAAAAAAGTAGCCCATGTCTACAAAAAATATTCCACCCCAAATGTGGTTTCTCTAGGATTCCAGCCTACCTGCATCATTTTGGTGCATGCCTTCACTGAAGCTCCATCTACAGCTGCAGATGAACCCATTGCTCAGTCTATTTTGGTAACTTCTCCTCCTGAAAAGAAGCTGGAACAGCTGAAAAGCTGAAAAGACAGTGAAAGCTGCTGGTGCAGACTGCAAAGTTTTGCTCACTAGCACTGGCCATTTTCAGCCGGTGTCATTGACCGCTGCCAGCATCAGTAAAGGGTCAGATAATGCAGTGCAGGCAGGCTGCAGGGTTCTCATCCTAGCATATAACAGCTACTTGCTTACTCTGCTGCTTATATGGTGCACAGGAGCACTTTATAAAATCAGAGACAGGCAGGGGGAGCACCTATAAAAATGTAGTAACAATTTATTTTATAAAGTTTGGGGGTTTTTTTAAGTGCCATGAAAACCAGCAGCCTGTGAGCTGCAGTCAATATTACACTGCAGATGCATGGAGAAAAAATGTTCACTTATATGATCCACAGAGCTAATTCCTTAAAAAAAAAGCTGTTTTGAAAATGGAATTGATGACCTGACCCAGGTTATTGCATTGTTAGTATTTTTACTTATCATTGATGCTGATTTCAGCTGCCCTTTTACTTTGGGCTGTATATATTTTTAAAAAACTGTTACTCACATTGCAGTGAAGTAGAAGTAGAATATTCTACATGTGCAGTAAGTTGAGCTTTAACACAGCCATCCAGCTGTACCTGAGCAATGTCTCAACAAAATCCTGTGTGTGCCCGTGTCTGTGTATGTATATGTATATATGGACAGATTTGTACCAACTCTGCATTGTTACACTTGACTTATTCTTTTTTTTAATTATGTAAAAAAATCACATTAAACTGAATCTAATTACTGCAATGTATATTAGAAGCAGGGCACCATCAAAATTTTATTTAAATTAATCAGGTTTTGATTTAAGATATTAAATTCAAATTAATCATGTAAAAATGGAAATGATCCTTGACGTGCTTCCAGCTGTGACTTCAGTCTGTTTTCTCGTGTGAGTCACTTTCGGGATGTCTTGGGGGGAACATTACGAAAATTCACGCCGGTGCTATTTCAATTAGAGTTATTTAGCAGGACAGATGTAAAGAATATGGTATAATTAAGAAGGAGCTGATGACATGGCTACAGATTTTCAGGATCAAAAAAAGAACTGTTAGTGAAAATTGACTACTGGTCATGTAGTCCAAGTTCAAATATGCTGGGGTTAAGCACTCATTAATGATGGAACGAGGTCTTTAGATAGACCATTGGACTCTTTCTCTGGAGCAATCTGCAGAATTCTGCCCTGGAAATAACTTTGAAGCTTCATTAACAAGCAGATGATACCTGCTAATATAATTTTAAAATTCTTTAAATAATTTTCCTCCCTCTAGTGCCTAATCTTTTCTGGCTAGCTAACTTCAAAGGCCTTCAGAAAAACCTGAAAGTGCCATATAAATACACACACACACACATACTCACACACACAGATATGTATATACATACACTCAAAGCATTGTTAAATTCATGATGAATACGACCTGCCAGGAATACTGTAATTTCTTCTAGCACTCTTTGAGCAGAATTAGAGTCTGTATTACCTGCACGCTTCCTGACAGAAACCAATGAAGAGGATGGGGGCTTTCCCACACAGAGGGGTGACTTAGTATTTACTTATAACTCTTTATACCATCAGTATTTCCACTGCAAAATATGCACTGCACATCTTTTCTTTACTATAACCTTAGGGTGACATCAACTTTTTTTTTATTTGAAATGTGCTGCAATACTATTCAACGTCAACTTTGGAAACTATTTTTACAAATTCTTTTACCTGAAATTAAATTTCCCAGGTAAGGCTTTCAGACTTTCCAACATGCAAAAGATCAGAGAGACTATAATCCTTTCCTTCTTGTATTCATAAGCCTCCTGAAAATGTGTGTTTAAACATACTTCCTATGGTTGCTATCCAGGGCTCTCAGTATCTGTTCCCCTCCTACTGAGTAATAGTAAAAGCCAAGTTAAATTTAAAAAATGCACAGTACATACTGTACACTCATAATTATAGATTAAATATTGATCTCCATGGTAGTTTCTGCATGTCACTTGCAATCTTTCTCTTTCCTCATTTATGTCCCATTGTTACTTCCTTTCACAAAGCACCACCTGACTGAAAATGCTTTCTGCAACCTAATTTTTTTTTTAAACTAAAAACAATGCCAGTGACTGACAATAAAATAATTATAATATCTAGTTCTGTATATTTGCCAACATTTCTCAGGAGTCAATCCTTAAGTCACAGTGTCTTTGACCCCAAAGTCTCTTTCTTTGCTTGTTCCGGGATGCCATACACTTTAGCAAGCAGCAGCACCTAAAGAAAGGGCAATGCACCGGATTAAGCATGTCTGGCTATGCACAGTGGATGAAAATGAAACGAAACAACGTACCTATTATGTAGACTTCAAGGCAGGAAACTGTCTGCAAAACAGCTATACAGTCAGCACAAACTTTTTGTTATTAGGGTAGCTGATCATGTTGTTGTTATAGTTGTAGGAATAATATGATTCATTGATGGTTTCTGCTTCCCACTCATAAGATATAAACCTACATAATGATTATTCTTTAATAGTATTTAAAGATATTTTTAAAACAAACTGTGTGGGAGTTTAGCATAATAATGGTTTCAGTTTTTCAGGAAACACTTTTGGGAGAAGTGTATGACTCTTTAAATATTAAAAATGACTCTCATAAATAACATGAATGTAATAAGGCTAATTTGTGAAAAAGATGTGATAAAAATATGTTCAACTTATGTATTTGTCCCTTTTAAAATTTATTTTTTCTTTTGGCATAACAGCTGGAAAGAACAACTTTCTTTCCGTGGGCTAGACTGTTTCCTGGATGACTGAAATACATTTTCCCATGGGAGATACCCAGGTTCAGTTCCCATCTGGGTGTCTTTCTCCTCCTGTTTCCTTCCTCTCTCCACCTCCCCTCCTCCAGGATCAGAGCATATTGATAATGAATTGTAGGTTTCCAGTGATTTTAATGACAGCAATTCCAGCATTTAGTAAATCCGAATTTTAGTGATTCCAACTCCATACACAGCTAAGAGATCATGCCAAACATGACACTGCTCTGTGTGGAGTATAGATTAGCCCAGAGATGTTTGTTCACCTATTTCTCAGTCCTTCATCTGCATCTGTGTGGCTGGGTTCCCATAACCACAGGGACTCATTTGCAGGATGAGGGCACAGGTAGCTCAGACTGGCTTCCCTGGTCAATTAGGAAGTCGGTTTGATGATCCTGGGAAAGAAATCTCAGACTCCTGTCAAGTCCCTGAGGGGAAGACAGTTGGGAGGGGAAGCACAGAAGTGGTATAAGACGAGCACTGGAGAAATCCTTAGGGCAGTAGAGCCTCATTCCCTATGAGAGGAACTTCCTCATGTCCATATGGTAAATACAGTTTCCTCACTGATGCCCCTGTGGTCACTGAGGCATTAAACTCTTGGCATTTGTCATGCAAATATTATGCACGGACAGCAGAGGGGGGAGGGAAGAGTCAAAATTGTGAGGGTGTTGTTTTTCAGTGAGGTAGTAGGTGAAACCCTGGACTAGGACTTCATCTGACAGCACTCAGTCCATGGATCTTTCATACATTTCTGGGGCTATTGCATGCCATTTGCATAACTTTTCTCAGTTCCCTATATGTAGAGTAATAGTTATAGCAGGAATATTCCTTTCTTGTTTTCCCACTTGTCTCTTTTCAACCTAGTTAGATCGTAAACTTTTTGCAACAATATATCAGTGCATAGTTTACCACACTTCAGTAATGCCTATGGACAGCAATGTATGCAAATAATAGTGTTAATAAAGACACAGTGTTTACGTATCACCTCAGATTTATTAGTAAATCTAACATCTTTATGGAACCTCTGGAAACATTTTACAGGTGGGGATTTTCTAAATCAGAGAGCAATTTAGTGGCTTGACCATGGTCTAAACATCAGTTTATGAGAAGGCAGGGCTCAGATATCTTAACTTCTTGTGTTTCCTCTAAAACCTCGTTCCACTAAGCTGCAAGAATCATTGTCAAAAAAACCCACTACATTCTTTAGTTAACTTATTTACATTAACCAAAATGTATAAGCTGTTAGATATTTCTCATTCATTTATAACTATGGTGTAACAGATAACATAACATACAAGTCATAAGTTGTCATGGGACTCTCGAAGTGATATGAAGCCTGGTAAGTATACCAGAAAATGATATATGAAAGCTCTGACTTTTGCAGCTGGAGCCTTCATTCAAAGAATGTGTTGAGGTGCTTCTCTCCAGAGGTCATTGCCAGAGGCACTTGGGCTGACTCAGCAAGAAAATCTGGCACTTTAGGAGAATCCTTTTGCGAGAAGGAGGTGCTGCAAAGGTGAAACCTTCATTTTAACCAGTTCTGCTCCAGTGAACAGCAAGGAGGATGGAGATTGGCCATGCCTAGGGTACATTTTCTCCTTTTGGAGGTAACTTCTGTCCTATTACACAGACAGTCCTGGTCTCTGTCTACTGATAGTGCTCCAGCTAAGGCCACAGGTGCCCCTCCATCCCTGGATAACTGTTATTTGCTTCTTCTTGTGCAGCACAGTCGGATTTGGCCTTTATAGTTTCTGTCTTCATTTCTTCTGTGGCCAGAAAGAAATCACACATAATATCTTTCAGAGCATACAAGCTCATTTTGAAAGTGATTTTCCAGGCAACTGAACATGTCCCATGGGTTCCACCTGGGAGTAAATGTTTATGGCTGACTTTGGAAATCTCTGTCTTAGGCCACTGAGAGATGAATATGCTTGTATAAAGGCATATTTTAGTGGCCCTGAAAAGTTCCCCTTATGAACTGATTAAAGAAATCCTCAGAGGAAAGTTCCTCACATACCAGCTGGTGAACACACAGTATACAGTGCCAGCGGAAGAGTCTGGGAGCATCAGGGAAAAGAAGGCAGTGAGCTGATTATATTGAAATAAATCTGCACATTCAGCAACCTTAGCCAGCTCTGTACATAAGATTTGACACAGCACAGAACCTAAAACCACCCAAAATACTGAGCTTGACTTTTAATTACAAATCAGGCCCCTAATTCCAGGCCACTGTTCTAAAGAGCAAAAAACATCAGCATAGAGTAGAAGTCAATTCTGCAAGCCTTTCTACTGAGAATAGTCACCTTCCAACAGCTAAACTGACAGCATAGTCATTTTTCTGGGTTTCATCAGGAATCATGCCATCTTTGGTGTTGTTATTAACACCTGTAGGATTAAAAGAAAAGTTCCTATTTATTTTATTTTAATAATATGAACATTTCTAGCTGTCCTATGTGCCAAGAACAGTTTGAAAGTAGAACCTTGAAATGTTCAGAAGATTAGTTAAAAAAAAGAGACAATATTTAAGATGTACTTTAAAAATATTATGATTTCTACACCAGTTTCACAATTTTTGGGGAGCTGATTCCATATTTTTGAATGTTGAGGGCTGGCAATATTGAGCATAACATCTGAATGTCCTTAGCTGGGGGAGTGTTGGAGATATTGGGAAAACTTGAAGTTTTATTTCGGTGCCTGAGGGCTGCCTCTGATTCATGTAACTTACAATAAATACAAATTAATGAAGTAATGTTGGATCAGCAAAAATGCTACATTTCTCCTCACATGCAACGCAGAAATCCTCAGACGCTGTAGCTTATCTACTTATTCTGCTTCAAACCTAGACTTCTTGCAGAGTGTGTAGACTCTTGAGGAAAGTTAAAAAAAAGTTCTTTCTAGAATCTGCCTCCTTATAAACACACTCAAAGTACAACAGAATGACATGGGATTTGATCCTGGAGAGCTTTTTCATACTCGAAAATACCCCAAATCTGCTTAACGTAATGTTAGCACAGACAATAGTTTAGACTAGCCTTAACAAGGGCCTCCTTCAATTTTGACTTTACTTCAGATTTGTGGCCCTGATAGCAGGTAATTATGGAAATCCTTCTTCTTTCTCACTGAAGGGGGGAGGGATATATAACATTTTTATTCTTATAGGCAAATGTGAGTGGGGGTTATATAACCATTTGGAGTTGAACAAAGCGTGCAGATCTTAAGAAGAGTGGGATGTCCTCTAGATTGAAAACAAGGACATGGAGAGGTGCAACTTGGCTAGATGTTTACAAACAGGTCCATGAAGGCAGATAATTATATCTGTGCAGAGAAGCTTGCAGAATTAGAGCTTCAGTCCAAAATCAGAAATCTGTATTAATTTGCCCTCCAGATCAGAAGTCACAAGGAATCTATTTATTTATCTTTAAATGAATAAAAAGATTGCTAAGAGTGAGTAAAACTCTTCTTAAGTGCAGACCACACAACCTTTGATTTGTAAAAATCACCCTAGAATAGAGGAAATCCATGCAAGTTGAGGCTCCAGTTCACTTTATTTTTTAAAGGTAATAATACCTTGTCAGCTTCCAACTAAATAGGACAAAGCCTTACTATTTTCCAGTGCAAATGATACATCACCAGAGCATTTTCTGGATTTCCCATCCTTCCATTTCTAATGTGTTTACTTGAGGATATTTTTAGGATATTATATTTTCCCAGTTTAGTAGCAGCACCGTGCTGTGAATAGCTTAACAATTCAGTGGAACTTTACAGCATCTTAACCTGAGACAACAGACTCCTAATTATGAACTAAGTATAAACTGAAGCATTGTCAGAGTGATTTTATTGTCCTGATTGCATCAATTTCAGCCCTTTATGAGACTTCTTGTTATTTGAAACATCAGGAATTTAACAACTGAAAACAAGCAGAAGACAGCTGCTTTCTGCTCACAGAAGTCTCTGGATATATTTAGCAATATAGCCTTCAAAGTAAGCTGTTTTGCTTGTACTATTGTAAGATGCATCACTTCGCAGTAGGGCCCACATGTTTGCCTTAATCTGATAGGGTTCTTCTTGTTGTTCTTAACCTACTTCCTTTCTAAGAGAGGTAGGGGAACTTTAGCAGCAGCCGTCAGTAGCAAATGAAGTGGGAGGAAGCAAAGAATAAAAAATAGGCTGGGATTTATAAAAAGAATGTAGAAATCTGTGATTATATAATGATGTACAGAAGATGCCAGCTACCAAAGAAAGCTATAGCATCACTGTTAATTTAGTGAGCTCCCTACTTCTCACTTTTCTGACATAAAGGCAGCTTCTGAAGCAGTTTGAACCCCATAATCTTTAAGCTACAGGTTGAGAAATGATTCCAAATACTCAGAGTCAAAACTGAGGAAGAAGGGCCTGTTATCTGAGGAAAAGTCATCTACCTCAAGTTAACTTTTATTTAGCCTCAGTGAATTAGAAAATGAAATGAGAAACAATGTACAGATGGGTGTGGAATATGCCCTGAAGTTTTTTGAATGAAGAAGAAAACAAGCCAATAAAAAGTGGATTAACCAAAGAGAATTAATTGTGAAATAATGCTACATGGTGACTAAATTCATACAGCAAACATGTTCACTGGAAAGCCTAAGAGTTCTTAGTAGGAGAAACTGTACTTTTCTAAAAATATGGATTTTACCAAGTGCAGATAAAAAACAACTGGAAAGGAGATCTGTATCTTTAAATGATTTCTCTGCTGCTCTATAAGGACAGACTGTGGCAGCTGTGACCACTTGCTCCCCAAGCCTCCTGTTTTGCAAAGATCTGAAGCCAGTAGGGCTGCTGCATTGGGAGTCCTCCTGGCCACAGGTGAGGAACCTCGCCATCTGCAATACTCAGTAGGCTAATCAAGCTGGCCCTGCGTGAGGTAAGATGGATAGTCTCCCTGTGTGCCCTGAGCTCCCTCTGAAATTTCAGCAGATCAATGTCAGTGTGGCTTTTAATTACCCCTCTGCTTCATCATTATTTCATGGACTTTAATATGCCCTGCAGGACACAGCATCACAGAATACAGATAAACAACCACCAAGCCCTGGTGTCTCTTGAGGTGTTACGATCACCCTCTAAAGGGAAGCGTTGCAGTGTAGGGCTCATTTCCCTGGGTAAACTGACCTCAGGATTTCCAGGCTTGTTTCAGCCTAAGCTGATACACAAGGGCAGCCACTTCACCAATATGTTCTGGGCTTATTTTTCTTATTAAAACTTGTTGCTCTCACCACACACAGGTACAGAGATCAGAGTGGCCAGTAAGGCTTTTGAACTTCACACTTGTTTTCAGAGGAGAAAAACAATTTACTTTTGCAGATCATGAACGATAATCCAAAACTATCTGACTAGCTGTAAAAGATGCTGAATGCACCCTGTAAGGTGTTCAAACATCTTCATGCTTCTCTGGGTTCCAAAGTATTCAACAGCTTGCAAAATGAAACATGTGCTGAAGGCTATGTGTGATACAGTCTGTTGGAGGGGCTGTTTTGACCCAAGTTTTCAGTGGTATCCTCAGAGTGCAAGGCAGGTTTAAGGGGGGGAATACCTTCCCAGCCCTCACTCACTCTTCCCAGTGCCCTCAGGTTAAATACTGTGCCAGCTCAGATTGGAAAAATGTTAGCTTTTTGCTTTTAAAAAAAAAAAAAAAAAAAGACAATGACAAAATTGTCCAATTTTCATTGGAACTGTTTAGAAAGTTAACTTCCCAAACTCATAGTTTATGGGCAGTGAAAACTGTTGATATCAATTCTGAGGAATATTGGGGAAAAAAAATCACAAGCCCCTACCCTTGGAAGACTGTGCAAGGTGTCTTCCAATGAAGCTTGCAATTCAGCTGTCCAGTAGCTTCCTGACCTACAGCACTGAGCTCTGCATATCAGCATTAGAAATTCACCCCAGATGGAATGATCTGCTCTCTCGGACAATCACCCCTCGCCTGGAATAAGGGAGACGGCAAAGAGAAGGCAAAGCACAGATGGAGCAAACGAACCAGGGAGCAAGCTGTCTGCAGCTCCCCACACCTATCCTTCATGGCACTTTCTGTCCTGGCAGAGGAGAGATGAGAGACTCTGCAACAGAGGAGATGCTTCAACATATGAATAATTGCAAGCATGTGAGCAGTAATCTCGTTGGGAGCATTCCTATGTAGGTTCTCAAATAGACTCCACTGTACTTATGCTACAGCTCCCTCTCCTAGGTGCTTGTGTGGCCTGTTACCATAGTATCTGAGAGACAACAGAGACAGAGAAGGTGCTGTCAACCCAACCTTTAAAGATAGGGAATAGAAGTGCACAGACACTGAACAGTTTACTCAGGTTGACACAGGAAACCTATGGTAGAAAATGGCTCTCTCAAAGCTTGCCGCTGACCAGTGGACATCTTTCCTTTCCCTACTGTCTTTCTGTTTGTCCTGCTGCATTTCAGATCAAGTGATGGATGCAGGAGCCATCTGAACTGACCTGTGACCAAACACAGGAGCGGGTGCCATGCTGGCTGGAGCTGATGGGAATGGTAACTTCATTGGTAAATCTGTGTCTGCCTGAAAGTGATAAAGCAGTATCTTCTTTGAACAAAGGGGGCCCTTGGGCAAAAGGGCTCAGCTGAGGGTGCTGGAAGAGATGACATTTCCTCACTGTAGTTCTGGTTCAGGTGTTTGACAACCTGTGCAGAAGTTGACATGCCTTTTTCCAGAAACAGGTGAAACAAGGAGAGAAAAAACAAACAAACAAACAAAAAAACAGGCTAAGATGCTACTTTTACCAGTGAAGAAACTGAAACTAAACCATGACATGGTAGGCTCTTCCCTGGGAGACTCTAAGTCCTTCCTCCTCCCCAATTTGCTGACTGAACAGGTTTTCTCTGTCTTCCTTCCCTCACTAAAACCAGTATTTGCCCTTGGGTAGCTGGCACTAACCTATGGAGCTCTGTAGAGGCATGACAGGGACAACTATCAGGGTGGGCTAAGTAAATTACCTATTCATGTTGGGAAGATGAGTGTGTTAAGTTTTACTGAGAGAAAGGGCCTTCATTAATTATATATATCTGGGGTGGAGCTAACTTAATTTTATTGATACCAGGAGAATAAAAATAGGTGAAGATGGAATGACCTAAATGCAGAGAGCAGGGAGTGGCTCTGTGTTAATTGGGATGAGAGTATGGAGGCTAAAATTATCATGTGAGGGCAGCTTAAATTAATTTTGTTTTTGAGGGGAGGTATTAATTAGTGTGTTGTGGGCTGCACAATTCCTTGACTCATTAAAGCTCTGCGTATCTGGAATCAGTTCCCTGAGTGAAGATAACACTCACTGCGTCCTCGTTCCTCGGGGATTCAATGTGATGCTTTGATAACCACTGACTGATTGAAAGAGATTCAGCCACAGTTAGACAGACAGCACCAAGAACCAAATCAAACTGTGCTGCCCAAAGTCTCATCTCAAATACACATCAACCAGCTCCCCCTGTGTGGACCAGAAGTTATGCATATTTAAGTTAAATATTCAAGCTGCTTTGATTGGATATAAAGGTTCCCCATCCATGGGAAAATATTGTCATGTTTTTCCTGGGTAATCAAAACCAAGAAGCGGTCAGTCTAATGAAGACTGAGCTACAGAGTTCCTTTTACTTTCAACTCTTCTCATTTGGATTCTTGTTTAAATAAAAATAGAGGCCATGGCTTTTTCTTTAATAGAAAAAAGAACTCCAAAGTTCCCCAAAGAACAGGTAGTAGCCTCACATTTTCTGAAAATTTGGCCCCTGATGGTTGTCTCCTACAATCATGAGCAGCTTTTGAAAGTACCTTGGCAAGAGGCCATTTGCCAGCTTTGATCTGGAGCCTGATATGTAATTTGAACACACCCAAAGGTATAAAGCAGTTGGCCATTTCAGACAATCATTGCAAATCAAGCTACAGCCACTGACAGCACTTTTAACTCTGAACTATGTAGACCGGGAGAGGAGGCGTCTGCAGGTAATGGGCCACCGCCAACAGACACATTTCTGAAGGAAAAGTTTGAAACCTGGATTTGAAAGACCACGAACCAAAACACCTGGTCAAATAATGTGAATTTACAGCCAAGTGTCAGAGTGCTACAGGCTTCAAATTCCATGAGGGTTGTGTGTGGACAAAGTCACTGACAGTGTTATTAAAAAGGTGATTGAAAAGAATAAGAAAAAATATATATGCATATATATCTATATATGTATATATATCCCTTTCTCTCTCTCTCTCTCCCTCTTTTTTAGTTGACATCTGCAGATGATTTGGGCTCAGCTAAACATACAAATGTTGCAAACTCACTTGGTGTAGAAAGTTAATACAAGGCGTCTCTGTGCCACTAAACAGCACCCTGTAACTGGGTACACATGAAGGAGCATCAGTCACCAACAGGTTCCAGCAAGCAGAAGAGCTGCCAGGGAATGCACCAGCTGCATTTCCGCTGGTGTTTTGAGAGTACTATGGCTTGCGCTGCAAAGTAGGCTCAGGGAGCACAAACTGGGTTTCTTTCAAACAAAATTAAGCCCAAATTTGTGCTTTGGGAGCACATCTAATATACTCCACCTGCTAATGGGCATCTGGTCCGTGGGACCAGACTAGAGCTAGTTTGAAGTAAAACCCCCTGAAGTACAGACAGTGTGGACATGGGTTCCTCAGCACCAACTGTTTCACTTTGTATATATGCTCCTTCTGGCTGACTACTTGCAAATACAACCTAAGCCAGAGGTGACCATTGAGGGATTCCATAAAAAAAAGCAACTGAAAGAGCTACTTTTCCACAGGCACATTATTAATCATTTGCACTGATGCACTGTGCAAAAACCCTAAACCCTGCATTGTGCTACATGTTGTGCTAACACAGGACAAAAAGATGGTCCTTTCCCCTGAAGAATTAAAACGTGGAAATAGCTTGGGATGGTTCTTTGCCTCCCGCTCCAACCCACAGTGTTGTGGGGTGTAAGAACGCTGTAAATTCAGTCCACCTAGCTCTGGGAAGGATGTGGGAACGGGGAAAGGAGTGTAAGATTTCACAGTGCTCGCTTTTCCTCATGTCTTTCCTGAGTTGAAATAGATGGAAAATAGCCAATAGCCTGGCAGAAAGTAAAGGATAGGGGAATAGAGAAGTGAACTGATATCTTGGTGATTTATGACCTTCTTGGGACACTGTGAAGAATAAGTGAGTGACAGATTATCTGCTGACCTGCTGGATAGCTCATCTGCTTTTGTTCAAGCAGCAGTTTTTCAGTAGAACTGCAGGTCCCTAATATTTCTCTGTTGAACTGCACTACCTTACTGCTAAATAAACATGTCAGTCGGCAACGACATAAGTTAGCATCTCTGGCAGGAGGTATTTGTTTCACTTCAGAGGGGAGCCTGAGAGGATGCAGTGTGGACATTTTGGAGATGGGGATCCTAGGGCAAAGTGGAAAGCAAGCCAGACTAGCAGTGGGGACACATTGCAGGATTTCCAGAGGTATGGAGCTCTAGATGCCTTTATTCAGATGGAGCTGTGATTTCTGACTGCATGGAGCACTTTGTTAATTACTTTTTCCTTCAAGGCTGGAGACATTTATGTCTCCTACACTGACATTAGTCCTTCTCTCCTTTGGTGTCCTCAGATTTAAAAGCTGCATTATTTTTTGGGGAAAAAAATCATAGAGCAGCTTATGCTGTTCCCCTTCACAGAAATTCTGGGCCCGATCCCTCATTTGCCTGCACCGAAAGTTTACTCTGACATAACCCCCTCTGCTTTGTATGTCTGACTTTATATAACTGAGATGATGATCCAGGAGTGTCCAGCGGAGGACTGTGGAGAAGGACTCTGGCACACTCTGACTTGGTGTAACAACAACTCCCTCAGGTTTTATTTCATTTAAATTGTTTTCATTTGTACTGTTGAGGCTGGCTAGTTACATGCCCCCAGCAGGAATGGGAAGGGCACGGAGCAGCTAATGTTACTGGCAGTTTCTTTAAAAAGAAAGTGTTTCAGAAATCAGAATTCTAGCGACTAACTTCTATGTGAATTAACAGTGAATATTCACAGCTGGGTGTGTTTTGTGAGCAGAGACAAAACATGGGGAGTAAAGCCCTGTACCCTATCTGACCTTGCCAGGGATCCAGTAACAGCAAAGAAGAGTGAAAGAAAACATTTCTCTCCCCAGCAATGATGTGCTTCAGTCCTGTCCTCCTAATAAGCATTTAAATAATGTAAATGCGGAGGGTAGTGCAGGAGAGAGAAGGGGGGGGGGGGCACACAAACCTTTCTGACTTTTCTTTTTCCCCCTGAACACTGATGCCATTGCATAATTATATGGGTTGGCTTGAAAGAATGAAACCCAGTTCAAAATGTATGAGTTCATTTTTATGTTCTACTGAGAAAATTTATTCAGTGTGACTGCTCAGTAGCGAGAGCAGTAAAACACCTTAATCCCTGGTTGAAGAAAGGTAATACCTTGACAGATGTGTGCCTCCTACTTTCCTTGCGGCCATGTTTCAACAACAAACCTTTATTTCTGCTTCTCGGCTGTAGCAGGAAAAAAAAAAAGAGAGGAGCAATAAAGCAGTCAGACAAATCTCAGGAGCCAGGCGGCAATGCAATAGTAATGACAGATTTTTAATGTGGCAGGAGAGATTGACAGGAAAATGTCTTCAGAGCAAACGCACGCCAGATGGAATGAAAACGGTTTATTGGAGTATGGAGGTGCTGCTGAACTGAATAGAGGGCGGGTTTAAGGTGGGTGTTTTATCTGCTTCAAGTAAACAACAACAACCAACAACAAAAAAATTCCACTCACCAGGTATTGCCTTAGACTGGTCTTTGCACCAAGGGGATCTTTTTTGTTTGTTTGTTGGTTGGTTTGTTTTGTTTTTCCACAATACCGCGCCAGAGAAAAACTTTAAAGTCAAAAGTTCAGTCATTACATGTACGGCACAAAAGGAGAGGGCAAACTGGTTTGGTTTGAGCTTTTTTTGTTGTTTGCATCTTCTCTCTCCCTCCCCCCCCCCCCAAAAAAAAAAGTCTAAAGGAATTTCATATTCAGTATGAACAGGTAAAGATGTTTTGATGTGCTTTTAGGTAAATCAGAATGAAATTTTCCGAAAAGAGAAGGAGTAAAGAGCAAAGCAAAAATCCAAGCTGATTGAATAGCTATCAATTCCAGGACGGATGAACAAGCCTGCACTAAAAATCCTATAAAGGCCAGTTTATCTGTTTCAATATCAGGAATAGAAACATCGCTGTGTCTTAACCAAATAAACTTGAACTTGCATGCAGTAATGATAATAAAGTCAAATCTGGCCCTAAATCCCACAAGAAAATATAGCTCTGAAATATTTCATACACACCATGCAGAGCAAAGACAAGAAAACAGCCATAAATGGGAAGAAACAGCAAGAAAAAAAGAAAGAAAGAAAATACAAATCTAGACTGTTCAGATTGTGTACCTCCCTGACACCTTTTCATTAGCTGCCTAGTCAATGGAGAATGCCGCTAAGGGAAGGACAGAGTCACATTATTGAAACATGCTGGTTTGGGTTTTTTTTGAAGGATGCACTTGTGTATTCTCAGTGGGTAGGGTTTTTTTTCATTTTTTATTTCACTGTATTTGCCTTTATTAACTCTCTGTAATTGTATTTTATGTGCAGGGCTTGGATGAAGTGTTCTGCATGTATTGTGTACATTTATACTGCTCTTTTTAGAGTTTATTCATGGTTTTTTTGCCTTATGCAAACATATCAGAAGGGAGTCACTGAGTTGCCTCCTTTATTTGCATTATACTTTAAAACAAAGCAAAACAACCCTCTTTGTCTTTCACAACCTGCTTCTCTTTTGCTAAGGAATATTTATTTAGATAGTAAAAGGATGTTATGGTTCTTTCCACTACTACTAGTGTATGTACTAAATATGCTCCAATGTAATTTGCAGAAAGTGGGGAAAATGCTCTGGAAAAGTAAGCAGGGAGTTTTGCCATGTTGTTTCATCTGATAACTACAGTACTACGATAACAAAGCTCTAGGCAAAATGCTTAATACTGACAGGAAAAATTGGCAAAGCCTTGTAACGATCCATTTCTAGTTTTTATTTTATAGATTTGCTTATTGTTTTAAAAATATAAGTTCTACAATTTTTGTCATAGTTTGTACTATTTGGAATCCTACTATAAAGTTCTATTTAACTCTCCTATTGTATTAGTCTTGGCAGAGCTTTAAAGAAAGATCACTAGTATCATTCTTACAGTCTTTGGGGTTTTGCTTCTTCAGTTTTCTTAGTATTTGGCCAAATACTGGCATATAGCCTGTTCAGCACAATGCAAAATAAAATATTTTACACTAAAAAAATTGCCTTAAACTGGTTAAGTCATTTTTCAATACAAAGAACAATACAATCTCAGCAAAGATAATAAAGAAAAGCATAAGAGTAAAGAAGTTCCTAGTGATATTAGGCATACTTCTGAAATTATCCTATTTCCTTGTACTCAAATGTAATTCAATTATTGGAAAACTTAACTTTTTTTGGTTGGGTTTAGGCTCTTTTGTCTGTTCTGCAAGGGGCTTCACTTCATTAGGAGCTGCTCTTTAAAAGCAAAAATGACAAAGCCATTTTTCAGTTTATTTTACTATCTTTAGAATTTAGGATTAAATACCTAAGAAAATTAAATTCATAGAGAATATTTAAGCAATGTTAAAGATAAAACTTGACCCAACAGGATTTGATGGCTGCCATTCTGTCCTTAAACCACCTTCTTGCAACACACATAATACAGAATATTAATCAATGTTTTAAGAGTGTGGCAGTATCAAGAGACACATTGACAAGTTAGGGACAGAACAGCCAGCTTAACTGTGAATGGCGTTGCTTTATTCTGTACCAGAACTCTCATATCATTTAAAAATAGATTTTACTGTGTCATCAGCTCCATTCTGGTATCACTAGTAAACTGCACTAGGTATAAAAGCTGCAGTGGAAATTGTACAAGCATAGACACCGAAGTTAGTATCGGTAGAGTGTAATAGATGGAGTTTTCATTTCAGAAGACACTAAATACTGACTTTCAACCTCAAATTGTATTCATTAGTAGCTTGCAGTTTTTTTCCTTTTTTATTCCTAAAATCATACCAAGTATATCAGCATGCTCTTACGCACCCCCACACTGTGGAATTTTGATAATGTATGTCCTAACCGCTTAATTGATTGATTAGCTTACTGCAGCTTTCTGAGGCACCAAATTTATCTTTAATAGCCGGAGTCAGGCACGGCAGGCAATCGAGGGGGGGGTCCCTTGGCGTCGATTTGCTCTTAACTGGAAAGTCATTACCACTTAATACATGTAGATTGTGTTGAAAGAAAATTATGTGTAATGAAATGAGGGAAAAATTAGTGGAGTGTTATGGGCGAAAGCAGATGTTACGGAGGAATTATGCTAGCAGAGATAATCACCTTCGCTAGCATTGTGTGTGCTGGGGTGTTAACTCAGGGAGAGAGTTGGTGAGAGAGCTAAATAAATGCATTGATTTACACAGATTCACTTTCCAAACTACAGTATATGACTAGTACACACGTCTACAAACACATACCTACACACACACATACAGACATGTTCAGGACTCAACTTTTATATTTCTGATGTTCAGATCCCTTATTTAGTTATTTTTCAGCTGCTTGCACTATAGTCAGAAGTCCTAGCTGGAAGCACAGGGAAGTAGCTGTTGATTTGCATAGTATCATGAGGATGAGAATAATATCCAAGGGCAGAAGTACTTACATAAGCATTAAGATGAGACCTTGTATGCTTCAAACTCTGGACAACCTCTCCTGAGAGAAAACTGATGAATACAAGAGATGTCTTTGAGGGAAGCACCTGACATTTTAGAAGCTGTAAAAAATGAAATAAATAGCAGAGATAGTTCCAAAAAAAAAAATTATAGAGAGAAAGAGAGCTGTGACTTTATTTAGATAGCCTGTAAATAAAGCGAATAGAAGAAAAAAGAAAAAAAGAAATTTTTCTTTTTAATGAAAGTTGGGAAAATGTTTTAAGGTAGTTGTTTTGCAGACAGCCAATTATGAAAACACTCAAAATCATGCCAGGGAAGAGATACGCCACAGATTTTATTTTGAACACATTGTAAAACTGCGTAAATTAATCTTTCACCTGTGGGCATCTCCCTGTCCTTTTCCAGCCGCGACTGATATATATGTTTGATTATATTTCTTATATCCAGGCTTGCAAGGTCACTATTAATTTTTATCTTGGGTTTATCTATTTCATATACATGTGTTTGGATTTAGAATTCTCTCTGCTTTATCACCCATTTCATAATAAAAATGTGGTCTCAGGAAGATATTAGTTTGCAGATTTTACTATCAAAACCATTGATAATTAGGGTTTCCTCACATATCGTTCTGTTCTTTTGCTACTAAATGAGGCTTTTATGACTATAGTTATTGCTGATGACAATAATACAAATTTTAAAAATAAAAATAAAAATAAATCAAGGTCTTGTATTCCCAGTATTACTGTTCAGAGACAGGAGGTTAGCAAGAGGACTGTCAATTTCCTTGTCACTATATTAATGAGTAAAAGAAATGCAGTCAGCCACTCATGAATCAATTGGAAAACTATGATGAATGTTTCAATAATTAAGAGAATAATTAAATTGCTGAATGTAGGATGGCACTAAATGAAATAGCTTTTATAACAGCAGCATATTGCTGTTTATAAATACAAAGGGCTACATTTAAATAATGCTGCGAGTCCAGCTTAGATTTATCTGTCTATCCTATCACTGTTAACTGACTGTGGGCCCAATCCTGCAAAAGCTCACATTACACACGATACACCTTATATCTTAGCCTTATATATAATGGCCGTACTCATACATGCAAAGCTAGGCACTCGCACAAATCTTCAGATAAATCAGAGTCAATCAGTCTACCTACATGCCTGTCTACCTGGGCATTGTAACGTGGCCACCATTGTGGTACTGGAGTGATAAGCAGCTAAACTTAAACAGATAACGAAGCCAGCGAATTCACAGTTAAAGCTGACACTCTGATGCTAACACGCATGATGCTCGTGGAAATGTTTTCAAAAGGTGATATGTGTCAAAGGTGAACTGTAAAGCTGAAGTGAAAATTACGTTAAGTTCAGAAATATGTCCTGAATCTCTCAACTATCAGGCAAGTTTTACTGCAGTTTTCAAAATTCGCTTTTCTCCTATACAATAATCTGGCAGTTTCTCCATTGATAAGGACATTCCCAAACATAACTTTGTGTGATATCACACATACCAGAACCTCAGATGCTAAAAAGATGACATTCTAGAAAATCTTCCTTCAAACCAGGATGTCTCAGAGGAACGCACATGTTTCAGTTGAAATTATTTTTCAGGAAGGTAATATTTACACCATAGGCAAACCTAAAAGTCCAGAAAGTTTATAAATCTGCTGGGAAAAAATGAAAAGGGGAACTAACTAGCTTGAATATATTGATATTTATTTTAAAAAGTGTAGCACAGGTCTTCATTTCCTGCTGGAGACCTGGGATGTTTAGGAGAAGTTGCTCACAAACAGTGCAGGGTCATTTCAGGTTCAAGATTCAGCTGAGTGCATATAGGCCCCTCTCTGACTGACTGCGCAGAGACAGCACTAATCCTCCCCTAACACCTATAATAGGAGAGTTAGAATATTGTTTTCCCCACCTACCAGGATCCCAACCTCCTTTTCGCTATCCCCTCTGTCACACCTCCATTCTTGTTTCAACAACTTTTTAAATTTTTTTGTGTCTTTTCCCCACTCACTTCTTCCACCCACATACTTCCTTCTCTTCCCAAACCTGCTCCCAGCATATGTCCAACTTCCATATAGTCCCTAACTTTCCTCAAAAGGGGAGGCAGGATTTATTTCCCTGTGGGATAGTCACTCTTTGTAGTTCAATCACCATGTCAACCCCTATTTCACCATCTTGTTTATCTCTTACAAGATATCTTGTTTATCTCTTGTTGAATCTACTCTTTTTGTCCCCTCCATTAGCGTATGCCTTTGCACTCAGAAAATCATCACTGATGCTCTCACACTTCACATTTGCCTTCAGTCCTTTCCCATCTCCATCATTCCACTCCACAGATGCACCTCAGACACTGTCCTGAACTCCATACCCCCAACATGTTTCTTTCCTTTTCCACATTTCTCTTGCACCTTGAATGCTCCTTTCCTACTCATCACATAAATATACATTCTGAGACATTTGAAAACCCAATATTATGTACTTGGTATACTAGTGATTTGAGGTGGAACCAAGAATAAATATAGCCATAATATGCTTCAAAATAGGTGAATTAGTAGGGCAGGAGACTTTTAATGCTGCATGGGTGGTCAGTAAAAAAGTAGCAATTACCATAGATGGAATTTGATATACCACAGTTATTTCCTATTCTAGGCATAGGGCAATACCATGGTAACCTATACTCCACAGTGTGGCAAGTGTTGTTAATTGTGTAGCTTTTTAATGGAGATAATTATATTTCTCCTCTCTGAAATCAACATTTACTGGCAGTGACCAATGCCCAGAAGGATATTCTCGGAAGGATGTTGCATGATCTACAATATGCACATTTAATATTTCCTACTTCTAGTGAGACAATTTAATACCATCAATGCAAAAGGTGAAAACTGTTCACATTTCTGACAAATCATGGTAAAAAAAAATATATATTAAAAGTTCAGGTGGATAGAAATTCACTCTTACCAGTACTTTAGCATGTCACATGTTGATAGGCCAAGGGTGGGGAAATCCTACAACTGCATATATTAATATGTTTGATAATTAATGAGGTTACTTAATTTTCTAGGGCTGTTAATACAGCAACCTTATTTAGTGTGAAATTTAGCTTTACTGTGACACAGGAGACAGCCATAGGTATAGTGAAGGTGGCTTTAAATATCCTTTTGCAAAACTTGCTTCCAGTGGGTATTGCTTTGCCAGAATTTAACATTTTGGTCAGAAATTTTCCAAAGTTGGGTTCTGCTTCAGGTGAACATTCACTTCTAAGAACGAGATGAGGCAAAATATACTCTTTGCCAATGTTTAAAAATCAATACAGCTTTCACTAGTTTCCTTGACAGCTCTATAATTTAAAGTCTTGAAAAATGGCTAATATTGGTCAGCTCTTAAGGTTCTGAAAAAAAAAAAAGTGTACTCATGCTCATTAGAAGCTTTTTATGGTCTGCATCTCAGATTTTCTATGTGTCAATCAAATTGCGCAGATATACCTTTTCCCCTGCAATATATAGCCCCACCGCCTGAGCAGGATTTTGCTCCTCCTGCTTGTTGGAGTTCGCTGGGTCTCTGCATCCAGAACTGGGAGCAGAGAGCTTCTTTCTCCTGTGCTGCTGCTGGAGTCCAAGAAATATGCAAGGGCAGGAAAAAGCTTGGTTTGATATAGAAAGACAGTGAGGTAGGGGAAGGAAAGGGGTGCAAGGAGCGTGGGAAGGGAGAGCTATAAAGCAGAGGAGTTGACAAAGCTTCTATTTAACACCAAGAAAGAATGACCACTTTGGACATAGGGCTAATGTTTATGCACAGATCAGTATGTGTGTGTTATATAACTCTGACAATTAGGGGAAAATGGCGGGGGGGAGGGGGAAAGTGGGCCCAGAACATGCTGTAATAGAACTGCCCAGAACATTCAGAAATATGGCAACCTTGAGATTTTGGAGAGGCAGAAGCAGCATTTGGGGGATGGGAGTAAAAGAGAATTGAAGAAGATAGCACCAACCACAGCTGCGAGGAGAGTGACTAGACAAGTAGGTGGATAGAAGCTCATGGGGGAGTTAGAAATCGTAAGAAAGGTATGCAAGAGAAATATTTGAAGAGAAATTGGCTACCAGAAAGGAGAGAAAAGGCAATAAGATAAGGAACAAAAGGATGTTCAGGCTGGAAGGAACCAGGACAGGTCTAGCCCACACGCTGCTACTCTACCTGAAACTGAATTTACTGTTTCTGAATCCTGATTTCACTCTGCTGTCTAGCAAAATAGCAATGCCCATTGTTCAGATTTGTTTCCATCCCATGTCTAATAGAAGGTTACACAAAGACAACAGTCCTCTACTGCTTCTCTGTGGAGATCAGAACAGTTACAGACAGTGACATTTTTGCTTTTTCAATTCCTGTGTTTCCAAAACACTAGGGAATTACATACATGAAGTTTAAATTAAACAGTGAGATTGCAAAGTTCAGCATTCAAAAACTAGGAAATGCCTGGATAAAAGTTACTCCTGCAGTCTTAGTTTGGCTCACTTGGTTTTATGCACTACGACCAGACAGTGACCAGATAATGACCAGATCCTATACTATCTCCCCTTCTGTAGGATGTGCATAGGTCACTCCAGGAGGATGTGGGAAGTCTGTGCTGGCTACAGAAGAGTCAGAAGGGGGTAAAGCAGCTTCTGATGGCTCAGGCAGCTTGAATGTTTGGAAAATGCAATCTAACCCTATTGGTAAGAATGGGGCTCCAGTTTGCCTAATTTAGGCAATTGAAACATAAATTTTAGGGACCAGAAATTAAACAGGCAGAATTATTCTAGAGGTTTTCAGAAGCAACTCCCTCTCTCTGTTGATTAGATAGGGAATTTTGGCACTATATTTCAGGAGCCCTGCTTTAATAACTACCAAAAATAGAGGTGTAAATTAACTGCCAGGAATATTTTTGATGGACTGGATTTCATTTCACATGCCTACGTAATGACGAATCAATAATTTATACTACTGGGTTCACAGATGTCCACCTTGTTGTCCTCATTTTGCTGATCTCCCAACCCTAGTTATCTTCCCAACCACTCAGTTACAATGGTGATGCCTCCATAGAAAAAAACCTGCAAGAAATGCAGTAATAACAGCAGTGAGTACAGGACACAGCAAATGGCTTGTGACCTGAGATACTAGTTTAATATACAGTACGACTTCTTAGGGTAGTGCTAAGCTGGGGGTTTCACTGAGGAACCCGATCTGTATTTTTCCTGTTGCCATGAATTTCATTAGCTTCAGTTGTTGACAGACAACGCAAAAGGGAGCATGACTGAGTTCTAAAAGCAAAAAGCCCTCAGAGACAGGTTTGATCCTAGATAAGGCCAGTGTAAGCACTGGCACAAATGGTCCCAGCCTTGGAAGTCCCTCAAAGACTGGTCAATCTTCTAGGGCCCTTGTGTCAAAAACATAGGAGGCTGCCAGACTGTTGAATCAAGTAATCAGATTTAAAGTGTAGTGCATATTTTCCACCATCCACTGATGGGGCTGGAATATAGTTTAAACACATATTTCAAGGCAGGGCAGCATGGAGACACAACCTGGGTTTTCCCTTAGAAAAGGATGAAAACCATGGCGAATATTGGTGGGAGGCAGTTAGTGCCTCATTCGCATTCGGTAATTACAGTGAGGTTCTTGAGGGTAGAACCTTTTAGCTAGGAGGGGAAATTCACATTGAAAGTATGTTTTTCTCACCTGTTAGCTCTTACGCTCCATTATACAGTTTCTACTACAATTTGGAGTGGAAGATCACAGCACAGAAAACTAATGCATTTTAACAGCAAAAGTTGCTTTCAAAGAAATGTTCCTCTATTTACAGGAAGCCTAGGTAGAGTTTCAAAACTACTTTTGGCCCTATTGCACCATATTATCTTTTCTATTTCTTAACTGAATCCTCATCCTGCAGACAGGCTTGTGCTGAACTAACTAGACCTCACTGGTACAATTGCAATGTATTAGTCTGATTTTGAAAAATGAGAACTAGCTATTTGGTAATCAAAGAAATTTTCTTTAAATCTGAATTTTGGGGGGAAGAATAGTTATTTCCGTCCCACTGCTACTTCAGGAGAAGAAAGAAAACACAGGATGGAATGAAAGGAGAGCAGTGAGACTACAACATTATTCCTATAATCTACTAGAGCTGTGTAAATGGTATTAAAAATATCTTACTTGTACTTTCATTGGAATTTGGAAATGGATTCATATCAACCACACTGTCTTTTAGTTGTGTTTGCTTTCTAGGGACATTTGTATGATTCAGTTAATATTGTTGCTATTCATAGAGAATTTCGGAACAGCATGTATAAGTATTGATAGAAACTGGATTTTAGATTCACACACATGAATATGTGTCCCAGAATTTTTGCATGCTCAACCCATTGGAAAAATAAATCAACACCATGTGACTCATCAAAAGCAGTCATAACTAACAAAGCCTAAAAAGTGACTGGTGAATGTTCACAGAGAAGTGTTCCTGAGCAATCCATGAAATTAAAAATACTTAGAGAGGAAAAAGAATCCTGTTGAATTCTTTTGTATAATAAACTCAAGGAAACCTTAGTCTGCCCATAGAGATCTCATAAGCAGAAAAGGGGCTAAACTCACTGACTAAACTATTCATTGTGAATTATTCCCTCTACTCTAATGTCTGCACAGCATGGAAACATGGTGCCAGCCCTGCTGCACACTGTAATTTTACTCTACTAGGAATAAAGTAGGAATATATTGCTGGGCATGTTAAAGCACTCTCCAGAAGACATTGTATATATTTTAACATGTGACCTGCCTTTGTTTTTTGTGTTTAAAATGGAAGGCTATCAACCTTCAGAGAGAAAATATCAGCCCCCAACCAGTGAAAAAAGATAATGTTTCTACTTTCTTTCTTTAAAGCAGTATTTGGTGCCAAAACCATATAGGCTTTAAATGTAGACTGAAAAGTCAGAGGTCAGTGCAACAAAATTCAGCCAGCTTGCTTTTACACTGCCAAAAGAATTTTTGGGCTGACCATGAACTACAGTTACTGATTCCTTTGGCAAATTCCTTTCTAATTGTTATTTTTCCTTGATTAAATTGTCTTTTATAAGGACATCTGTTCTGTTCCTTGCCAAGGTGTAAGATATAATCATATCTTAACATTTGTAAAGTACTTTGGACAACATAGCAATAAAAATATTACAATGAAGAATGCTGCAAAGATGTCCTCACTCCCAGCTTAGCATATCTCACTGTCAGAAAATTTTTCCTAATACAACGACCATTCCTCCCCTCTCTCCTGATGAAGAATTCCCTCTACAACTCTTCCCTTCCTACAGCCCAAAGCTCTTCAGCTTCTGCATCTCCATGGGGCAGTTGCATTTCTCTCTAGGGCCGAGTGAGAGCCACTGCCATATCCAGGGCCAAGATTCGTGTGGGTGGTTGAGCATCAGGGAGAGTGTTTGAAATCCCTTGGAGGCCAAAGGAAATCAGTCCGTGAACTACAATCTGGATTATCCTACTCTGAATAAAATGACAGCCCAGAGTCTAAGAGACATGTACCACTTGAGGATGGTCATTAGAAGCCCTCTCCTGGTGAGGAAAAATTGTCCTTTCCAGATCTTATCATCATCAAGAGATATAAATCTACCCTTACCTAACTGTAGACATACATGGTCTACATGAAGAAAATGAAGTTCCTTCTAAAAACATGCCTACTCTGAAAAGTGCTGGTGAATATCTGTCTCCTGCTGTTATTGGCAAAACTCACATGGGTTGCAGTGGGGTCAGGCTTTTACCCAGATCTTATGCGAGTGATCCTCATACATGGACTACAACTGTAGTCCTCGCTAGTTTGAAAGTAGAGGCCCAAAAAGCTAAGAGCTCAGAGAAAAGAACATGGTATCACAGAGTTACATCATATAAAGACCAGAGAAATGGTGACTTGATTTGTAAAAGGGCCTAGAAATGGTATCTTGAAGAGAAAGTATGAGGAGCAGGTATGTGCTAATACTCTCCAGCCTAGCACAACCGAGAAATAATTCTGTACAACGATGGAGAAATAAGGGTTCAGGAAGGAAGATGAAGAGGTTCCACTTTTGCTATACTGAGTTTACAGCCAGACATCTGGCCAGAGACATGAGATGGATGGTATGAGATTAAAGGACTGGACAGAAGGTAGCAACCAAAGATGAAGAGATAAATGCTAGGCAGCCATCAGCCTTGTGACAGTTACTGAGAGTGAGTTAAATCATGGAGGAGTAAGGCTCAGCAGGAGATGGGGGAGCATTGACAGAAAATGGGAAGGAGGGGTGAGTGCTGAAGAAATGGTTGGAACATTTGTTGGAAAAAACGAGCAAGCGTCAAGTTGTGGAAACCCATGGTGGGGAAAGGGAGAGTTGTGGGAGATGGGATGACTCCCTCCTATTTTCTAAGGGCTCCACATTCCCATGAATGCTCACAGCTTTGCATAAATTCACACGCAAAGCATCAGGAGCAGATTAAGCTGAACTGCAAGAGAACCACAATGTGGGGAGGTAACAATTAAAGGCAGTTGCTGGGCAGCTAAAGTGTACGGGAGATTGACTATAAATAGACAGAGATAGGTTTGCTGAAGTGGCTAACACACAAGCAGTCCTGAGGGGAAGGACAGCAGCTGTGGGCAAGTCCGGTATGGGGTGTGCGAAGCAGGGAAGGTGCTACTCCTTCTGCCCCTTTCGGCACAGGTACCATCCACAGTCCATCTGTGAGTGTTTGAAATGGGAGGGGGGGAGTGAAAAAGCCATGAAATATGGACCTTTCTCAAGGCAAAATAAGTTGTGGCTGTGTATGCCATTTGTGATATTGAGAATGACATCTTGGCTCACATTCTTTTTGCCAGTATAACCATCAGGGCTTTAGCCATTACAGGGTAAAGCTAGCATCACCCTGGGTAGCATCAGAAGAGACTGCTACCAGGAGGACCACCACTATTATTACTAGCTGCAATAAAAAAAGCACTTCTTAAAATGTTTTTTCTACCTAATTGTCAAAACTGAATAATATTATCAGCTTTTTTATCCTTTGAGTATTTTTCTAATAAGAAAGCACAGAGATGCACTGCAAATAAAAGCAGAAGATTTGAGGATGCAAAGCAATCATGCAAAATGACTTTCATATCAGTTTGATAAGCAGCTGAAATTTAATAACTACATCTCTCCTATGGTGCTGGATGAAAGTTTAATACTTTATGCTTTTGCTTCTTTCTTTCACATGATGCTTATTCAGGATCATAACTTTTCCTTTTATAGTCACAGAAATGCTAGGTGCGGTGGATTAATCGAAGCCTTAGGAGGCTCCAGCCCAGTCCAGACTAAAGTGACTTATAATCAAACCCTAGGAGAAGACTGTCAAGGGTCATAAGGGAAATGAATGGAGATCCAAACGTGCAAGTAATATTTACTGAAGATAATGCACACAGATCTTGCTGTCCCAATAGGCAAGAGGGAAGGCCAGTCTCTCACAACCCAGTTCCAGGAGATGCTGGCTATAGGAGAGAAAGAGAGAGAAAGAAAGATAGAGGAAGGTAAAAACGCCTGTCTCAGAATTTGGCCCACAGATTTTAGCTGAAAATTTGATACAAAACTACAGGATAAGAAGCTCCCAGAAGATGACACCAGGCGCACAACCCACCAGCAAATAATTATGACACTGGCAAGGAACCCAGTAGCCCTCCCCTGCAGCTTGCAAATCAGCTTCCTGAGCCTTTAAGTGCAGTGGGTTAGCCACACTGCAACGCAGCCAACAGCTGAATGGCAACGGCTGTGGCTTTGAGATCTGGATGGGGCTCAGAGGAATGTATCAGGGACCTCCAAGCCATGCTTGATAAGTTTTTCCAATCTAAGCCTTGTGAGGGGAGCAATGTGGCTGGCCAGGCTGGGCAGCAACCTGAAGATAAGAAGGGACCTGGCTGTGCCTTTAGAGACAGGCGGGGAGCAGGCAGGCAGGGGGGTTGGAGGGTAGGCAGAAGCAAGCAGGCAA